>NW_027516183.1:0-600000 GCF_048772815.1 Callospermophilus lateralis
GGAGACATGCATGATGCTTCTGAGGGAAGCCAAATGGTCAAGCAAGACCTGGACCCACCTAGCGCAAATGGCACTAGCAGAACTGAGAATCTCTTCTCAAGTTTCCCCAGAATTGATTCCCACATAAGCTCAGCTGACTGTTAACAATAGATAGAAACAAAAGTCAGTTTGACTGCTTCATCTTAAACACTTAGCAAAGACAGTTAAGACCAAAATACAGCCACTCATGGGCATTTTAAATAATAATAATAATAATAATAATAATAATAATAATAATAATAATAATAATAAATTTTTAAGGTATGCACTTTATCTTATCCTCCCAAAATAAGTAAGACTGGAGGCTACAAAGAAGGATTCTCACACAGGAATGCCTAATACTTATAAAAAGAGACTATCAAGAAGAGCTGCCACAGGCAGAAGTTTTCAGTTTAAGACCTACAGATATTCCTAACCTACACAGGTAGGCTTGGTGTTTGCTAGTACGATTATCCAGCCCTGAGTAACAGAATTAAAGGTTTCTCTATTAGACGCAGAGGTCATACTAGTAAAAGGATTTTTACAAGATCAGATGACATTAAATTATTAAACTGTGTCTTATTGGGAGGGCCAACTGTAACACTTAAAGTTAAATATTAAGTTGACAGTCCTGATAATTGGGGATATTAAAGACTGGTGAGGGAATTTCTATACAGTGACATGTTCCAGCTGCTGCAACATTTATTCAGTACTCATGGTTTATGTTTCACTCATAGAAGAATCCATTCACAGATGACTTTACAACCTGTTCTTCCCCAACCTGAGTTCAAACCGAACTGACTTCTAAAGGGAAACTCATGTCTTTCAACTGACTTCTAATAGGCAACTCATGTCCCTCACGACGAGCCCACTCACGTCACCCTGTCTCAGGACAGAAGAAGAAAAAATTAGTGATGCCACGCTTTTTACAACAATGGAGAGAAAGATAAATAGACTATCAATATAAATAATTAATTAAGTCAGGTAAAATCAGGGAGATCGGTTTTGGGTGAGTTGTAAAAATTTGGAGACTCTTATCTGAGGGATTAAAATTTCCTCAGTGCTCTTCCCATAATCTATCAAAGATTTGAAAGGGACACAGAGAAAAGGGGGAAATTGTAGACCCAACCTGATCTTTTATTAAAATTGGGAGCCATCATGCCACAAAGCCATGAAAAGATAATTTTGGCTTTACCATAAATTACTTCAAATTCTGAACCTGCGTGGAATGCCTGCCCACGCCTTGAACTCACGCATGCCCAGCTCTCTGACCAGATAGCAGCCCTCTCTGAAACTTTAGTGACACATCATAAATATTTGCCTTCTCTGGCCAGACAACAACCCTCTCTGAGCCTCTAATGGTCCTCATGAATTCTGATGTAGGGACAGCAAAAAAATTGTAAACTACCTTTAATGTGATGTTTATCAGACTTCTGTTATCTGTAACCCCCCTTTAGTGTAACTTTCTGGGCTATAAAACTGGGCTGTAGGAAAGCTGGGGATGCTGTCTTGTTCCCACCATTTTGGGAGGGAGAGGCAGCACGGCGGGTGGAAATAATAAGCTTAATTTTATTTGATTTTAATTTGAGTCAGTGGTCTTTTCTAGCGTCCTGGTCTAACAGGTAAACACTCCAAAGACGTGGAGCTCTGCCGGCCTAAAGACTTCTTGAGAAACTTCCTCTGAGGTTGGGCACTTGAAATATATGTTGTTGTAAGGAGATTTAGCTTCCTTTCTAGTGACACCATAAAAGCTGGGTCTGCATCTACGTGACCTGGAGGACATGGTTTCTTGTATTCTAATGAACATGAGGCAGCAGTGCTGAATTTTGTATTTGTAGGTAAACTGTGGCCACTTGGTGCTAAGTGTCTCCCCGTGTGAACTGTGAAGCCATTTTTTCATCCTCCACTTTTCGTGGTGTTTCTTGCTGCTGCACTGGGAGTTTGGTATTTGCTTCATGAAATACAACGAGTTCAACTGGGACCCAGTATTGGAGGGAGTTCTGTCACTTGTGGTGACAGAATGCACCAACCAGGCTTCTATCTCACAAAGCTTGCCCATTTGTCCATAGAAATCTGACTCTGAACTTTGCCCAGAAACCTCTCCATGTAACAAGAAGGGTCTGCTGGCTGCACCATATCAGTCACAAGCCATTTTGAAGGCAATGGAAAATCCTCCTGGCCACACCACAGATGTATTATCACACACCTGCCCACCACTGCAATAGGCCCACTACTCAGCAGGGTCCAACTTACTGGCATCTTTGTTCTACACCATTTTCATGAAACCCCGTCAATCATGGCATTATCTTGTACACTCATGATCAGGAAAAAGACATCCAAAGGTTCTCCAGTGCCACCTGGTTAAGGGAATTTCAAAAATTTTATTGTATTTATTTAGCAATTTTTCATGCATGAAGTTGGAGGCATTGTGGGTTTCAGTTCATTCAGGAACCATTAAATGGTGAGGAAACTCATTTCAATGAAATCTCTGGAGAAATCTCACAGGCAAGTCATCCCATAGAGAGGTCAAAAGGTCACATGAAGCCAGGCCCATTGAGGTCTTCAATGTGACGTCCATGGGTGTTCTGACTGTCAACTATGGCTGCCACATCTTTCAGAATAAAATCATGTGATATCTTAGCTGAGATTCCAAGGCTCTGTGGAAAGTCACCCTTCTTTTTTGATCTCAGTTTCCAAGGGGAAATCCAATGCGTGGCCTCCTAAAATCTGAACACAGTTCATGGCAATATTTCTCTGAGATCAGTTCCAGAACTCAGACTCTAAGGGGAATCACACCAGAGTTCAAGCCCAGGTAGACCCTGTCATCACTTCCAAGCACTACACAAATGACCACAATTAAAACCAAAACACTCCCACAAGGCCCTCATCTTCTTCCATATAGACACTCATCATAACCTGTGGCTGGAGGTTTCCATGAGGGGCTCAGCCCAAGACAGTGTACAAAATAAACTCCCTTGCCCCTAATTTGCCTAAAGTCAGGGTTGCCTGGACACCTTTCCTGAGAACCAGGAGTGATCAAATAAGCCTGCCATAAATACTGCTCTGCTTCTCCAATTTGAGGCCTACTGACTCTTGGGTATAGACTCTTTATGTGAATTGGAATCATGAGAAAACCCAAGCACATATGGGCTATCATCTGCAGGGTTTTGAGAACTCATTTGACACAAAGGATCCTTATTTTCACTTGATGGAGGTTAGGAACGTTACAGAGGAAGGCGAGAGACTTCGTCCACAATGACTGCTTTTTTGGCCATTTTGGTTTTGGAAGCACACGTGGGAACTTTCTTTAGATCCATCAGGTGCTGAGAATCTATGCAACAGCCTCACACATGGCCAAGAGTCTGATGCAGACACATTCCATTCCAAAGCAATTAAGCAAAGAGCAACAGGTGATGCCCATTAATTCTCCTTGAAAACCTTTTCCTTCAGGCTTCACAAAGGAGTGGCCTGAGGCAAAGACCTTTCTGACATTCAGGGCAACAGAACAATAGGTAAGCAAATGGCCCATTGCAGGGTTTCTCGAATGATATCTGAGTTTTCTGAGATGATCCCATTCCCTTCAGCTATCCAGTACATGGGCATGTCACAGAGCTTGGAGGTGGTACATATCGTGGACACAAAACCCTGAACCTATTCTGGAGAGTGGCCATTATTCAAGAAGACATACAGGAACTTAGGAAGATAGTAGTTGTTGCCCATCCATTAGGCAAGCCACAGTCCATTCATAAATTGGGCAGGATGAATGCTGTGAAGTTTTCTACTAGACAGGACACATCCATTGATGCATTCTCTTTTCTAATGTCTACAACCACGGACACAGTGGGATAAACAGACATAGAAACACTCGCATTGTCAAAAGACTTACTAGAAACAGTCCACTCCAAATCAAACAAACCGACTTTCCTATATATTCTCAGATCATGAGACAAAACCACAAACTCACACGCACACCCACAAAGTCAACTCCTTCCCCCAAGTAGGTCTGTGACTATCCGGAGTGTCCTCTGACTGATGGGACATACTACGTTTCCCCGAAATGGGCTGTCCTATGTCCAATCTGGTCTCCTTGGCCAACACTGTGAAGTTGTCAGGTGCCAGTAGTGAGACACTACCTGCTTTCTCAGGAAAGGCCCCTCTTCAGAGCTCTCCTGGAATTTGGCCATCCTCACATCAGTAGTTACACAGAAAGACCGATTCTGTCCTTGGTAAATCCAAACATGTGTGGCCACTGGGACTGGGACTGGGAATGACCCTGGGTGCCTGGCTTCCTGGATCCCAAGTTCAGAGAGTTCCATCAGCAAGAAAGTTATATAGGTCACTTCCTTCAAGAACTGAATGAGGTCACTGCCTTGGCAACATCTTTGTCCTAACAGTTGCTTCCAAGTGTCCCAATAGATGGAGGCTGCCCCTACTTCCTGTGACACTTTCACAAGTAAGAATGGTATATCAAACATAGGCACCCGTAAACAGCTCTCCACACAGGCCTGGTTTGGTCCATCTTCTCTATATTAAGAAGAGAGAGACTGCTTCAGACACACCCCTTCATCCTGACCTGTTTTTTTTTTTTTTTTTTGTCATGAAAGATGACTTTAGCTCTCTCAGGTCCTTCATAGCTTTCTATATCTTCCCCAGGGTTCACTTCTGCATGGACCTTTGAGGTTCTCAGCAGGTGGAAGATCTCTTACATTTCTATATAAGACCAACTTTGTCCTTGCTTTTCTGTAAAGTTAGGTTGAGGAAACAAAGTATGGTTAGGGTTAATAACATGATTGATTTGGGTTAGGAATCATTCTGCTGCATGAATAATGGTATTGGGAACCTGCAATATTTATAAGGATATATAGAGGTGAAATATATGTATGAAAACACAAATCTAGGTAAGATTTGAAGCCCAAAAGGGCATTGGATCCTTGATTGGAATACTTTACTCTGAATTATGTTGTGCACATGTGTCTCAGATAAATCTATATATAATGGCATAGGACCTTGTACCTTGGATAATTGAATGTCAAAGAGAACATCCAGTCAAAAAAGGATAGTTGGTAGGATTAGGAAGATACTTGATAGGATTAGAAAAAAGAGTCAGTATAGGATTTGGACAAAAAGTTCTTTAGCAATAGGGTTTCAAGTAGACAGAAAATGTAAATGTCAGCACATTTGAAGAGTCAGTAACAATGAAGAACTGGGGAAAATATGTAGGAAAGCAGATATCATTAGAGACATTAGGAAATCAGGCAAATGATGAAGTGATTGATAGGATTAGACATTTTCAACAGGCTTGAGGTTGAATACATAATCTTAGGAAGAAACAAATATGTAGTCACCAATAGGATTGACATTTGAGAGCATTAGGCAACATGGACATGGGTGATTTTCATAATCCATACTCACATTCCATTTAGGCTTTGGTACAATTGTAAGTGTGACTTTGCATTTTGTGGCCAGAATATTACTGTGATAAAATGTATATGTAGATCAGGTGACATGAGTATTTCTTGCACCATTTCTGGGAGCAATATTTTGAAGAGGTATAAATTAGTATTGGGGGCACTAATAGGTGTACCATGTGTGAATATATAATATAACTGATTCCAACTTTAGAAATTGGAATAAATTGATATCTGAAAATACACAGTAAATGTTATATTGATATACATACATTCATTCCAACAAGTTATACATCTAATGGTAATATTAGGGTTGTGGTTTATCATAAAGTGTGTGAGTTTTGCTTCAAAATTGATTATGGAAATCGAAAATAATGTGTTTGGAAAGAAGTCTCATGAAATGACCAGTCAAAAGCAAGGAGGAATACATGTGTACTGAAGCAGGAAGTGATTGAATGTGTTTCAAATGTCTTTAAATTTGTGAACTTATGGATGAAATGTTTATACTATGATGTACAAAAACTGAAGAAATAGTAATGTACCAGTGTTAAATAAAATGAACGTCAAAATACACATCATGCCCCATTTGAATCTACATGCATTGATGTTAAATTGGGTCAGTTACTGTAGAAATATAAGGATTTGTTTGCACCATTCAGTGAAGTGAGTTTTCAGTACTAGAAAACAAATATGTATTTCAGGTGGATGAATATTTCTGAAAATAATCGTATGAAAATTTGATTATAAAACCACATACATGAGCATGAGTGAATTATTAAGGGAGTGTATAATAAGACACATATATTTTATATTTGGAAATATATATATATATATATATATATATATATATATATATATATATATGTATATATATATATATATATATATATATATATATATATATATATATATATATATATATATATATATATCACACAGAGAAACATTAGGAAGTAGCAATATATATGCCAATCAAAATTCATCGTGAAATATATATCATCCACCGATCCAAAAATATTAATTTTACTGAACATGGATTTATGTATAATGTTGTTCAACTAAAAATCTCACTCATAGTTTGAATTTTCAGTTCCAAAAGCGTTTAGGAGGGGTGATCTCTTCTCATACTTTGTTTCTGCCAAGTTAGCCACCTCACAAAAATGTACGTGTGATACCAGGTATGATTTTATATATGCATATAAAAATACATGTGCTGAATTGGCTACAGAAAAAAGGAGACAGAAATTCACATATGTGTTAACTTTAAAAACACATGGAGTACTATTTCAACAAACAATTGACAAGATTTATAACTCCTACACTATATCATGCAAAAGGCAAGACCAACTATACACCATGCCTCCTCTGAACTGCTTGTATTAATATTATGTTTGGGTTATTTGTCTCCATCATATTAGGATTAGTAGTCAGAGTCTATTAGGGTATGGGTTACTGACAGGGATTCAGTATTTCGAATGGAAAATTGGAAAATGAATCCAATGTGTATGTAAATATGTGCTACACAAAAATCTTCCCACTCTCATCCAGAACAATACCTTGACAACACCTTCATCCCATGTAAGACACAATTAGAGGAGAAGAGTTAGAAAATCCATGAATACATATCTGGAATGGAATGCGATCAGGAGTTCACAACCTTGGAAGTGTTAGAGGAGTTTCCAAAAGTAAGGGACAGGGTAAACACTTAAAAAACATGGAGATCTGTTGTCCTAGAGACTTCTTGAGATACTGCCTGTGAGGTTGGGCACTTGAAATATATGTTGTTGTCACGTGCTTTAGCTTCCTTTCTAGTGAAACCATCAACCTGGGTCTGCATCTATGTGACCTGGAGGACATGGTTTCTTATTTTCCATCCGTGGGTGGGCCCCTTGCTTAAGAGCTCTGGCTACTGGACAAATTTTACACAAAGAAGCCTCTAATCTGACTTTTGGGGCCCCTTGAACTATCTACTCCCCACATCACTTGAAAGATCTTTTACCTTAAAAGGGCCTTCAAACCCTCCCTACATCCAGAGTTCTGTCGCTCCTCACTTCCTTTCTGGAAAACCCTAATATTATTTTCCTCCCCTGCTCTGCACTGAACCCTGCCTCACTGCTCCCAATGACTCCCATGTCTCACACACCAACTCATAATTGCTTGGAAAACTTAGATGATTTCCTCCCCTGTCATTCTTCCATTTCTGAGAGACCACTCACCAAGCCTGACCTTATCTGGTTTACTGACAGCAGTTCCTTTAGGCAGAATGGAACTCATTACTCTGGATACGCTGTATTTTCAGCCACTGAGATTATAGAGGCCAAAGTTTTGCCTTCAGGAACTACAGACCAGCAGGCTGATTTTATAGCATCCACTCGTGCCTGCCTTCTAGCACAAGGCAAATCCCTCACCCTCTAAACTGATTCAAAATATGTCTTCCATATCTTATTATCCCATGCTGCAATTTGAAAGAAGCGAGGCCTACTTACCACCAAAGGTAATGCGATCACTAATTCAGCTCTTATAACCAATCTGATAGAGGCCTCCCACTTACCCACCCAGTTGGGAGATGTCCATTGTAGGTCCCATCAGAAGGACGGCTCTCTTATCACTGAGGGCAATGCCAAAGCTGACCAGGTGGCACGAATGGCTGCTACCACTTCCAATCATTGCCCCCATGGTGGACATATAATGGCCACTTTAGACAGCTCATCTGAATCCCCTACTTCTTTCAGTAAGAACAAGCATCTTTTCAAGTTCCTTCATACTCTATTCCTTTCCAATTCTCAGTCTTTGACCCTCTTTTTACAGAGTTTCTTCTTCCTCACTCCCTCTGACAAGCCATGCTACAGAATATAGCCTCTAATTGTCAGATCTGTCAGCGGACCAACCCTCATATTCCTTTAAGGCCCAAACTTTTCCCTTCCCAACAAGCCCGGGGACACATTCCCTCTGCTGACTGGCAGGTAGACTTCACCAACATGCCCACAGTATGGCACACTAAATACCTCCTTGTCTTTGTGGACACTTTCTCTGGTTTGGTTGAGGCATTTCCCACTTCCAATAAAAAGGCTTCCACTTTAGCTTCAATCTTACTGACAGACATCATCCCCAGGTTTGGTATGCCCACTTCCCTACAATATGACAATGGCCCTGAGTTTACTTCTAGGATCACACAAAAGGTCTCTCAAGCCCTTTCCTTCAAGTGGCATTTCAACTGTCCATATTTCCCCCAGGCTTCAGGGAATGTGGAAAGGGTAAATCGTACTCTAAAGGAAGTCCTTACCAAATTGACAATGGAATTAAACATAGACTGGGTCAAACTCCTTCCTTTGGCTTTGCTTCGAATGAGAGCTCTCTCTAAGAAACCATCTTTACTGTCTCTTTTTGAGATAATGTATGAAAGACATCTTATAACCCCTGCGTTGGTCATTTCACAAGGACCTCTCACCCGAGATTTGTCTTTGCCTCTCTTGCTTCATCTCCGCTCGGAACTCTGGAAATATCAGGAGTGGCTTCTTCCGGACCCAGTCTCCTCTCCAAACACTCCTCCCTTAACACCTGTTAGTCTAGTCAATTATAATACCCCAGAGGAGAAAGGGACTCTTGCCCCAAAATTGGAAGGCCCCTAGCCTGTCATTCTCTGTACCCCCACCGCCGCCAAACTCTCCTTACCAGACAACCGTCTCACTCCCTGGAATCACATGTCTAGGTTGAAGCCACATCACCAGGAGGCCCCACATGCTGACGACAGGGCCACCCCAGAGGAACTCCAAGAATCACCTCCTGAACCTCCCCTTTACTCCTGCTCTCCACACCCATCTCACCCATTTAAGTTGCGGCTCACACGGTTTTCCTTGCAGCCCAATTCCTCTTAAAGAAGGCACAATGAGCTCTCCCAACACCCTAGTCTTCTCTAACTGCTTGTTTTTTGTGCTCTGCTTATTTTCTGTGCTCTGTCAGGACTGGTCTTTACCCTCCTCACCTACCATGCATTTATTCACTCTTCGGGAACGATACTCAGAACATGGCATGCAGAAGGTGCGCGGAGTGGATGCAACTACTTGCTTCATCCACAACTGCACCTCTATTTCCCTAAAATTGTCACCTTCAAGGACCTTCGTCCCTGGTAGCTGGAACTGGCCTTTCATTTGCTTCCTTTTTGATCAAACAAAAGATTATTGTCATTGGTGGCCTGAGATATATAATGGGTGCCCCTATTGGTCATGCACTCACTCGGTTACCCTGAAGGGTGGACTTCTAGTTACATATGGCCCTCATCTTCCATATAGACACTAATCACAACCTCTGTCGGAAGGTTTCCATGAGTGGCGGAGCCCAAGAGAGTGTCAAAAATAACTCCCTTGCCCCTCATTGGCGTAAATTCAGGGTGATCTGGACACCCTTCATGTGAAACAGGAGTGATCAAATATGCTAGACGTTAATACTTCTATGCTTCTCCAATTTGTGGAAAACTGAGTGTCAGGTATATATTTTTATGTGATTTGCAGTCATGAGAAATCACAAGCACCTCTGTAGGTCTTTGAAGAACCCATTTGACCCAAAGGATCCCTATTCTCACTTGATGGAGTTCAAGAACTTTAAAGAGGAAGGCGACAGACTTCATCCACAAGGACTGCTTTTTGGCCATTTTGGTTTTGGATGCACACATGGTATCTCTCTTTACATCCACCAGGTGCTGAGAATCTAAGCCACAACCTCACACAGGGCCAAGAGGCTGATTCAGACACATCCCTTTCCAAAGCAATTAAGCAAAGAGCCACAGGTGATGCCCATTCATTTCCATTTGAAAACTGTTTTCTTTAGGCTTCACAAAGCTGTGGCCTGAGGCAAAGACCTTCCTGGCATTCAGGGGAACAGAACAATAGGTTAGCAAATGGCCCAAAGCAGTGTTTCTCCACTGAGACTTTCCTGGTCACACTGATATCTGAATTTTCTGAGATGCTCACCATTCCCTTCAGCTATCCAGTACATGGCCATGTCACAGAGCTTGGAGGTGGTACTTATCTTGGTCACAAAATCATGAGCCTATTCTGGAGAGTGACCAGAATTCAGGAAGAAAACAGGAACTTAGGAAGATAGCAGGTGTTACCCATCCATAAGGCAAGCCGCATTCCTTTCATACATTGGGCAGAAAGAATTCTGGTAAGCTTTCTACTAGCCTGGACACATCCTTTGATGCATTCTCTTTTCTAATGTCTACAACCATGGACACAGTGGGATACACAGACTTAAAAACACTCGCCTTGTCAAATCACTTGTTAGAAATCGTCCACTCCAAACCAAAAAAACTGCCTTTCCTACCTATTCTCAAAACATGAGACAAAATCACAAACACACACTCACACCCACAAAGTCACCTCCTTTCCCAAAGTAGGTCTCTGACTATCGGGTGTGACCTCTGACTGGTGAGCCGTACTATGTTCCCATCAAATGGCCTGTTCTGTCTCAGATCTGGTTTCCTTGGCCAACTCTGTGAAGTTGTCAGGAGACAGCGGTGAGCCACTTCCTGCTTACTCAGGAAAGGCCACTCTTCAGAGCTTTCCTGGCATTTGGCCATCCTCACATCAGTAGATACCAAGAAAGACTGACTCTGTCCTTGGTAAATCAAAAGAAGGGAGACCACTGGGACTGGGCCTGGGACTAGATTTGTGTGCCTGGATGCCTGGATCCCAAGTTCAGAGAGTTTCATCACCAAGAATGTGAGGTGAGGTCACTTCCTTCAGGAACTGAATGAGGTCAATGCCTTGGCAAGCACGTTGTCCTAACATTTGCTTCCAAAGGTCCCATGAAATGGAGGCTGTCCCTAATTCCTTTGACACTTTCACAAGTTAGAATGGTATATCAAACATTGGTAACCAGGAACAGCTCTCCACAGAGGCCTTGTTTGGTCCTTCTTCTCTACATAAAGAAGAGAGAGGCTGATTCAGACACATCCCTTCATGCTGACCAGGTTGTTTGCAATGAAAGATGACTTTTGCTCTCTCAGTTCCTTCATAGGTGCCTACAACTTCTCTAGGGATCATTTGCGCATTGACCTTTGAGTTTCTCAGCAGTTGGAAGATCCCCTACATTCCTGTATTTTAAGACCAACTCTGTCCTTGCTCTTCTCTAAAGTTAGATTGAGGGAACAGTGTATGGTTAGGGTTAATAACAGGTTTGATTTGGAATAGAAATCATTCTGCTGGATGAATAATGGTATTGGGAATCTGCGATATTTTCAAGAATATATAGGTAAAATATAGGAATCTGAAAACAGAAATCTAGGTAAGATTTGAATCCCAGAAGGGCATTGGGCCCTTGATTGCGGTATTAAGCATAGGACCTTGTAACTTGGATGATTGATTTTCAAAGAGAACTCCCAGTCAAAATGGATAGTCAGGAGTATAAGGAAGATAGTCGGTATGTTTATAAAAGAGAGTGAGTATAGGATTTGGACCAAAAGTTCTTTAGCTATAGGGTTTCGGGTATTGAGTGAATGTAAATGTCAGCACATGTGAAGAATTAATCACAATGATGAACTGGGGAAAATATGTAGGAATGCAGATATCAATAGAGACTTTAGGAAATCTGGCAAAGTATAGTCGGTAGTGAAATGTTAATAAAATAGATTCTTGTCACTTCCTGTTTTTCTGTATGCTTAATAAAACACTGTTGAAATCTTGAGAAGTGTATTCTAATCTTTTTCCCAGAATGTGCTGTCCCCAACTGCCAAACTTCAGAATGTACTCCCTCACCCAGTTGCACGCAAACTGCTCACCCGCCCAGGCCCATCAATAAACTTTCCTCCCTGCCCTCTTCAAGGAAAGTATATAAGCTCTGCTTAAACTGTTCTCAGGGTTCTCTGCTCTATTCAAATGAGCTCTGAGCCCCAGCATGCTGGACCCCCAATAAACCCTTTGTTTTTGCATGAGAGAGTCTCTTAGTGGTCTCTTCCCCCAATGCTCTTCTGATCTTTATATATGGAGGTTCCACCGAAATCCAGCAGCGGTGAACGAGAGACCCCAATGGGCTACTCTCAGGGTAAGTAAGGCGCCTCTTTCTGGTTTCAGGTTTCAGGTTAGGGCTTGGCAAAATGGCTGTCAATGAAGTGTGTGAGCTCTCTTTGATGGTGGCTGGCAGACGTGTCACAGAGCCACAAGCCAAGTCCCAGGGGGACGCCACAGAGGACTCGGGAATCGAGGAATAATAGTCCCCTCGACTCAGTGATACTTTGTTTCAGATTCGGTATTGCCAGCCCATCGGGTTTTGCCGCCTGCTCAGTCTTGGTCTCAGTTTTGGACGTCCATTGCCTGTCTTTATTGTTTTCTCTTGTCTGTGTCCTGTGTCGTTGCTTTTCCTGTTTGTGTATCTTTCATTACGGGACAGATCACTTCAATGCCTCTGTCCCTGACCCTTGATCTATGGACCAAAGTCCGCTTAAGGGCTCAGAATGTTTCTTTTTCAGTAAAACGCTGGACCTGGCAGACTCTGTGTGCCTCAGAATGGCCCACCTGTGGATTCGGATGGCCCCTAGAAGGATCTTTCTACTTCCCACTAATTTAAAAAGACAGAGATATTGTCTTACAGCCAGGGCCACATAGCCATACTGATAAACAGGAATATACCTTAACTTGGCAGGACCTCTGCAAATCTCCTCTTTCGTGGGTGAAGCCTTTCCTTGCTGTGTCCCCGTTCCTACTCCTTCCCCCACGATCTCTCAACCCCTCTGCTCCTCCTCCTCCTCCACCCTCTGTTCTCCCTGAGTCACAAGATTTGACTCTACTGGACTCTCCTCCCCTTCCTTATCTTCTACCCTTGTCCCACAACCCCCAACACCCTCTAAGTGATTCTCCAGCTGCTGACTCAGCCTCTCCGCAATTGGAGGACGCTAAGCCAGCCCAGGGCCCTCCAGATAACTCCCCTGCGTCACACACAGCCCCTCCTCCCCTGGAGGAAGCTGGACTTGCTAAAGGAACTCGCTGGTGGCAAATGATTGAAAACCCTGGAACTCCCGTGTTGCTTCCCTCCATCCCTAAGGGCCAATGATTGACGATGGCCATGGGAAAAAAAATGGAAGCCTACCAGTATTGGCCTTCTCCTCTTCAGACCTATATAAATGGAAAAATAACAATCCCCCTTTTACCGAGGACCCAACCTGGCTCTCAGGTCTGGTGAAGTCATTGATGTTTTCACACCAACCTACTTGGGATGACTGCCAACAACTCCTAGGGACTCTCTTCATGACAGAGGAACAAAAGAGAATCCTCCTGGAGGATAGAAAAAAGTATCCTCGGACAAAATGCGTGACCGACACAACTTCCCAACATATTCAAAGCCGGCTTTCTCTTGAAACGACCCAACTGGGACCCCAACACCTTTGAAGGTAGGGAGCATCTGTCCACTTATCGCCGGGCTCTAATAGTGGGTATCTTAGTGGCCGCTAGGTGACCAACTAATTTGGCCAAGGTAAGAGAGATTATTTAAGGGCCTGATGAATCTCCCTGTATGTTCCTAGAGATAATTATGTAGGCATATAAGAGACATACTCCTTTCGATCCTCAGGCAGAGAATCAAAAGGCATCTGTCACAATGGCCTTTATTGGGAAAGCTGCCCTGGATATTAAAAGAAAGTTACAATGCTTAGATGGATTACAAGATATGACTTTGAGGGATTTAGTCAGAGAACCCGAGAAGGTATACTTTAAGAGAGAAACTGAGGAAGAGAAGGGAGCTGAGTGAGGATAAAAGAAACAAAAGACAGACTAAGGCATTGACTAAGGTCCTGGTCACAACAACAAATAGGCCAGAAACTAAGAAACAGAGGGACAGGAAGGGATACCTGGGCACACACTAAAGGCCACCCCTGGCCTCAGATCAATGTGCCTACTCTAAAGAAAAAGGACACTGGGCCAAAGAGTGCCCTAGAAAGAGACAGCCATGCCAGCCAGATATTCTGACTCTGGAGGAATACTAAGAAAGTCCGGGCTCAGATCCTCTCCCTGACCTCAAGGTAACTTTTGAAGTGGAGGGGAACACAATAAACTTTGAAGTAGATACAGGGGCAATATACTCAGCCCATAAGGCCCATTGGGCCCTCTACCGAATAAAAGGTCTCTAATTCAAGAGTCTAACAGAAGTAAATATCGGGCTTTGACAACTAAGAGGACCATGGACCAGGGAAAAGGAAAAATCCATCACTCCTTCCTAGTAATCCCAGAATGCCTGGCCCCATTGATGGGCAGAGTTCTGCTCACCAAGCTCTGGGCCAAAATAACTTTTAACCCTGAAGGCCCCCAAGTGGAATTTTTTAATCCTTCAGTAACTACTCCTATAATCATGGCTCTAACTATGTCAGTAGCAAATGTTCATCAACTCACTCACCTTTGTTCAAAGAAACTGCATTCATTCATGAAGGATCAAGAACACAGTTTTCCACTAACCTACTCACAGCAAAAGGAAATAACTGAATGGGAAACAAAAGCCTGTCAGGTCCATTAATTGGTTAAAGCTTACACTTCCAAGCTTCCTGCAGGAAAGCACCTATGAGGAACCAGACGAGGACAATTCTGGGAAGTGGACTTTACTGAAATTAAGCCAGTAAGGTATGGACTTAAATAACTCCTAGTCTTTGAACATACATTTTCAGGATGTATTGAAGCCTTCCCCACACACACACACAAAAAGAAATAAAAAAGAAGAAAAAAGAAACATTGCAAATGGTTGTAAAGAAGATCCTGGAAGATATTTATTCTCCCCTTGACGACCAGTAGTCTTAACCCTCATCAGCCCCTTAAGCTGCGATGGCTGATCACAAATCCTACTGGACACGAAGTATGGCCTATCTCGAATACAGCCCCCTTACGAACCTGGTGGCCATCTCTCCACCCAGTCATTTGTCAGCTGGCTATAGGTCTTTCCTATTGGGATATCCCTGATTAACAGGATCCCACTAAAATTCCATTAAATCCCTTCCGTACAATAGATAATGGAAACAAACGTTATAGATGTAGGGACACGTGAGCCAGATGCAGGTTGGCTACCCTAGATTACTATGTTTGCCCGGCAGACTATCAAAGCCACAAACAGTCACGGCTGTGGTGGGGGGAAAGCAGACTTCTATTGTAAGTCATGGGGATGTGAGCATACAGGGACTTTCAGATGGAACCCAAACTCCTCATCAAATTCTGTACACAGCATTGGCCATATTACGAATTAGATAACCAAAACCGATGGCCCCCAGAGGGGTCTCTAGATCCTCAAATTCTGTGTGACCTTTTTAACTTCTGCAAGTGCTCAAAAGGGTGAAAGGAGATTCCGCTATGTGGAGGCCTTCTCTCTACTTTTCTCACATCCTGAACTATGCTTTTCCAATAGATGCTCACCCTCAGCCTTGTGCTCCAGACTCTCTGCTGTCACTCCCACCTCAGCAACTTGATTTCTCCCCTCCAATATCTAGATCAAAAACCCAAATCTCGACTGGTTCTCAGACCATTGCTCCCTTGCTGAGGTTGCAGGTACTGAGGTACCACTCCATTCACTCACTCCTCTCCTCTCCTGTCAGTGCCCGCACCGGGTCCCACCCAGTCCTCTTACCACCTAATGCAAAGCTCAAACCCGCTGAGAAGAATCCTCAGACCCTAATACAAGATGTAATGAAAATGGCCTTTAATGTTGCTTTGTCATCACTAAAAACAGGTTACTAAGAATTTAAAGTCCCTCACAGGCTTTTTGGAATCTCACTCCCGTCTCCCCCTCTGTTCTATCTGTTCTACTGCTCACGTTTTTGTTGCTATTAAGATCCCAAAGCCCTCTCCCAATATTCTTTTACATCTCTCCTTCCTCATTCTCAGATCCACAGAGCTGCTCTTATCCCTGCATTCCAAATTGTCCCCCTCTGTACCACCCACAGAAAAGTCTTAACTGACCTTCTCCAGAAGTCTTCACCATGGCTGATTTAGGACTTTCAGCAAAAGAGTCCCGATAAAAGAGTTCACTGTAGATAAACTTCCTATTTTTGTGTTGCCCTGGTCTCCTTGGCAACTGGCTAAAAAATTCATCACTCTTGATCTAGACACACCCTTACTAGTTTTTCACAAAATATTTGAAAAAAAGGCCTCTGGCCTTGAGCTGGGGCTTCACAGAGATGGCTACATTTCTAAGATAAAGAAGTTACAAACTGGGCTGTATGGAAACAGCTGGAAGGGGGAAAAAATGAAAGGGAAGACACCCCCACCCAGGTGTCCTTGAAAAGTTAACTTGCCCAAACTGAGGAAAAAACAGAAACAAAAACTGCTTTTTGTGAACTTCTGCAGACTGTGAACTTCTGAGCCCCTTCCCTTACGTGTTGGGTACAAAATTCTGAAACTACGTAACTTGGGTTTCAGGGGATTAATTGATTACAACAGAACCAATGCCCTCTGAATCTGGTTGAAACCAAAAAAGACTGTTTCCGTGTCTTTGGTGCTATCTTAGGTGCCTTGCCTTGTCCGTCCCTACAACAGTATAATTCTATATACTTAAACATTGTTTATGTTTTCATGAAATGGTCAACAGATGTGATTAATTGTGAAATGGTGCAGATGTTTCCCAGAGTGCTCTATCATGACGCAGGTTCATTTGAAGATCAAAGAGGGGGACATACAACCCGGTTCCGCTGGGAACATATGTCCCTCACCTTAGCCATTCTATTACGAATAGAAGTTGCTGCAGGGTTGGGCACAAGAACCACTGCTCTGGTCCATGGGACACAACAAGTGACCCAATTACAAGCAGCAATAGATCAAAACTTAAAGATTTTAGAAACCTCCATCACAGCTTTGCAGGAATCTTTAACCTCTCTCTCTGAAGTTGTTTTACAGAAAAGGCGAGGGTTGGACCTCCTTTTCATGACAGAAGGGGGCCTTTGTGCTTCATTGAGGGAAGAATGTTGTTTTTATGTCGACAATACTGGAGTTGTAAAAAAATCTATGAGTAAATTAAAAAGATGCCTTGAAGAGCAACAACGAGAGAGAGAGGCACAAAAAGGGTAGTTTGAGTCTTTTTTTACACAGTCCCCCTGGTTAATTACGTTTTTATCAACCCTGGCCGGTCCAATAATAATCCTCATAGTATTACTAACTATAAAACCCTGTTTCCTCAATCATGTAATTTCTTTTCTCCAAGCTCAAATTGGACAAATTAAAATTATGGTAATACCCCACTAGCAGACATAGAATGTGACACCCCACAATGATCACTTTTATGATTAAAAGTAGCCAGAAAAAGAAGTGGGGAATGAAAGGTTAATAAAATATGTACTTGTCACTTCCTGTTTTTCTGTACACTTAACAAAACACTGTTGAAATCTTGAGAACTCTTTTCTAATCTTGTTGCCAGAATGTGCTGTCCCTAATTGCCAAACTGCAGAATCTACTCCCTGAATAGAAACCTGAACTGTACTTGGATCATTGAATGTAGAAGAGAACATCCATTCAAAAAGTTATAGTCAGTTGGATTAGAAAGATAGTCGGTAAGTTTAGGAAGAAAAGTGAGTATAGGATTTGGAACAAAAGTTCTTTAGCAATAGGGTTTTGGTTAGAGAGTCAATGTAAATGTCAACACAAGTGAAGAGTCAGTCACAATGAGGCACAGGGCAAAATATGTAGGAAAGCAGATATCAATAGAGACATTAGGAAATCAGGAAAAGAATAAAGTGAGTGATGGGATTAGATATTTTCAAAAGGGTTGAGGATGAATATGTGAGCTTAGGATAAAACAAATATGAAGTCAACAATAGGATTGACATTTGATAGCATTAGCGTAGCCCAAGACAGTGTCCAAAATAAGCTCTGTTGCCCCTCATTTGCCTAAATTCCCAGTGGCCTGTACACCCTTCCTGTGTACCAGGAGTGATCAAATAGGCCTGCCCTTAATACTGCTCTGCTTCTCCAATTTGAGTCCTACTGAGTGTCGGGTACAGATTCTTTATGTGAATTGGAAAGATGAGAAAAATCAAGCACCTATTGGATAGCCTCTGAATAGATTTGAAGAACTCATTTGACCCAAAAGATCCCTATTCTCACTTGATGGAATTCAGGAACCTTACAGAGGAAGGCAAAATACTTCATCAACAATGACTGCTCTTTTTGCCATTTTGGATTTTATGCACCCATGGGATCTTTCTTTAGATCCATCAGGTGCTGAGAATCTAAGTCAAAGAATCACACTGGGCCAAGAGGCTGATTCACACACATCTCTTTCCAAATCAATTAAGGAAAGAGCCAAAGGTAAAGCATATTCATTTCCATTTGAAAAATCTTTCCTTCAGGATTCACAAAGGGTTGGCCTGAGACAAAGACCTTCCTGACTCTCAGGGCAACAGAACAATAGGTAAGCAAATGGCCCAAAGCAGGAATTCTCCACTAAGACTTTACTGGTCACACTGATATCTGAGTTTTCTGAGATGCTCGCCATTCCATTCAGCTATCCAGTACATGGCCATGTCACAGAGCTTGGAGGTAGTACATATCTTGGACACAAAACCATGAGCCTATTCTGGAGATTGGCCATAATTCAGGAAGAAAACAGCAACTTAGGAAGGTAGCAGGTATCGCCCATCAATAAGGCAAGCCACAGTCAATTCATAAATTGTGCTGGATGAATGCTGGGAAGCTTTCTATGAGACAGGACACATCCATTGATGCATTCTCTTTTCTAATGTCTACAAGCACGGACACAGTGGGATACACAGACATAGAAACACTTGCATTGTCAAACGACTTACTAGAAACAGTTCACTCCAAACCAAACAAACTGCCTTTTCTACCTATTCTCAGAACATGAGACAAAACCACAAACCCACACCCGCAATGGCACCTCCTTCCCCCAAATAGGTCTGTGACTCTCCGGAGTGTGCTCTGACTGATGGGCCATACTATGATCCTCCGAAATGGCCTGCCCTGTCTCAGATCTGATCTTCTTGGCCAACAATGTGAAGTTGTTAGAAGCCAGGAGTGAGCCACTATCTGCTTTCTCAGGAAGAGCCCCTCTTCCGAGCTTTCCTGGCATTTGGCCATCCTCACATCAGTAGGTATCAAGAAAGACTGACTCTGTTCTTTGTAAATCCAAAAAAGTGAGACCACTGGGACTAGGACTGGGACTGGCTCTGGGTGCCTGGCTTTCTGTATACCAAGTTCAGAGAGTTCCATCACCAAGGAAGTGAGATGAGATCACTTCCTTCAGGAACTGAATGAGATCACTGCCTTGGCAACCACTTTGTCATAACAATTGCTCCCAACGGTCCCATGAGATGAGGGCTGCCCCTACTTCCTGTGACACTTTCACAAGTTAAAATGGTATATCACCCGTAGGCAAAAGGGAACAGCTCTCCACACAGGCCGGGTTTGGTCCATCTTCTCTACATTAAGAAGAGATAGGCTCATTCTGACGCAACCCTTAATCCTGACCAGGTTGTTTGCCATGGAGGATGATTTTTGCTCTCTCGGGTCTTACATAGCTGCCTACATCTTCTCCAGAGATCATTTCTGCATGGAGCTTTGAGGTTCTCAACAGATGGAAGATCCATTGCATTCCTGTATTGTAAGACCAACACTGTCCCTGCTCTTCTGTAAACATAGATGTGAATTGGAGTCATGAGAAAACCCACGAACCTATGGGATAGCCTCTGCAGGGCTTTAAAGAATTCACTTGACCCAAATGATCCCTATTCTCACTTAATGGAGGTCAGGAACCTTACAGAGGAAGGCGAGAGACTCTATCCACCATGACAGTTCTTTTGTCCATTTTGGTTTTGGATGCACACATGGGATTTTTCTTTAGACCCATCATGTACTGTGAATCTAAGCCACATCCACACATAGGGCCAAGAGGCTGATTCAGACACATCCATTTCCAAAGCAATTAACCGAAGAGGCACAGGTAATGACCATTCAATTCCATTTGAAAACTATTTTCTTCAGGCTTCACAAAGTGTGGCCTGAGGCAAAGACCTTCCTGACATTCAGGGCAACAGAATAGGTAAGCAAAAGGCCCAAAGCAGGGTTTCTCCACTGAGACTTTCTTGGGCATACTGATATCTGAGTTTTCTGAGATACTCACCATTCCCATCAGCTATCCAGTACATGGCCATGTCACAGAGATGGAGGTGGTACATATCTTGGACACAAAATCATGAGCGTATTCTGGAGAGTGTCCAGAATTCAGGAAGAAAACAGGAATTTAGAAAGATGGCAGGAATTGTCCATCCATACGGCAAGCTGCAGTCCATTCATAAATTGCACAGGATGAATGCTTTGAAGCTTTCTCGTAGACAGGACACATCCATTGATGCATTCTCTTTTCTACTGTCTACAATCACGGACACAGTATGATATATAGACACAGAAACACTCACGTTGTCAAAGGACTTACTAGAAACAGTTCACTCCAAAACAAACAAACCAGCTTTCCTAACTATTCTCAGAACATGAGACAAAACCACAAACTCACACTCACACCCAAAATGGTACCTCTTTCCCCAAAGTAGGTCTGTGTCTATCCGGAGTGTCCTCTGACTTGTGGGCCATACTATGTTCCCCCAAAATGGCGTGTCCTGTCTTCAATCTGGTCTCTTTAGCCAACTCTGTGAAGTTGTCAGGAGCCCGTGGTGAGAAACTACCTGCTTTCTCTGGAAAGGCCAGTCTTCATAGTTTCCAGGCATTTGGCTGTCCTCACATCAGTAGGTACCAAGAAAGAGTGACTCTGTCTTGTTAAATCCAAACAAGTGAGCCCACTGGGACATGGAGTGGGTTTGACTCTGTGTGCCTGGTTTCCTGGATCCCAAGATCACAGACTTTCATCACCAATAATGTAAGGTGAGGTCACTTCCTTCAAGAACTGAATGAAGTCACTGCCTTGGAAACCACTTTGTTTTAACAGTTGCTTCCAAGGTTCTCAAAAGATGGAGTCTGCCTCTACTTGCTGTGACTCATTCATAAGTTAGAATGGTATATCAACCATAGGCACCGGGGAACAGCTCTCCACACAGCCATGGTTTGGTCCATCTTCTCTACATTAGGAAGAGAGAGGCTAATTCAGACACATCCCTTCAACCTGACCAGGTTGTTTGCCATGGAAGATGACTTTTGCTCTCTCAAATCCTTCATACCTGCCTACACCTTCTCCAGGGATTATTTCTGGAGGGACTTTTGAGGTTCTCAGCTGGTGGATGATACCCTACCTTCCTGGATTTTAAGACCAACTCTGTCCCTGCTCTTCAGTAAAGTGAGATTGAGGGAACAGTGTATGGTTAGTGTTAATAGCATGTTCGATTTGGGTTAGGAGTCATTCTGCTGGATGAATTATGGTATTGGGAACCTGTGATATTTATAACAATATAAATGTGAAATATATGTATGAGAACAGATATCTAGGAAAGATTTGAAGCCCAGAAAGGCATTGGGCCCTTGATTGGTATACTTAGATTGAATCATGTTCTGCACCGAGGTCTCAGATAAATCGATATACAATGGCATAGGACCCTATACCTCGGATGATTGAAAGTAGAAGAGAACATCCAGTCAAAAGGGATAGTCTGTAGGATTAGGAAGATAGTAAGTAGGTTTAGGAAGAAGAGTGAGTCTCGGAGTTGGACCAAAAGTTCTTTAGCAATTGGTTTTCAGTTAGAGGGTGAATGTAAATGTCAGCACATGTGAAGAGACAGTCACAATGATGAACTGGGAAAAGTATGTAGGAAAAAGTATGTAGGAAAGGGGCATTAGGAAATCAGGAAACGTATAAAGTGAGTGATAGGATTAGATATTTTCAACAGGCTTGAGGTTAAATATATAATCTTAGGAAGAAACAAATATGTAGTAACCAATAGGATTGACATTTGAGAGCAGTAGGCACCCTGGACATAGATGCTTTTAGTAATCCATGGTCACTTTCCATTTAGGCTTTGGTACAATCATATGTGTGACCTTTGCATTTTGTGTACAGAATACTACTGTGGTAAAATGTATATGTAGATCAGGTGACATGAGTATTTCTTGCACCATAAAGGGGAGTAATATTCTGGAAACTTATAAATTAGTACTGGGGATACAAATAGGTGTACCTTGTGTTGATGATTATTGAGATGATGCATGAATAGACCATATTGTGAATAAAGTATGTAACTGGATCCAACATTAAATAATGGTTTGAGTTTGAATCTGAAAATATATTGGAAATCTTATATTGATATATATACCATCATTCCAACGAGTTATATATGCAATGGTATTATTAGGGTTACGGTTTATCGTGAAGAGTTAGTTTTGCTTCAAAAATGATTATGGAATCGAAAATAATGTGTTTAGAAAGATGTCTAGTGAAAAGACCAGTAAAGAAACATGGAGGAATACATGTGTTCTGAAGTAGTAAGTAATTGAAAGTGAACCAAATGCCAAAATAATTTGTGAAGTTGTGGATGAAAAAATACATCCTATGATGTCCATAAACTGAAGAAATAGTAATGTACCAGTGTTGAGTAAAAATGAACTTCAAATTACACATCATGTCCCATAGCAATCTACTTGCATTAATGTTAAACTGGGTCAGTTACTGTAGAAATATTAGGATTTTTAAGCACCATCCACTGAACTTAGTTTTCAGTAGTAGGAAACCAAAATATATTTCAGGTGTATGAATATTACTGAGAATAATCTTGTGAAAATTTGAATTTAAATGAACATAAATGAATATGAATGCATTTAGGGAGTGTATAATAAGACACATATTTTTCATATTTTTTTAAAATCTGGAGAATACACACACACACACACACACACACACACACGCACACACACACACACACACATTAATATTTAGCAATATATATGCCAATCGATATTCATCATGAAATATAATTCATTCACAAATCCAAAAATATTCATTTTACTGAACATGGATTTATGTATAGTGTTTTTCACTAGGAAGCTCACCCATAGGTGGAATTTTCAGTTCCATCATTATTTAGGGAAAGTCATCTCTTCTCACAATTTTTATATTCCAAAGCCAGTGATCTTTCAAGAATGTACGTGTGATACCAGGTAGGATATTGTATATGCATAAAAAAATTACATGTGCTGAATAGGATACAGAGAAAGGGAGACAGGAATTTACATATGTGATAACTTTAAAAAATCATGGAGAAATATTAAAATGAAAAGTTTACTAAATTTAAAACACATACTCTTGATAAAGCAGAAGACAAATACAAATATACACCATGCTTCCTATGAAAGGACTGTACTTCTATTCAGTTAGGTTTTTTTTTCTCCATGATATTAGGATTAGTAGTCAGAGTCTAGTAGGGTATGGGTTAGTGTCAGGGATTCAGTATTTCAAATGGAAAATAGGAAAATGAATCTAATGTGTATGCAAACATGTGATACACAAAAATCTTCCCTCTCTTATCCAGAACAATGCCTTGACATAACCATGGCTAAAAGTAAGACACAATTAGAGGAGAGGAGTTAGAAAACCTGTGAATACATATGTGGAATAAAAAAATGCTCAGGAGTTCACAACACTGGAGGTGGTAAAAGAGTTTACAAAAGTATGGGAGAGGGTAAACACTCCAGAAACATGGAGCTGTGCTGACCTAAAGACTTATTGAGAAACTTCCTCTGAGGTTAGGCACAAGAAATATATGTATGGCAATATGTAAATCAATGGTTCTGCAACTGATTTGATTCTGCAATCTGTATATGGAGTAAAAATGGGAGCTCATATCCCACTTGAATCAAAGTGTGAAATATCCCACTTGAATCAAAGTGTGAAATATGATATATCAAGAAGTATGTAATGTTTTGAACAACCTACAATGAAAATTAATTAAAAAAAGAAAAAGAAATATATGTAATTGTCAGGAGATTTAGCTTCGTTTATAGTGACACCAAAAATCTGGGTCTGCATCTATGTGACCTGGAGGACATGGTTCTTTATTTTAAAATGAACATGAGGCAGCAGGTCTGAATTCTCCCTTTGTAGGTAAACTGTTGCCACTGGGAGCTAAGTGTCTTCCCGTGTGGTCTGTGAAGCCATTTGGTCATCCTCCACTTTTCAGGGTGTTTCTTACTGCTGCACTGGGAATTTGGTATTTGATTCACGAAATACAATATGTTCAACTGGGACACAATGCTGGAGGGAGTTCTGTCATGTGTGGTTGGACAGGGTCGGAAAGAGAATGTACGAACCAGGCTTCTATCCCACATAGCTTTCCCCTTGACTATAGCAACCTGATTCTAAACATTGCCCTGAAACCTCTACATATAACAAGATGCCTTTACATATAAAGGTCTGCTGCCTGCACCATGTCAGTCACAAGTTTTGGAAGCCAATGGAAGATCCAGGTGGTCCTACCAAAAATATTTATTTACACACCTACAGTCCACTGCTCTACACCCACTACCCAGCAGGCTCCAACTTACTGGCATTTCTGTTCTACACCATTTTCACGAAACTCAGTCAATCAAGGCACTGTTTGTTATACTCATGATCAGCAACAGGATATCTAAAGGTTATCCAGTGCCACCTGGTCATGGGGATTTCAAAAATTTCATGGTATTAATCTAGTCATTTTTCAAGGATGAAGTTGGAGGCACTGTGGGTTTCATTTAATTCAGGAACCATTAAATGGTGAGGAAGCTCATTTCAATGAAAGCTCTGGAGAACACTCACAGGCAAGCCTTCCCAATGAGTGGCCAAAAGGACACATGAATCCAGGCCCATTGAGGTATACAATGTGAGGTCCATGTGTGTTTGGACTCTCAACTATGGCTACCAAGTCTTTAAGAATTAAATCATGTGATATCCTGGCTCAGAATCCCTGAGCTCTGTGGAAAGCCATCCTGGGCCTAGATCTCAGTTTCCAAAACCGATTCTCATGCGTGGTCTCCTAAAATCCCAACACTATTCATGGCAATACTTCTCTGAGGTCAGTTCCAGAACTCAATCTCTAAGGGGAATCACACCAGAGTTCATGCCCTGGTGGACCCAGTCATCTCTTCCAACTACCACACAAATTACCACAATTAAAACAAGAACCCTCCCTTATGGCCCTCATCTTCTTTCATATAGACACTCATCATAATCTGGCTGGAGGTTTCCATGAGGGGCGCAGACCAAGACAGTGTCCCAAATAAGCTCCTTTGCCCCTCATTTGCCTAAAGTCAAGGTGGCCTGGACACATACCCTGTGAACCAAAAGTGATCAAATAGGCCTGCCATTAATACCGCTCCAATTTGAGGACTACTGTCTGTGGGGTTTAGATTCTTTATGTGAATTTTAGTCATGAGAAAACCCAAGCACAATGGGCTAGCCTCTGCAGGTTTTGTAGAACTCTTTTGACCCAAAGGATCCCATTCTCACTTGATGGAGGTCAGGAACCTTACAGAGGAAGTCGAGAGACTTCATCCCAATAATTGTTCTTTTGGCGAATTTTCTTTTGGATGCACACATGGTAACTTTCTCTAGATCCATCAGGTGCTGAGAATCTAAGCCACAGCCACACACAGGGCCAAGGGCCTGATTCAGACACATCCCTTTCCAAAGCAATTAAGGAAAGTGCCACAGGTATGCCCATTCATTTCCATTTGAAAACTGTTTTCTTCAGGCTTCACAAAGGGGTGGCCTGAGGCAAAGACCTTCCTGACATTCAGGGCAACAGAACAATAGGTAAGCAAAAGGCCTAAAAGCAGGATTTCTCCTCTGAGACTTTCCTGGTCACACTGATATCTGAGTTTTCTGAGATGCTCGCCATCACCTACAGCTATCCAGTACATGGCCATGTCACAGAGCTTGGAGGTGGTACATATCTTGGACACAAAACCATGGGCCTATTCTTGAGATTGGCCGGAATTCAGGACGAAAATAGAAACTTAGGAAGGTAGCAGGTGTTGCTCATCGATAAAGCAAGCTACAGTCCATTCATAAACGGGGCAATATGAATGCTGAGAAGCTTTCTACTAGACACGACACATCCATTGATGAATTCTCTTTTCTAATGTCTACAACCACGGAAACAGTGGAATACACAGACATAGAAACACTCGCCCTGTGAAAAGACTTACTAGAAACAGTCCACTTCAAATGAAACAAACCGACTGTCCTACCTATTCTCAGAAAATGAGACAAAACCACAAACCCACAACCACACCCACAAAGGCACCTCCTTCCCCTAAGTAGGTCTGTGAATATCCAGAGTGTCCTCTGACTTGTGGGCCATAATATGTTCCGCCAAAATGGCCTTTCCTGTCTCAGATCTTGTCTCCTTGGCCAACTCTGTGAACTTCTTAGGAGCCAATGGTGAGCAACTACCTGCTTTCTCATGAAAAACCCTGCATCCGAGCTTTCCTGGCATTTGGCCTTCGTCACATCTGTAGGTACCAAAAAATACTGACCCTGTCCTTGGTAAATCCAAACAAGTGAGACCACTGGGACTGGGACTTGGATTGGCTCTGTTTGCCTGGCTTCCTGGATCCCACGTTCAGAGAGTTCCATCACCAAGAAAGTGAGGTGAGGTCACTTCCTTCCTGAACTGAATGAGGGCACTGTCTTGGCAGCCACTTTGTCCTAACTGTTGCTTCCAAGGGTCCCAAGAGATTGAGGCTGCCCCTACTTCCTGTGACATTTTCACAAGTTAGAATGGTATATCAACCAAAGGCACCCAGGAATAGATCTCCACACAGGCCTGGTTTGCTCCATGATCTCTACATTAAAAAAAATCTGATTCAGACACAACCTTTTATCCTGACCGGGTTGTTTGCCATGGAAGATGACTTTTGGTCTCTCAGGTCCTTTATTGCTTCCTACATCTTCTCCAGGGATCATTTCTGCATGGACCTTTGAGGTTCTCAGCAGGTGGAAGTTTTTTTACATTTCTGTATTGTAATATCAACTCCTTCCCTGCTCTTCTGTAAAGTTAGATTGAGGGAACAGTGTCCGGTTATGGTTAAAAACATGCTCGATTTGGGTTAGAAATCATTTTGCTGGATGAATGATCGTATTGAGAACTTGATATGTGTAGAAGAATATATAGGTGAAATATATGTATGAAAAAAGAAATCTAAGTCTGATTTGAATCCCAGAAGGGCATTGGGCCCTTGATAGGGATATGTGGTTTTGAATTACGTTCTGCAGAGTTGTCTCAGATAAATCGATATACAATGGCATAGCACCTTGTACGTTGCATGAATTAATGTAGAAGGAACATCAAGTCAAAAAGGAATAGTCGGTAGTGAAAGGTTAAAAAAATTAATAAAATAGGTACTTGTCACTTCCTGTTTTTCTGTATGCTTAACAAAACACTTTTGAAATCTTGAGAAATGTTTGCTAATCTTGTTCTAGAATGTACTGTTCCCAACAGCCGAACTGCAGAATGTACTCCCTCACTCGGTGTCATGCAAACCGCCCACTCGCCCTTACCCATCACTGAACTTCCCTCTCTTCCCTCTCCAAGGAAAGTATATAAGCTCTGCTTAAACTGTTCTCAGAGGTCTCTGCTCTATTTAATTTAGCTCTGAGCTCCAGCATGCTGGACCACAAATAAACCCTTTGCTGTTGCATGAGACAGTCTCTTGGTAGTATCTTCCTCTGACACTCGCCTGACCTTTACATATTGAGGTTCCACCGAGTTCCAGCAGTGGCGGACGAGAGACCCCAACGGGCTCCTCTCGGAGCAAGTAAGGCGCCTCTTTCCGGTTTCAGGTTTCTTGTTAGGGCTTGGCAAAATTGCTGGCGATGAAGAGCCTGGGCTCTCTCCGACGGTGGCTGAGAGACATGTCACAGAGACAAAGGGCACCTCTCTGGAGGACCCCGCAGAGAACTCGGGAAATCAAGGAACAATAGTCTTCTCGACTCAGTGATATTTTCTTTTAGATTCGTTATTGCCATACCATTGGGTTTTGCCGGCTACTCATTCCTGGTCTCAGTGTTGGACGTTCATTGCCTGTCTTTATGGTCTTGTCTTATCTGTGTCGTGTGTCCTTGCTTTTACTGTTTGTGGAACTTTCATTATGGAACAGAGCACGTCAATGCCTCTGTCCCTGACCCTTGATCACTGGACCAAAGTCCGCTTAAGGGCTCGGAATCTTTCTTTTTTTAGTAAAACGCTGGACCTGGCAGAATCTCTGTGCCTCAGAATGGCCCATCTTTGGAGTCGTATGGCCCCTAGAAGGATCTTTCTACTTCCCACTAATTTAAAAAGTCAGAGGTATTGTCTTTCAGCCAGTGCCACATAGCCATCCGGAACAACAGCCATATATCTTAACTTGGCAGGACCTCTGCAAATCTCCTCCTCCATGGGTGAAGCCTTTCCTTGCCCCTACCTCTGCTCCTACTCCATCCCCCATGATCTCTCAAACCCTCTCAACCTCCTCCTCCTCCACCCTCTGTTCTCCCTGAGTCACAGATTTGACTCTACTGGACTCTTCTCCCCCTCCTTATCCCCTGCCCTCTTCCCCTAACACACAACACACTCTAAGTGATTCCGCTGCTGCTGACTAAGGCTCTCTACCATTAGAGGAAGCTAAGCCGGTAATAGGATCTGACAATGGACCGATGTTCATGGCCCAGGTAAGTCAGGGGTTAGCCAGGAACCTGGGGATTAATTGGAAGTTAAATTGTGCTTATAGACCACAGAGTTCAAGACAAGTAGAAAGAATGAATAGAACCATTAAAGAGACCTTAAAGAAATTAAGCTTAGAGACCAGCATAGGATTGGACTATGCTCCTGCCTTATGCAATGTTTCATGCAAGAAAAAATCCCTTTGTTTCTTTGAGTAACCTTACCACGTGTGAAATTCTTTATGGTGGCCCTCCTCCAGTAGGGGACCTAAGCCCAACTGTAAGACCTAAAGATCCTTTCCACACCCCCTTGCTTGACAGACTTAAAGATCTTGAAAGAACTCAGTAATACCTGTGAAAACAGCTGGCCACTGCCTACCCAACTGGGAACCAGGGGATTCCACATCCATATCAAGTAAGAGATTTCATCTATGTAAGATGATATCAGGTGTCATCCCTGGTACCCCGCTGAAAAGGACCATACCAGGTGCTATTATAACACCTACAGTGGTAAACGTAAACAGAATCACTTCCTGGATCCATGCCTCTCATCTCAAGGCTGCTCCCTGTACAGAATCTTTCTGGAAACTGAAAAAGACTGGTAACAGTTTCAAATTGTGTATTCGCAATGTGAATAAGGTTATATACTCTCCCCTTGGCTACAAGTAGTCCTAACCCTCATCAGCCCATTAAGCAGTGATGGCTGATCACAAATCCTACTGGAAAAGAAGTATGGTCTATCTCGCATACAGCACTCTTAGGGACCTGGTGGCCATCTCTCCACCCAGACATTTGTTAGCTGGCTTTAGGTATTTCCTATTGTGATATCACTGATGAAGAGGATCCCACTAAAATACCATTAAATCCCTTCTGTACCATAGATAATGGAAACAAACATTATGGATGTAGGGACACGGGAGCCAGATGCAGGTTGGCTAGTCTAGATTACTAAGTTTGCCTGGCAGACTATCAAAGCCACAAAGAGTAACGGCTGTGTGGGGGAAAAGCCGACTTTTTCTGTATGTCATGGGAATGTGTGCATACAGGGGTTGCCTGATGGAACCCCAATTCTTCATCAAATTCAGTACACAGCATTGGCCACATTACCAATTAGACAACCAAAAACTATGGCACCCAGAGGGGTCTCTAGATCCTCAAATTTTGTGTGACCTTTTTGACTTCTGCAAGTGCTCAAAAGAGTGAAAGGAAATTCCCCTATGTGGAAGCCTTTTCCCTCCTTCACTCACATCCTGAACTATGCTTCTCCAATAGATCATTATCCTCAGCCTTCTGCTCCAGACCCTCTGCTGTCACTCCCATCTCAGCAACTTGATTTCTCCCCTCCAATAACTAGATCAGAAAACCAAAGCTCCACCAGTTCTCTGACCATCGCCCCCTTGCTGAGGTAGCAGGTACATAGGTACCGCTCCACCGACTCATTCCTCTCATCTCCTGTCAGTGCGCTCACCGGGTCCCACCAGGTCCTCTTACCAGCTAACCCAATGCTCAAACGAGCTGAGGAGAGCCCTGAGACCCTTATCCAAGATGTAATATAATTGGCCTTTAAAGTTGCTTTGTCATCACTGAAAACAGGTTACTAAAATTTAAAGTCCCTCACAGGATTTTGGGATCCTCACTCCCGTCTTTCACTCTGCTCTACCTGATCTACTGCTCAAGTTTGCTGCTAGGAAATTCTCAATATCCTTTCGCATTATTCTTTTACATCTCTCTTTTCCCTCATTCTCAGATCCTCGGAGGTGCTCTCAGCCCCAACTTCCCCGTCTTTCCCCCTCTGTACCAGGCCCACAGAAAAGTCTTAAATGACCTTCTTCAGAAGTCTTCACCATGGCTGAGTTTTGAACTTTCAGCCAAACAGTCCCAATAAAGACTTTAATGTAGATAAACATTCTCTTTTGTATTGCCCTGTTCTACTTGGCCACTGGCTAAAAATCTCAGTACTTCTAAGCTAGACAACCCCTAACTAGTTTTTCACAAAATATGTGAACAAGTCCTCTGGCCTTCAGCTGGGGCTTCACAGAGATGGCTACATTTCTAAGATAAAGAAATTACCAACCGGGCTCCATGGTAACAGCTGGCAGGGGGAAAATAAGAAAGGGAAGAAAAAGCTCTCCTCCTCCCAGGTGTCCTTGAAAAGTTAACTTGCCCAGAACAGAAGGAAAAACAGAAACAAATACTGCTTTTTTAGACTTCTGAAGACTGTGAACTTCTGAGCCCCATCCCTTATATGTTGGGTACAAATTTCTGAAACTACCTAAACTTGAGTTTCAGGGGATTAATTGATTACAATAGAAGCAATGCCCTCTGAATCCGGTTGCAACCAAATAGGACTGTTTCCCTCTCTTGAGTGCTATCTTAGGTGCCTTGCTTTGTCAGTGCCTACAACAGCATAATTCTATATACTTAAACATCATTTATGTTTTCATGAAATGATCAAGATATGTGATAAATTGTGTAATGGTGCAGATGTTTCCCAGAGTGCTCTATCATGATGCAGGTTCATTTGAGGATCAAATAGGGGGGGCATACAACCGGTTCCACTGGGAACATATATCCCTCACTTTAGCCATTCTATTAGGAATAGGAGTTGCTGCACGGGTGGGCAGAGGAACCAGTGGCATTGTCCATGGGACACAAAAGATGACCCAATTAGAAGCAGCAATAGAGCAAAAGTAAGATATTAGAAACCTCCTTCAGGGCTTTGCATGAAACTTTAACCTCTCTCTCTGAAGTTGTATTACAGAACAATTGAGGGTTGGACCTCCTCTTTATTAGAGAAGGGGGCCTTTGTGCTGCATTGAGGGAAGAATGTTGTTTTTATGCTGACTGTACTGGAGTTGTAATAAAATCTATGAGTAAATTTAAAAGACACCTTGAAGAGCATCAACAAGTGAGAGAGGCCCAAAAAGGGTGGCTTGAGTCTTGGTTCACACACTCCTCCTGGTTAACTACGTTTTTATCAACCCTGGCCGGTCCAATAATAATCCTCATATTATTGCTAACTATAAAACCCTGTTTGCTCAACCGTGTAATGTCTTTTCTCCAGGCTCAAATTGGACGAGTTAAACTTATGGTAATACCCCACTAGCAGACATTGAATGTGACACCCTCCAATGATCATTTTTATGATTAAAATTATCCAGAAGAAGAAGTGGGGAATGAAATATTAATAAAATAGATACTTGTCACATCTTGTTTTTCTGTATGCTTAACAGAACACTGTTGAAATCTTGAGAAATGTTTGCAAATCTTGTTCCCAGAATGTTCTATCCCCAGCTGCCAAATTGCAGAATGTACTCCCTCTCCCAGTTGCATGCAAACTGCCCACTCGCCCTGACCCATCAATACAATTCCCTCCCTTCCCTCTCCAGGGAAAGTATATAAGCTCTACTTCAGCTATTCTCAGGGCTATCTGCTCTATTCAGGTGAGATCTGAACCCCAGCATGCTGGACACCCAATAAACCCTTTGATGTTGCATGAGATAGTCTGTTGGTAGTCTCCTCCTCTGAAGCTCGCACCACATTTACTTGGATGATTAAATGTAGAAGAGAACATCCAGTCAAAAAGGGATAGTCTGTAGCATTAGGAAGATAGTCAATAAGTTTAGGAAGAAGGGTGAGTATAAGATTTGGAACAAAAGTTTCTTAGCAATAGGATTTCGATTAGAGAGTGAATGTAAATGTCAGCACAGGTGAAGAGTCAGTCACAATGATGAACTGGGGAAAATATGTAGGAAAGCATATATCAATATAGACATTACAAAATCAGGCAGAGTATAAAGTGAGTGATAGGATTAGACATTTTGAACAGGGTTGAGTTTAAATATATAATCTTAGGAAGAAACAAATATGTAGTCACAAATAGGATTGACATTTGAGAGCATTGGGCAAATTTCAGGTGGATGAATATTTCTGAGAATAATCTTGTGAATAGTTGATTATAAATCCACATACATGAACATGAATGAATTTAGGGAGTGAATATAAGACACATATATTTCATATTTTGAAAAATCTGGAGAGTGTGTATATATATATATATATATATATATATATATATATATATATATATATACACATATATATACATATACATAAAACACACACACAGACAAAAAAGTAGCAATATATATGTCAATCAAAATTCATTATTAAATATATACCATCCACAGATCTAAAAATATTCATTTTACTGAACATGGATTTATGTATAATGCTGTTCAACTAGCAAGCTCACCCATAGGTTGAATATTCAGTTCCAACAGGGTTCAGTAGGAGTGATCTCTTCTAACAATTTGTATCTGCCAAGTCAGCCACCTCACAAGAATGTACGTGTGGTACCAGATAGGAATCTATATGTGCATATAAGAATACAGAGAAAGGGAGACAGGAATTCACATATTTGTTAACCTTAAAAATACTAGGACAACTATTTCAACAAACAATTGACTAGATTTATAACTCCAACTCTGTATCATGCAAAAGGCAAGTCCATCTATACACCATGCCTACTCTGAACTGCTTGTATTTCTATTCTTTATGGGTTATTTTTCTCCATCATATTAGGATTAGTAGTCAGAGTCTGGTAGGGTATGGGTTAGAGTCAGGTATTCAGTATTTTGAATTGAAAATAGGACACTGAATCCAATGTGTATGCAAATATATGCTACGGAAAAATCTTCCCACTCTCCTCCAGAACAATGCCTTGACATTACCTTCGCCCCAAGTAAGACACAATTAGAGGAGAAGAGTTAGAAAATCTGTGAATACATATCTAGAATGGAAAATGCTCCAGATTTCACATCTTTGGAGGTGGTAGAGGAGTTTCCAAAAGTAAGAGACAGGGTAAACTCTCCACAAACATGGAGCTCTGCTGGCCAAAAGACTTTTTGAGAATCTGCCTCTGAGGTTGGGCACTTGAAATATATGTTGTTGTCAGGAGCTTTAGCTTTATTTGTAGTGAAACCATCAAAGCTGGATCTGCATCTATGTTACCTGGAGGAAATGGTTACTTATTTTCAAATAAAAATGAGGCAGCAGTGATGAATTCTCTTTTTGTAGGTAAACTTTGGCCACTGAGGGCTAAGGGTCTTCCCGTGTGGACTGTGAAACCAATGGTCATCCTCCAATTTTCGTGGTGTTTCTTGCTGCTGCACTGGGAGTTTGGTATTTGCTTCATGAAATACAACAAGTTCAAATGGGACACAGTGCTGAAGGGAGTTCTGTCAGGTGTGGTTGGCAGGGTCTCCAGGAGAATACACCAACCAGGGTTCTATCTCAAGTAGCTTGCCCCCTTGACAATAGCAACATGATACTGAACATTGCTCTGAAACCTCTCCATATAAAAATATGCCTTTACATATATGGGTGTGATGGTTGCACCATGTCAGTCACAGCCATTTGGAAGCCAATGGAAGATCCACATGGCCCCACCACAGATGTTTTATCACACATTTGCATAACACAGCTCTAGGCCCACTACTTACCAGGCCCCAACTTACTGGCATCTCTGTTCTACACCATTTTCATGAAACCCAGTCAATCAAGGCCCTGTCTGTTATACTCATGATCTTCAACAGGACATCAAAGGTCCTCCAGTGCCAGCTGGTCATCGGAATTTCTAAAATTTCATGGTAATTATCTAGCATTTTTTCACAGATGCATTTGGAGGCAATGTTGGTTTCAATTCATTCAGGAACCATTAAATGGTGAGGAAGCTAATTTCAGGGAAATCTCTGGAGCACTCTCACAGGCAAGTCTACCCAAAGAGTGGCCAAAAAGTCACATGAAGCCAGGCCCATTGAGGTCTACAAAGCGAGGTCCAAGTGTGTTTTGAATCTCAATTATGCCTGCCAAGTCTTTCAGAATAAAATCATGTAATATCCTGGCTGTGATTCCCAGTGTTCTGTGGAAAGCCACTCTGGGCCTTGATCCCAGGTTCCAATGGCAACTATCATTCCTGGCCTCCTAAAATCCCAACACAATTCATGTCAATACTTCTCTGAGGTCACTTCCAGAACTCAGTCTCTAAGGGGAATCACAGCAGAATTCATGCCCAGGTGGACCCAGTCATCTCTTCCAACTGCCACACAAATGACCACAATTATAACCAAAACACTCCTACATGGCCCTCATCTTCTACCATAAAGATACTCATCATAACATCTGGATGGAGGTTTTCATGAGAGGCACATCCCAAGACAGTGTCCAAAATAAGCTCCCTTGCCCCTCATTTGCCGAATGACAGGGTGGCTTGGACACCCTTCCTGTGAACCAGGAGTGATCAAATAGGCCTGCCCTTAATACTGCTTCGCTTCTCCAATTTGAGGCTCTCTGACTGTGGGGTCTAGATTCTTTTTATGAATTGGAGTCATGAGAAAAGCCAAGCACCTCTGCAGAGATTTGAAGAACTCATTTCACCCAAAGGATCCCTATTCTGACATGATGGATTTCAGAAACCTAACAAAGGAAGGCAATATAATTCATGCACATTGATTGAACGTTTTTCCATTTTGGTTTAGATGCACATATGGGATCTTTCTTTACATCCATCAGGTGCTGAGAATCTAAGTCACAGCCTAAAACAGGGCAAAGGGCCTGAATCAGACACATCCTTTTCCAATGAAATTAAGCAAAGAGCCAGAGGTGATGCACATTCATTTCCATTTGAAAACTGTTTTCTTCAGGCTTAACAAAGGGGTTGCATGAGACATAGACCTTTCTGATATTCAGGGCAACAGAACAATAGGTAAGCAAAAGGCCCAAAGCAGGGTATCTCCACTGAGACTTTCCTGGTCACACTGATATCTGAGTTTTCTGAGATGCGGGCCATTCCATTCAGGTATCCAGTACATGGCCATGTCAAAGACCTTTGATTTGGTACATATCTTGGACACACAACCATGAGCCTATTCTAGAGAGTGGCCAGAATTCAGGAAGAAAACAGGGACTTAGAAAGGTATTAGGTGTTGCCCGTGCATATGGCAAGCCACACTCCATTCATAAATTGGGCAGGATGAATGCTGGGAAGCTTTATACTAGACATGACACATCCATTGCTGCATTCTCTTTTCTCATGTCTACTACCACAGGCACAGTGGGATACACAGACATGGAAACACTCACCTCGTCAAACGACTTACCAGAAACAGTTCACTCCAAAACAAACAAACCGCCATTCCTACCTATTTTCAGAACATGAGACAAACCACAAACCCACACCCACTCCCAAAAAGGCACCTCCTTCCCCAAGTAGGTGTGTGACTAACCAGAGTGTCCTCTGACTGGTGGCCATACTCTGTTCTTCCGAAATGGCCTGTCCTCTCTCAGATCTGTTTTCCTTGGCGAACTCTGTAAAGTTGTAAGGAAAAAATGGAGAGCTACTACCTGCTTTCTCAGGAAAGTTCCCTCTTCAGAGCTCTCCAGGCATTTGGTAATCCTCACTTCAGTAGGTACCAAGAATGACAGACTCTATCCTTGCTAAATCCAAACAAGTGAGCCCACTGGGACTGGGACTGAAACTGCCTCTGGGTGCCTGGCCCCTTGGATACAAAGTTCAGAGAGTTCCATCACCAAGGAAATGAGGTATGTCACATTCTTTGGAACTGAATGAGGTCACTGCCTTGGCAAATGTATATCTTATGATGTACAAAAACTGAAGAAATAATAATGTACCAGTGTCGAATACAAATGAATGACAAATTACATATCATGTCCCATAGGATTCTACTTGCATTGATGTTAGACTGCCTCAGTTACTGTAGAATAATTAGGATTTGTATGCACCATTCACTGAAGTTAGTTTTCAGTACTAGGAAACAAATATGTATTTCAGGTGGATGAATATTTCTGATTATAATCTTGTGAAAAGTGGATTATAAATCCACATACATGAACATGAATGAATTTAGAGAGTGTATATTAAACACATATATTTCATATTTTGAAAAATTTGGAGAGTATATCTATATCTATATCTACATCTATACACACACACACACACACACACACACACACACACACAACACTCACAGACATTAAAAAGTACCAATATAAATGCCAATCAAAATTCATCAGTAAATATGTATCATCCACAAATGCAAAAATATTTATTTTACTGAACATGAGTTAATGTATAATGTTGTTCTACTAGGACGCTCTCCTATAGGTTGAATTTTCATTTCCAACAGCATTAAGGAGGAGTGAACACTTCTCACAATTTGTATCTGCCAAGACAGCCACCTCACAAAAATGTACGTGTGATACCTGGTAGGATTCTATATATGCATATAAATATACATGTGTGAATAGGCTACAGAAAAGGGAAACAAGAATTCACATATTTGTTAAGTTTAAAAACACGTGGAGAATATTTCAATTAAAATTTGACTAGATTTATAACTCCTACCTTATATAATGCATATGTCAAGTCCAACTATACAACATGTCTCCTCTGAAGTGCTTGTATTTCCATTGTGTTGGGTTAATTTTCTCCATTATATTAGGATGAATAGTCTGAGACTACTAGGTATGGGTTAGTGTCAGGGATTCAGTACTTCGAATGGAAAATTGGAAAATGAATCCAATGTGTATGTAAATATATGCTGCACAAATATCCTCCCGCTCTCATCCAGAACAATGCCTTGACATTACCTTCACCCCAAGTAACACAATTAGAGGAGAAGAGTTACAAAATCAGTGAATACATATCTGGAATGGAAAATGCTCAGGAGTTCACAACCTTGGAGGTGGTAGAGGAGTTTCCAAAACTAAGGGACAGGGTAAACACTCCACAAACATGGAGCTCTGCTGGCCTAAAAACTTTTTGAGAAACTGCCTCTGAGCTTCCACACTTGAAATATATGTTGTTTTCAGGAGATTTGGATTCCTCTGTAGTGAGACCATCAAAGCTGGGTCTGCATCTATGTGACCTGGAGGACATGGTTTCTTATTTTCCAATGAACAAGATGAAGCAGTGCTGAATCCTCTCTTTGTAGGTAAACTGAGGCCACTGGGGACTAAGTGTCTCCCCGTGTGGACTGTGATGCCATTTGGTCCTCCTCCAATTTGTGGTGTTTTTGCTGCTGCACTGTGAGTTTGGTATTTGTTTCACGAAATACTAGGAGCTCAACTGGGACACAGTGCTGGAGGGAGTTCTGTCACGTGTGGTGGGTCAGGGTCTGCAAGAGAATGCACCAACTAGGCTCCTATCTCTCACAGCTTGCCCCATTGCCCCCTTGTCCATATCAACCTGATTCTTAATTTTCCTCTGAAAACTCGCCATATAACAAGATGCCTTTACATATAAGGGTCTGCTGGCTGCACCATGTAAGTTACAAGCCATTTGGAATTCAATGGTAGATCCACATGGCCCTACCACGGATGTTTTATCAAACACCTCCCCACCACTGCTCTAGACCCACTACTCAGCAGGCTCCAACTTACTGGCATCTCTGTTCTAAACCATTTTCATGAAACTCAGTAAATCAAGGGACTGTCTGGTATACTCATGATGAGCAACAGGACATCCAATATTTCTCCAGTGCCACCTGGTCATAGGAATTCAAAAATTTCATGGTATTTATCTAGCCATTTTTCAAGCATGAAGTTGGAGGCACTATGGGTTTCAGTTCATTCAGCAAACATTAAATGGTGAGGAAGCTCATTTCCATGAAATCTCTGGAGAACTCTCACAGGCAGGGCTTCCCAAAGAGTGGTCAAAAGGTCACATTAGGCCAGGCCCATTGAGGTCTACAATGTGAGGTCCATGTGTGTTTTGACTCTCAACTATGGCTGCCATTTCTTTAAGAATAAAATCATGTGATATCCTTGCTGAGATTCCCAGGCCTCTGTGGAAATCCACCCGGGGCCTAGGTCTCAGTTTCCAAGAGCGACTTTCATGCGTGGCCTCTTAAAATCCCAACAAAATTCATGGCAATGCTTCTCTGAGTTCAGTTCCAAAACCCAGTCTCTAAGGGGAATCACACCAGAGTTCAAGCCCACGTGGACCCAGTCATTTTTTCCAATGCAACACAAATGACCAAAATTAAAACCAAAACACTCCCACATGGCCTTCATCTTATTCCATATAGTCAATCATCTTAACCTCTGGCTGGAGGTTTCCATGAGGGGCGCAGACCAAGACAGTGTCCAAAATCAGCTCGTTTGCCCCTCATTTTCCTAAAGTCAGGGTAGCCTGGACACCGTTTCTGTGAACCAGGAGTGAACAAATAAGCCTGCCATTAATACTTCTTTGTTTCTCCAATTTGAGGCCTACTGATTTTAGGTATCGATTCTTTAGGTGATTTAGAGTCATGCGAAAACACAAGCACCTCTGCAGGGCTTTGAAGAACTCATTTGACCCAAAGAATCCCTATTGTCATTTGATGGAGTGCAGGAACCTAACAGAGGAAGGCCAGAGACTTCATCCACAATGAATGATATTTTTTGCCATTTTGGTTTTGGAAGCTCACATGGGATCATTCTTAAGATCCATCAGGTGCTGAGAATCTAAGTCACAGCCACACACAGGTCCAAGAGGCTGATAAAGAGCCACAGGTGAGGCCCATTCATTTCCATTTGAAAACTGTTTTCTTCAGGCTTCACAAAGGGGTGGCCTGAGGCAAAGACCTTCCTGACATTCAGTGAAACACAACAATAAGTAAGCAAAAGGCCCAAAGCAGGGTTTCTGCACTGAGACTTTCCTGGTCACACTGATATCTGAGTTTTCTGAGATGCTCGCCATTCTCTTCAGCTATCCAGTACATGGCCATGTCACAGAGCTTGGAGGTGGTACATATTTTGGACACAAATCCATGAGCCTATTCTGGAGAGTGGCCAGAATTCAGGAAGAAAACAACAACTTAGAAAGATAGCAGGTGTTGCAAATTGATAAGACAAGCTGCAGTCCATTCATATATTGGGCAGGATGAATTATGGGAAGATTTATACTAGACAGGACACATCCATTAATGCATTCTCTTTTCTAATGTCTACAACAACGGACACAGTGGGATACACAGAAAGAGAAACACTCACCATGTCAAATGACTTACTAGAAACTGTCCACTCCAAACCAAACAAACCGCCTTTCCTATGTATTCTCAGAACATGAGACAAAACAACAAACCCACACCCACTCCCACAAAGCCACCTCCTTCCCCCCAAGTACGTCTGTGACTATCCGGAGTGTCCTCTGACTGGTGGGCCATACTATGTTCCCCCGAAATGGCCTGTCTTCTCTCAGATCTTGTTTCCTTGACCAACTCTGTGAAGATGTCAGGAAAAAGTGGTTAGCCACTACCTGTTTTCTCAGGAAAGGTCCATCTTCAGAGCTCTCCTGGCATTTGGCCAACCTCACATCATTAGGTACCAAGAAAACTGACTCTGTCCTTGGTAAATCCAAACAAGTGAGCCCACTGGGACTGGGACTGGGACTGCCTCTGGGTGCCTGGCTTCTTGGATACCAAGTTCAGAGAGTTCCATCACCAAGGAAATGAGGTTGTCACATTCTTTGGAACTGAATGAGGTCACTGCCTTGGCAACCACTTTGTCCTAACAGTTGCTTCCAAGGGTAACATAAGATGGAGGTTGCCCCTACTTCCTGTGACACTTTCATAAGGTAGAATGTATATCACCATTGGCACCCGGGAACAGCTCTCCACTCAGCCCTGGTTTGGTCCATCTTCTGTACAATAAGAAGAGAGAGAGGCAGATTCAGACACATCCCTTCATCCTGACCAGGTTTTTTGCCATGGAAGATGACTTTTGCTCTCTCATGTGCTTCATACCTGCCTACAACTTCTCCAGGTATCATTTGTGCATGGACATTTGACGTTCTCATCAGGTTGAAGGTCCCCAACTTTCCTGTATTGTAAGAACCACTCTGTCTCTGCTCTTCTGTAAAATGATTGAGGGAACAGTGTATACTTGGGGTTAAAAACAGGTTTGATTTGGATTACGAGTGATTCTGTGTGATGAATAAGGGTATTGGGAACCTGCAATATTTACAAGAATATAGAGGTGAAATATAAGTAGGAAAACAGAAATCTAGGTATGATTTGAAGCCCAGAAGGGTTTTGCCCTTGATTGGGATACTTAGCTTTGAATGATGTTCTGCAAAGATGCCTCAGATAATTCGATATACAATGGCATAGGACCTTGTACATTGGATGATTGAATTTAGAAGAGAACATCCAGTCAAAAAGGGATATTCAGTAGGATTAGGAAGATAGTCGGTAGGTTTAGGAAGAAGAGTGAGTATAGGATTTGGACCAAAAGTTCTTTAGCAATAGACTTTCGGTTGTTGAGTGAATGTAAATGTCAGCACATATGAAGAGTCAGTCACTATGTTGAACTGGGGAAAATATGTAGAAAAGCAGATATCAATAGAAACATTACGAAATCAGGCAAAGTATAAAGTGAGTGATAGAATTAGACATTTTCAACAGGGTTGAGTTTGAATATATAAATTAGGAAAAAAACAAATATGTAGTCACCAATAGGATTGACAATTGACACCATTAGGCAACCTGGACATGGATGTTTTTAGAAATCCATGTTCACTTTCCATTTAGGCTTTGGTACAATCATAAGTGTGACCTTTCCATTTTTTGTCCAGAATATTACTGTGATAATGAGGTGACATGAGTATTTCTTTCACCATTTCTGGGAGCAATATATTGAAGACGTAAAATGAGAATCAGGGGTACAAAGAGGTGTACCCTGTTTCTAGGAACATAGAGAAAAAGCATGAATAGACCATACTGTGAATAAATAATATAACTGTTTTGAAATTTAAATAATGAATAGAACTGATATCTGAAAAATTAAAGGAAATGGGGAGACGGGAGTGAGATTCCAAAAAGCCTGTGAGGGACTTTAAATTCTTAGTAACCTGTTTTTAGTGATGACAAAGCAACATTAAAGGCCATTTTCATTACATCTTGTATTAGGTTCTGAGGATTCTTCTCAGCGGGTTTGAGCTTTGCATTAGGTGGTAAGAGCACTGGGTGGGACCCGGTGCGGGCACTGACAGGATAGGAGAGGAGTGAGTGAATGGAATGGTACCTCAGTACCTGCAACCTCAGCAAGGGAGCAATGGTCTGAGAACCAGTCGAGATTTAGGTTTTTGATCTAGATATTGGAGGGGAGAAATCAAGTTGCTGAGGTGGGAGTGACAGCAGAGAGTCTGGAGCACAAGGCTGAGGGTGAGCATCTATTGGAGAAGTATAGTTCAGGATGTGAGCAAAGGAGAGAGAAGGCCTCCACATAGCGGAATCTCCTTTCACCCTTTTGAGCACTTGCAGAAGTTAAAAAGGTCACACAGAATTTGAGGATCTAGAGACCCCTCTGGGGGCCATCGGTTTTGGTTATCTAATTCGTAATATGGCCAATGCTGTGTACAGAATTTGATGAGGAGTTTGGGTTCCATCTGACAGTCCCTGTATGCTCATATCCCCATGACTTACAATAGAAGTCTGCTCTCCCCCCCCACAGCCGTGACTGTTTGTGGCTTTGATAGTCTGCCGGGCAAACATAGTAATCTAGGGTAGCCAACCTGCATCTGGCTCACGTGTCCCTACATCTATAAGGTTTGTTTCCATTATCTATGGTACGGAAGGGATTTAATGGAATTTTAGTGGGATCCTGTTAATCAGGGATATCCCAATAGGAAAGACCTATAGCCAGCTGACAAATGACTGGGTGGAGAGATGGCCACCAGGTTCATAAGGGGGCTGTATTCGAGATAGGCCATACTTCGTGTCCAGTAGGATTTGTGATCAGCCATCGCAGCTTAAGGGGCTGATGAGGGTTAAGACTACTGGTCGTCAAGGGGAGAATAAATATCTTCCAGGATCTTTTTTACAACCATTTGCAATGTTTCTTTTTTCTTCTTTTTTATTTCTTTTTTTTTTTGTGTGTGTGTTTGGGGAAGGCTTCAATACATCCTGAAAATGTATGTTCAAAGACTAGGAGTTATTTAAGTCCATACCTTTCTGGCTTAATTTCAGTAAAGTCCACTTCCCAGAATTGTCCTCGTCTGGTTCCTCATAGGTGCTTTCCTGCAGGAAGCTTGGAAGTGTAAGCTTTAACCAATTAATGGACCTGACAGGCTTTTGTTACCCATTCAGTTATTTCCTTTTGCTGTGAGTAGGTTAGTGGAAAACTGTGTTCTTGATCCTTCACGAATGAATGCAGTTTCTTTGAACAAAGGTGAGTGAGTTGATGAACATTTGCTACTGACATAGTTAGAGCCATGATTATAGGAGTAGTTACTGAAGGATTAAAAATTCCACTTGGGGGCCTTCAGGGTTAAAAGTTATTTTGGCCCAGAGCTTGGTGAGCAGAACTCTGCCCATCAATGGGGCCAGGCATTCTGGGATTACTAGGAAGGATTGATGGATTTTTCCTTTTCCCTGGTCCATGGTCCTCGTAGTTGTCAAAGCCCGATTTTACTTCTGTTAGACTCTTGAATTAGAGACCTTTTATTCGGTAGAGGGCCCAATGGGCCTTACGGGCTGAGTATATTCCCCCTGCATCTACTTCAAAGTTTATTGTGTTCCCCTCCACTTCAAAAGTTACCTTGAGGTCAGGGAGAGGATCTGAGCCCGGACTTTCTTAGTATTCCTCCAGAGTCAGAATATCTGGCTGGCATGGCTGTCTCTTTCTAGGGCACTCTTTGGCCCAGTGTCCTTTTTCTTTAGAGTAGGCACATTGATCTGAGGCCAGGGGTGGCCTCTAGTGTGTGCCCAGGTATCCCTTCCTGTCTCTCTGTTTCTTAATTTCTGGCCTATTTGTTGTTGTGACCAGGACCTTAGTCAATGCCTTAGTCTGTCTTTTGTTTCTTTTATCCTCACTCAGCTCCCTTCTCTTCCTCAGTTTCTCTCTTAAAGTATACCTTCTCGGGTTCTCTGACTAAATCCCTCAAAGTCATATCTTGTAATCCATCTAAGCATTGTAACTTTCTTTTAATATCCAGGGCAGCTTTCCCAATAAAGGCCATTGTGACAGATGCCTTTTGATCCTCTGCCTGATGATCGAAAGGAGTATGTCTCTTATATGCCTACATAGTTATCTCTAGGAACATACAGGGAGATTCATCAGGCCCTTAAATAATCTCTCTTACCTTGGCCAAATTAGTTGGTCACCTAGCGGCCACTAAGATACCCACTATTAGAGCCCGGCGATAAGTGGACAGATGCTCCCTACCTTCAAAGGTGTTGGGGTCCCAGTTGGGTCGTTTCAAGAGAAAGCCGGCTTTGAATATATTGGGAAGTTTTGTCGGTCACGCATTTGGTCCGAGGATACTTTTTTCTAGCATCCAGGAGGATTCTCTTTTGTTCCTCTGTCATGAAGAGAGTCCCTAGGAGTTGTTGGCAGTCATCTCAAGTAGGTTGGTGTGAAAACATCAATGACTTCACCAGACCTGAGAGTCAGGTTGGGTCCTCGGTAAAAGGGGGATTGTTATTTTTCCATTTATATAGGTCTGAAGAGGAGAAGGCCAATACTGGTAGGCTTGCATTTTTTCCCTATGGCCATCGTCAATCATTGGTCCTTAGGGATGGAGGGAAGCAACACGGGAGTTCCAGGGTTTTCAATCATTTGCCACCGGCGAGTTCCTTTAGCAACTCCAGCTTCCTCCAGGGGAGGAGTGGCTGTGTGTGACGCAGGGGAGTTATCTGGAGGGCCCTGGGCTGGCTTAGCTTCCTCCAATTGCGGAGAGGCTGAGTCAGCAGCTGGAGAATCACTTAGAGGGTGTAGGGGGTTGTAGGACAAGGGTAGAAGATAAGGAGGGGGACGAGAGTCCAGTAGAGTCAAATCTTGTGACTCAGGGAGAACAGAGGGTGGAGGAGGAGGAGGAGCAGAGGGGTTGAGAGATCGTGGGGGAAGGAGTAGGAATGGGGATACAGCAAGGAAAGGCTTCACCCACGGAGGAGGAGATTTGCAGAGGTCCTGCCAAGTTAAGGTATATTCCTGTTTATCAGTATGGCTATGTGGCCCTGGCTGTAAGACAATATCTCTGTCTTTTTAAATTAGTGGGAAGTAGAAAGATCCTTCTAGGGGCCATCCGAATCCAAAGGTGGGCCATTCTGTGGCACACAGAGTCTGCCAGGTCCAGCGTTTTACTGAAAAAGAAACATTCTGAGCCCTTAAGCGGACTTTGGTCCATAGATCAAGGGTCAGGGACAGAGGCATTGAAGTGATCTGTCCCATAATGAAAGACACACAAACAGTAAAAGCAACGACACAGGACACAGTCAAGAGAAAACAATAAAGACAGGCAAGGGACGTCCAACACTGAGACCAAGACTGAGCAGGTGGCAAAACCCGATGGGCTGGCAATACCGAATCTGAAACAAAGTATCACTGAGTCGAGGAGACTATTATTCCTCGATTCCCGAGTCCTCTGTGGCGTCCCCCAGGGACTTGGCTTGTGGCTCTGTGACACGTCTGCCAGCCACCATCAAAGAGAGCTCACACACTTCATCGACAACCATTTTGCCAAGCCCTAACCTGAAACCTGAAACCAGAAAGAGGTGCCTTACTTACCCTGAGAGTAGCCCATTGGGGTCTCTCGTTCACCACTGCTGGATTTCGGTGGAACCTCCATATATAAATATCGGAAGAGCATTGGGGGAAGAGACGACCAAGAGACTCTCTCATGCAAAAACAAAGGGTTTATTGGGGGTCCAGCATGCTGGGGCTCAGAGCTCATTTGAATAGAGCAGAGAACCCTGAGAACAGCTTAAGCAGAGCTTATATACTTTCCTTGAAGAGGGCAGGGAGGAAAGTTTATTGATGGGCCTGGGCGGGTGAGCAGTTTGCGTGCAACTGGGTGAGGGAGTACATTCTGAAGTTTGGCAGTTGGGGACAGCACATTCTGGGAAAAAGATCAGAAATCACTTCTCAAGATTTCAACAGTGTTTTATTAAGCATACAGAAAAACAGGAAGTGACAAGAATCTATTTTATTAACATTTCACTACCGACTATACTTTGCCAGATTTCCTAAAGTCTCTATTGATATCTGCATTCGTACATATTTTCCCCAGTTCATCATTGTGATTAATTCTTCACATGTGCTGACATTTACATTCACTCAATACCCGAAACCCTATAGCTAAAGAACTTTTGGTCCAAATCCTATACTCACTCTCCTTTATAAACATACCGACTATCTTCCTAATACTACTGACTATCCATTTTGACTGGAAGTTCTCTTTGAAAATCAATCATCCAAGTTACAAGGTCCTATGCTTAATACCCAATCAAGGGCCCAATGCCCTTCTGGGCTTCAAATCTTACCTAGATTTTTGTTTTCAGATTCATATATTTTACCTATATATTCTTGAAAATATCGCAGGTTCCCAATACCATTATTCATCCAGCAGAATGATTTCTATTCCAAATCAAACCTGTTATTAACCCTAACCATACACTGTTCCCTCAATCTAACTTTAGAGAAGAGCAAGGACAGAGTTGGTCTTAAAATACAGGAATGTAGGGGATCTTCCAACTGCTGAGAAACTCAAAGGTCAATGCGCAAATGATCCCTAGAGAAGTTGTAGACACCTATGAAGGAACTGAGAGAGCAAAAGTCATCTTTCATTGCAAACAACCTGGTCAGCATGAAGGGATGTGTCTGAATCAGCCTCTCTCTTCTTTATGTAGAGAAGAAGGACCAAACGAGGCATCTGTGGAGAGCTGTTCCTGGTTACCAATGTTTGATATACCATTCTAACTTGTGAAAGTGTCAAAGGAATTAGGGACAGCCTCCATTTCATGGGACCTTTGGAAGCAAATGTTAGGACAACGTGCTTGCCAAGGCATTGACCTCATTCAGTTCCTGAAGGAAGTGACCTCACCTCACATTCTTGGTGATGGAACTCTCTGAACTTGGGATCCAGGCATCCAGGCACACAAATCTAGTCCCAGGCCCAGTCCCAGTGGTCTCACTTCTTTTGATTTACCAAAGACAGAGTCAGTCTTTCTTGGTATATACTGATGTGAGAATGGCCAAATGCCAGGAAAGCTCTGAAGAGTGGCCTTTCCTGAGTAAGCAGGAAGTGGCTCACCGTTGTCTCCTGACAACTTCACAGAGTTGGCCAAGGAAACCAGATCTGAGACAGAACAGGCCATTTGATGGGAACATAGTACGGCCCACCAGTCAGAGGTCACAACCGATAGTCAGAGACATACTTTGGGAAAGGAGGTGAATTTGTGGGTGTGAGTGTGTGTTTGTGATTTTGTCTCATGTTCTGAGAATAGGTAGGAAAGGCAGTTTGTTTGGTTTGGAGTGGACGATTTCTAACAAGTGATTTCACAAGGCGAGTTTTTTTATGTCTGTGTATCCCACTGTGTCCATGGTTGTAGACATTAGAAAAGAGAATGCATGAAAGGATGTGTCCAGGCTAGTAGAAAGCTTACCAGAATTCTTTCTGCCCAATGTATGAAAGGAATGCGGCTTGCCTTATGGATGGGTAACACCTGCTATCTTCCTAAGTTCCTGTTTTCTTCCTGAATTCTGGCCACTCTCCAGAATAGGCTCATGATTTTGTGACCAAGTTATGTACCACCTCCAAGCTCTGTGACATGGCCATGTACTGGATAGCTGAAGGGAATGGCGAGCGTCTCAGAAAATTCAGTTATCAGTGTGACCAGGAAAGTCTCAGTGGAGAAACACTGCTTTGGGCCGTTTGCTAACCTAATGTTCTGTTGCCCTGAATGTCAGGAAGGTCTTTGCCTCATGCCACCCCTTTGTGAAGCCTGAAGAAAACAGTTTTCAAATGGAAATGAATATGGATCAACTGTGGCTCTTTGCTTAATTGCTTTGAAAAGGGATGTGTCTGAATCAGCCTCTTGGCCCTGTGTGAGGTTGTGGCTTAGATACTCAGCACGTGGTGGATGTAAAGAGAGATCCCATGTGTGCATCCAAAACCAAAATGGCCAAAAAGCAGTCCTTGTGGATGAAGTCTGTCGCCTTCCTCTTTAAAGTTCTTGAACTCCATCAAGTGAGAATAGGGATCCTTTGGGTCAAATGGGTTCTTCAATGACCTGCAGAGGAGCTTGTGTTTTCTCATGACTGCAAATCACATAAAAATATATACCTGACACTCAGTTTTCCACAAATTGGAGAAGCATAGAAGTATTAACGTCTAGCATATTTGATCACTCCTGTTTCACATGAAGGGTGTCCAGACCACCCTGAATTTACGCCAATGAGGGGCAAGGGAGTTATTTTGGACACTCTCTTGGACTCCGCCACTCATGGAAACCTTCAGCCAGAGGTTGTGATTAGTGTCTATATGGAAGAAGATGAGGGCCATATGAGAGGGTTTTGGTTTTAATTTTGGTCATTTGTGTCCGGTTGGAAGACATGACTGGGACCACCTGGGCTTGAACTCTGGTGTGATTCCCCTTAGAGACTGAATTCAGAGAAGTATTGCCATGAATTTTGTTGGGATTTTAGGAGTCCACCCATGAGAATCACCCTTGGAAACTGAGATCTAGGCCCAGGGTGGCTTTCCACAGAGCCCTGGGTATCTCAGCCAGAAGATCACATGATTTAATTCTGAAAGACTTGTCAGCCATTGTTGAGAGTCACAACACCCATGGACGTCACATTGTAGACCTCAATAGGCCTGGCTTCATGTGACATTTTGGCCACTCTTTGGGAAGCCTTGCCTGTGAGAGTTCTACAGAGCATTCATTGAAATGAGCTTCCTCACCATTTAAAGGTTCCTGAATGAATTGAAACCCACAGTGCCTGCAACGTCATCCTTGAAAAATGCCTAGATAAATACCATGAAATTTTTGAAATTCCCATGACCAGGTGGCACTGGAGAAACTTTGGATGTCCTGTTGCTGATCATAAATATGCAAGACAGTGCCTTTATTGAGTGGGTTTCATGAAAATGGTGTAGAACAGAGATGCCAATATGTTGGAACCTGCTGAGTAGTGGGCGTAGAGCAGTAGTAGGCAGGTGTGTGATAAAAAATTTGTGGTGGGGCCATGTGGATCTGCCATTGGATCCCAAATGGCTTGTGACTTACATGGTGCAGCCAGCAAACCCTTCCATGTAAAGGCTTCTGGTTATATGGAGATGTTTCCGGGCAATGTTTAGAATCAGGTTACTATGGACATGGGGCCAAGCTATGTGGGATAGAAGCCTGCTTGGTGCATTCTCCTGCAGACCCTGACCAACCACACATGAAAGAATTGCCTCCAGAACTGTGTCCAGTTGAACTTCTTTTATTTCATGAAGCAAATGCCAAAGTCCCAGTGCAGCAGCAAGAAACACCACGAAAAGTGGAGGATGACCAAATGGCTTCCCAGTCCACATGGGAATACCCTTAGCCCCCAGTGGCCACAGTTTACTTACAAAGAGAGAATTCAGCACTGCTGAATCATGTTCATTGGAAAATAAGAAACCATGTCCTCCAGGTCACATAGATGCAGACACAGCTTTGATAGTCTCACTAAAAAGAAGCTAAAGCTCCTGACAACAACATATATTTCAAGTGCCCAAACTCAGAGGCAGTTTCTCAAGAAGTATTTAGGCCAGCAGAGCTCCATGTTTATGGAGTGTTTACCCTGTCCCATACTAGGGAAACTCCTCTACCACTTCCAAGGTTGTAAACTCCTGAGCATATTATTCACAGATTTTATTACTCTTCTCCTCTAATTGTGTCTTACTTTGGGCGAAAAAAATATCAAGGAATTGTACTGGATGAGAGTGGGAAGATTTTGTTTAGCACATATTTGCATACACATTGGATTCATTTTTCTATTTTACATTCGAAATACTGAATCCCTGACACTAACACATGCCCTGCTAGATTCTGAATACTAATCCTAATATGATGGAGAAAAATAAGGGAAACAGAATAGAAATACAAGCAGTTCAGAGGAGGCATGTTGTATACTTGGACTTGCCTTTTGCATTATATAGGGTAGGAGTTATTAATCTAGTCAATTTTTTGTTGAAATAGTTTTCCATGTGCTTTTAAAGTTAACAAATATGTGAATTCCTGTCTCCCTTTCTCTGTACTCTATTCAGCACATGTATTTTTATATGCACATATAGAATCCTACCTGGTATCACACGTACATTCTTGTGAGTTACATGACTTGGCAGATACAAAGTGTGAGAAGAGATCACTCCTCTTAAACGCTGTTTGACCTGAAAATTCAACCTATGGGTGAGCTTCCTAGTTGAAAAAAGTTATACATAAATCCATATCCAGTAAAATGAATATTTTTGGATCTGTCGATGATACATATTTCACGGTGTAATTCGATTGGCATATATATTGCTAATTTTTAAAATCTGTGTGTGGATATATATATATATATATATATATATATATATATATATATATATTCTCTACAGATATTTCAAAATATTTAATATATGTGTCTTATTATACACTCCCTAAATTCATTCATGATTATGTATGTGGATTTATAATCAACTTTTCACAAGATTATTCTCAGAAATATTCATTCACCTGATATACGTATTTTTTTCCTAGTATTGAAAACTAACTTCAGTGAATGGTGCATATAAATCCTAATATTTCTACAGTAACTGATCCATTTTCACATCAATGCAAGTAGATTCCTATGGGACATGATAAGTATTTTGAAGTTCATTTTTATTCAAAACTAGTACATTACTATTTCTTCAGTTTATGCACATTATTGGATATATATTTCATCCACAAGTTCACAAATTTATAGGCATTTATTTCACTTTCAATCACTTTCTGCTTCAGAAAACACGTGTTCCGCCATGTTTCAAACTGGTCTTTTCATGAGACTTCTTTCCAAACACATTATTTTTGATTTCCACAATCACTTTTGAAGCAAAACTCACACACTCTTCATGATAAACCATAACCCTAGGATTACAATTAGACGAATAACTAGTTGTTATAAATGATTATATATCAATATATGATTTCTTATGTATTTTCAGATATCAATTCAATACATTATTTAAAGTGGAACCAGTTATATTATTTATTAACTGTATGGTCTATTCATGCATTATCTCTATATTCATAGACACAGGGTACACCTATTTTTACCCTCAATACTAATTTATACGTTTTCAAAATATTCCACAAAAAATGGTGGAAGAAATACTCATGTCACCTGATCTATATATACATTATTTCACAGTAATATTCTGGACAAAAAAATCAAAGGTCACCCTTAAGGTTGTACCAAAGCCTAAATGGAAAGTGAGCATGGATTACTAAAACCTTCCATTTCCAGGTGGCCTAATGCTCTCAAATGTCAATCTTATTGGTGACTACATTTTTGTTTCTTCCTAAGATTATATATTCAACCTCAAGCCTGTTGAAAATGTCTAATCCTATCACTCACTTTATACTTTGCCTGATTTAGTAATGTCTCTATTTATATCTATTTTCCTACATATTTTCCCCTGTTCATCATTGTGACTGACTCTTCACTTGTGCTGACATTTACATTCACTGTCTACCTGAAACCCTATTGCTTAAGAACTTTTGGTCTAAATCCTATTCTCACTCTTCTTTGTAAACCTACTGACTATCTTTCTAATCCTACCGACAATCCCTTTTTGAGTGGATGTTCTATTCGACATTAAATCATCCAAGGTTCAAGCTCCTATGCCATTGTATATAGATTTATCTGAGACATTTTTGCAGAAAATAATTCAAAGCTAAGTGTACCAATTAAGGGCCCAATGCCCTTCTGGACTTTATATCTTCCCTAGATTTCTGTTTTTATACTTATATTTCACCTATATATTCTTGTAAATATCATAGTTTCCCAATACCATTATTCGTCATGCAGAAGGATTCCTAACCCCAAATTGAACATGTTACTAACCCAAACCATACACTGTTCTCTAAATCGAACTTTACAGAACAGCAGGGACAGGGTAGCTCTTAAAATACAGGAATGTAGGGCATGTTCTACCTGTTGAGGACATCAAAGGTCCATGCAGAAATGATCCCTTGAGAAGATGTAGGCAGCTACGAAAGACCTGAGAGAGAAAAGTCATCTTCTATGGCAAACAACCTTGTCAGCATGAAGGGATGTGTATGAATCAGCCTCTCTCTTCTTAATGTAGAGAAGATGGACCAAACCAGTCCTAGGTGGAGAGCTGTTCCCGGGTACCCATGGTTTATATACCATTCTAACTTGTGAAAGTGTCACAGGAAGTAGGGGCAGCCTCCATCTCATGGGACTCTTGAAAGCAACTGTTAGGACAAAGTGGTTGTCAAGGCAATGACCTCATTCAGTTCCTGAAGAAGTGATCTACGTCACTTCCTTGGTGATGGAACTCTCTTAACTTGGGATCCAGGAAGCCAGGCACCCGGAGCCAGTCCAGTCCCAGACCCAGTAGGCTCACTTGTTTGAATTTACCAAGGAGAGTGTCAGTCTTTCTTGGTACCTACATATGTGAGGATGGCCAAATACCAGGAGAGCTCTGAATAGGGGCCTTTCCTGAGAAAGTAGGTAGTGGTTCACCGCAGGCTCCTGACAACTTCACAGAGTTGGCCAAGGAGACCAGATCTGAGATAGGACAGGCCATTTTGGGGGAACATAGTATGGCCCACCACTCAGAGGAAACTCCGGAGAGTCACAGAGTTACATGGGGGAAGGAGGTGTCTTTGTGGGGTGGGTGTGATTTTGTGGTTTTGTCTCATGATCTGAGAATAGGTAGGAAAGACGGTTTGTTTGATTTGGAGTGGTCTTCTTCTAGTAAGTCGTTGGACAAGGCAAGTGTTTCTATTTCTGTGTATCCAACTGTGTCCGTGGTTGTAGACATTAGAAAATAGAATGCAACAATTGATATGTCCTGTATAGTAGAAAGATTCCCGGCATTCATCCTGCCCAATTTATGAATGGACTGCAGCTTGCCTTATCCATGGGCAACACCTGCTACCTTCCTAAGTTCCTGTTTCTTCCAGAATTCTCACCACTCTCCAGAATAGTCTCATGGTTTTGTGTCCAAAATATGTACCACCTCCAAGCTCTGTGACATTGCCATGTCCTGGATAGCTGAAGGGAATGGCGAGCATCTCAGAAAACTCAGATATCAGTGTGACCAAGAAAGTCTCAGTGGAGAAACCATGCTTTCTGCCTTTTGCTTATCAATTGTTCTGTTTCCCTGAATGTCAGGAAGGTCTTTGCCTCAGGCCACCCCTTTGTGAAGCCTGAAGAAAACAGTTTTCAAATGGAAATGAATGGGCATCACCTGTGGCTCTTTGCTTAATTGCTTTGGAAAGGGATGTGTCTGAATCAGCCTCTTGGCCCTGTGTGAGGTTGTGGCTTAGATTCTCAGCACCTGATGGATGTAAAGAGAGATCCCATGTGTGCATCCAAAACCAAAATGGCCAAAAGAGCAATTATTGTGAATGAAGTCTCTCGCATTCATTTGTAAGGTTCCTGACCACCATCAAGTGAGAATACGGATCCTTTGGTTCAAATGAGTTATGCACAGCCCTGCAGAGGCTAACCCATAGGTTTTTGGGTTTTCTCATGGCTCCAAATCATATAAAGAATCTATACCTGACAGTCAGTAGGCCTCAAATTGGAGATGCAGAGCAGTATTAACAGCTAGCCTATCTGATCACTCCTGGTTCACCGGATGGGTGTCCAGGCCACCTTGACTTTAGGCAAATGAGGGGCAAGGGAGCTTATTTTTGACACTGTCTTGGGCTGCACCCCTCATGAAAAACTCCAGCCAGAGGTTATGATAAGTGTCTATATGGAAGAAGATGAGGGCCATGTGGGAGTGTTTGGTTTTAATTGTGGTCATTTGTTTGGCGGTTGGAAGAGATAACTGGATCCACCTGGGCTTGAATTCTGGCATGATTCCTCTTAGAGACTGAGTTCTGGAATTTACCTCAAAGAAGTATTGCCATGAAATGTGTTGGGATTTTAGGAGGCCACGCATGAGATGCGCCCTTTAAAACTGAGATCGAGTGCCAGGGTGTCTTTCCACAGTGCAGTGAGAATCTCAGCCAGGATATCACATGATTTTATTTTGAAAGACTTGGCAGCCATAATTGAGAGTCTAAACACAAATGGAACTCATATTGTAGACCTCAATGATCCTGGCTTCATGTGACCTTTTGGCCACTTTTTGGGAAGCCTTGCCTGTGAGATTTCTCCAGAGATTTCATTTAAATGAGCTTCCTCACCACATAATGGTTCCTGCATTAATTGAAACGCACAGTGACTCCAACTTCATCCTTCAAAAATGGCTAAATAAATACTATCAAATTTCTGAAATTCCCATTACCAGGTGGCACTGGAGAACCTTTGGATATCCTGTTGCTGAACATGAGTGAAATAATTCCCCACGCAATGACACTTCACCGGGAGAATTCCAATTTTATTGCTAAAAGCTGTGTGCTTATATAGAACTAAGGGGGAGATGGTATGGCTTAGATAAATGGCAGCAACCCGTTTATTGACAAGTTCTTTCAAATATGAGCTCCAGAGCCCAGGAATTAGTTCTCATTGGGGCTAAGGTTCCCCACAAGCGAGATTTGAAATTGGCGCTGGCGGGAGAGTTCACAAGGGCGGGAACTTTTTGCGCCACTGCAGAAATGAAGAAGGTAAGAAGAAGAAGTCTTTAGGCGCCATGTTGAGGTTTTTCTCTGGGTTATGGCTGCCATTTATTCTTTTCCCAACATTCCACCCTTTTTGTTTTCTTAGGAAGTGGGGCGTCGTTTGTCAGATCTGGCTGCTTCCTGCTGTGTGGGGGTGGGGTGGGGCCTAGAAAGAGAAGTGGAGGAATGCTCAGGGGGCAGGTATGGGGATATCATGGCAGCCAGAAATAAAACCCAGTGGCTATAGACAGCTATTTTCATAGGGGTGAAGTCAATGAATGTTCCCTGAAGCCAAAGATGTTGATGGCATGGAACCAGTCCTGGATGGAAGAGATTGTTGGTATCAGCCACTGGTCCTGTAAAAGAGACTCAAGGAAATACTGGAAGCGTTGCCTGGACATGGTGTCGCCAGCACCTGAAGAAGATCAGAGCGAATAAAAACAGAATGAAGATAAAAATTAAAGCAAATGTCAATTTTTGGCAGAAGTTCCATGTGGGGGGACTGACATAGAAGAGGCCAAGGGCCATGAGAAAGCTTAGAAGGTGGTAAAGACTATGAATCCAGGATGGCAGATTAAGAGGTTCTCCGAGCTCGTTGTCTCCCGCTGTCTAATACCCGTTGCATTCCATCGTGCCTGGTAGTGAGCTTCATCACTGAGTGAACTGTTCTCTTGGAGATGTTGGGGATTCATCGGTCATCAGAGGCTGGTAGTGACTAAGCAAAAGCTGGTTGAAAGTTTGATTAGGAATTTTATGCAGTTGGGTTTGAAGGCACTTCATTATGCAGGGCAAGAGAGCACAAAAAAGGAGCATCCAAATAAGGGGACCCAAGATATGTAGTAAGTACATGGCAAGATAGGATTGGAAGAACCCCGTTATGGGATTGGAGGAGGTAGGTTTGAGCAATTGGGTCGATAATTCCTGCAATTTAACAACATTTTTTTTATTAGCCCAGATTCATTAACATAATAGCAAAATTCCTCTCTGAGGAATAGGCATGTAACCCCTTTTTCCGCAGTGAGAAGATCAATTGCCCTTTGGTTCTGTAAAGCCACTTGTGCCAATGAAGTAACCTGCCGCTGCAAGGAACCCAGAGACTCAGCCATGGTATTGAGTGTTTCCTGCAGTTTTTGTTGAAGGTCATTGGATCCCATAGAGCATGACCTATAGCTCCACCAGAGAGTCCGAGACCCGTCACTGAGGTTGTTAAAATGAGGCCTACCAGAACCGGCAGAAAGACTACCCTACGGGTGCGGGAAGGTAGGGCCAACTGTCAGAATTCGGTGGGAGTATACAAAGATAGCTGAGGAACTACAGTAACCAAGAAACAAGCGCCAGAGACATTGATGGTTGAGGTACTTAAAGAACCATTACACCAGAGGAAATGTCCAGGTTGCATAAACACAGGGCTCTATGGGGTGCTGTAGCTCAAGGAACAAATGGGTAAAGGATTCATTATTGGCAGGTGGAAACAGATGAAAGGAAATAAAGTATTGGTGGAATAACTTTCCCACAGTGGGATACGTGTCACATGTAGGGGTTGTCCTTTTTAGAGAAATTGTAGGGTTTTGCTAGAATATTTCCTGCCGCTAATGGGACTGCTGCTAGAAGTGGACGACTAAGTGAAGCACAGAGAAAGCACTGAGAAGTAGGCACAGAAAGAGGGGTGGAGTTTAATAATCAAAAAGTTTGGTGTAGCAAATTGAGCCATGTGGGAGGGGGACCTGAGTGGGTTGAAGGCTCTGAATCCTCTTTGGATGAGCTATGGATATGATCTCGAAGTTTTGATTCTGAGTCCTTAATGTGTTCGACTACCTCGATGGTTGCCTTAGGTTGCGTAATCAGGGTGCGGCCAATAGTCATCCACCCTTTGGGTCTGACTGAGGTTGTCCGAGCATAGACAGCAAACTCAACATAGCCCCATCGTTTGGCCTTGGGGTCAGGTTTATCTAAAGTATACCATCCATTGTTACTGGATGAAGAGCCTTTATGCCACTTTATGTAACTAGAAGTCCACCCTTCAGGGTAACCAAATGAGTGGTAAGAATAGCTACCACGTTCATCATGGAACATGCATGACCAATAGGGGCACCCATTATATATCTCAGGCCACCAATGACAATAGTCTTTTTTTTGATCAAAAAGGAAGCAAATGAAGGGCCAGTTCCAGCTACCAGGGACGAAGGTCCTTGAAGGTGACAATTTTAGGGAAATAGAGGTGCAGTTGTGGATGAAGCAAGTAGTTGCATCCACTGCGCAGACCTTCTGCATGCCATGTTCTGAGTATCGTTCCCGAAAAGTGAATAAATGCATGGTAGGTGAGGAGGGTAAAGACCAGTCTTGACAGAGCACAGAAAATAAGCAGAGCACAAAAAACAAGCAGTTAGAGAAGACTAGGGTGTTGGGAGAGCTCATTGTGCCTTCTTTAAGAGGAATTGGGCTGCAAGGAAAACCGTGTGAGCCACAACTAAAATGGGTGAGATGGGTGTGGAGAGCAGGAGTAAAGGGGAGGTTCAGTAGGTGATTCTTGGAGTTCCTCTGGGGTGGCCCTGTCTTCAGCAGGTGGGGCCTCCTGGTGATGTGGCTTCAACCTAGATATGTGAATCCAGGGAGTGAGACAGTTGTCTGGTAAGGAGAGTTTGGCGGCGGTAAGGGCAAAGAGAATGACAGGATAGGGGCCTTCCCATTTTGCGGCAAGAGTCCCTTTCTCCTCTGGGGTATTATAATAGACTAGACTAACAGGTGTTAAGGGAGGAGTGTTTGGAGAGGAGACTGGGTCCGGAAGAAGCCAGTCCTGATATTTCCAGAGTTCCGAGTGGAGATGGAGCAAGAGAGGCAAAGACAAATCTCGGGTGAGAGGTCCTTGTGAAATGACCAACCCAGGGGTTATAAGAGGTCTTCCATACATTATCTCAAAAGGAGACAGTAAAGATGGTTTCTTAGGGAGAGCTCTGATTCGAAGCAAAGCCAAGGGAAGGAGTTTGAACCAGTCTATGTTTAATTCCATTGTCAATTTGGTAAGGACTTCCTTTAGAGTACGATTTACCCTTTCCACTTTCCCTGAAGCCTGGGGGAAATATGGACAGTTGAAATGCCACTTGAAGGAGAGGGCTTGAGAGACCTTTTGTGTGATCCTAGAAGTAAACTCAGGGCCATTGTCATATTGTAGGGAAGTGGGCATACCAAACCTGGGGATGATGTCTGTCAGTAAGATTGAAGCTACAGTGGAAGCCTTTTTATTGGAAGTGGGAAATGCCTCAACCCAACCAGAGAAAGTGTCCACAAAGACAAGGAGGTATTTAGTGCGCCATACTGTGGGCATGTTGGTGAAGTCTACCTGCCAGTCAGCAGCGGGAATGTGTCCGGGGGCTTGGTGGAAAGGGAAAGGTTTGGGCCTTGAAGGAGTATGAGGGTTGGTCCGCTGACAGATCTGACAATTAGAGGCTATATTCTGTAGCATGGCTTGTCAGAGGGGGTGAGGGAAAAGAAACTCTGTAAAAAGAGGGTCAAAGACTGAGAATTGGAAAGGAATAGAGTATGAAGGAACTTGAAAAGATGCTTGTTCTTACTGAAAGACGTAGGGGCTTCAGATGAGCTGTCTAATGTGGCCATTATATGTCCCCTATGGAGGCCATAATTGAAAGTGGTAGCAGCCATTCGTGCCGCCTGGTCAGCTTTGGCATTGCCCTCAGTGATAAGAAAGCCGTCCTTCTGATGGGACCTACAATGGACAACTCCCAACTGGGTGGGTAAGTGGCCTCTATTAGATTGGTTATAAAAGCTGAATTAGTGATCGCATTACCTTTGGTGGTAAGTAGGCCTCGCTACTTTCAAATATCAGCATGGGATAATAAGATATGGAAGACATATTTTGAATCAGTTTAGAGGGTGAGGGATTTGCCTTGTGCTAGAAGGCAGGCACGAGTGGATGCTATAAGTTCAGCCTACTTGTCTGTAGTTCCTGAAGGCAAAACTTTGGCCTCTATAATCTCAGTGGCTGAAAATACAGCGTATCCAGAGTAATGAGTTCCGTTCTCCCTAAAGGAACTGCTGTCAGTAAACCAGATAAGGTCAGGCTTGCTGAGTGGTCTCTCAGAAATGGAAGAATGACAGGGGAGGAAATCATCTAAGGTTTCCAAGCAATTATGAGTTGGTATGTGAGACATGGGAGTCATTGGGAGCAGTGAGGCAGGGTTCAGTGCAGAGCAGGGGAGGAAAATAATATTAGGGTTTTCCAGAAAGGAAGTGAGGGGCGACAGAAATCTGGATGTAGGGAGAGTTTGAAGGCCCTTTTAAGCTAAAAGATCCTTCAAGTGATGTGGGAGTGGATAGTTCAAGGGGCCCCAAAAGTCAGCTTAGAGGCTTCTTTGTGTAAAATTTGTCCAGTAGCCAGAGCTCTTAAGCAAGGGGCCCACCCACGGATGGTAGGGTCTAGTTGCTTGGACAAATATGTCGCAGGTGCAAATGTACGCCCATAGTTTTGACCTAAGACCCCAAGTGCTTGTCCCCCTTTTTCATGGACATATAGATGAAATGTTCTTGAAAGATCTGGAAGGTGAAGGGCAGGTGCCTTTAAGAGGAGTTGCTGAAGCCTGCGGAAGTGGTAGATGGGAAAGGAGGCAAGAGATTCACTAGGGGGTCCCTTTGCTAGGTCATACAGGGGTTTGGAGAGAAGAGTATAATTTGGGATCCAGGCCCTAAAATAACCTGCTAATCCTAGGAATGATAGTATTTTGGCTTTCGTATAGGGCACTGAAAGATCACAGAGGAGTTGCCTCCTATCCAGTGTTATTTCCTTTTTCCCGGGTGTAAGGCAAAAATCAAGATAGGTGACAGAAGACTGGGAAACCTGGGCCTTGTGGGGAGACTCCCTATATCCCTTGTCTTCTAGGAATTTATGAAGCTGAGCGGTGTGGGATTGAGAGTGTTCCCAGAAAGACTACATAGAAGAAGGTCATAGACATATTGGAGTAGAGTAGAGTCAGGACAGGTCAGGTGAAAGGATGTGAGGTCCTGGGCAAGAAATTGGCCAAAGAGATGGGGGCTATCCCTGAATCCCTGTGGGAGGACAGTCCAGGTAAGCTGATGAGAATGGCGGGTGTGAGAGTCAGTCCATGAAAAAGCAAAGATATCCTGAGATTCTGAGAACAAGGGAATAGAAAAGAATGCATCTTTTAAATCTAGGACTGAGAAGTGAGTAATAGTGGCATGGATCTGAGAGAGGAGGGTGTAAGGGTTGGGCACTAGCGGGTGGATGGGGTCCACAGAGGAGTTGACAAGGCGAAGTTCTTGAACCAGCCTGTAGGACACGTTAGGTTTCTTAACTGCCAGAATGGGTGTGTTGAAAGGAGAGTGTGTAGGCCTAAGATACCCCTTTCATAATAAATCCTGGATGATGGGTTCTAATCCAAGGAGGGATGTGGTTGTGAGTGGATATTGTGGTTGACTAACATATATTGAAGGGTCCCATAAGACAATATGAATAGGACTGCATTTAGCCATAAAGGGTGTAATTGTGTCCCAAACCTCAGGGTTAAATGGTTTAGATAGTCGTGGGAGAGTGCATGAAGGAGGTGTATCTGCCCCTAGGAATATCATGAGGAAATGAGAGGTAGGAGAGGTGTGGGGTGATAAGTGAATGGTGACTTTTAATAGTGAGAGTATGTCCCTTCCCAGAAAGGGAATGGGGCAATGGCTCATAACAAGAATGGAGTGAGTGAAGGACAAAAGGGATCGCTGCATATAACATGATTGGGGGGGGGTTTGAGGAAAAATCTTTTTACCTCCTACCCTGACAATAGGAGTTTTTGAGGGTGTGGTAGGACCCTAATACTCCCTCAAAATCGAAAAAGCGGCACCAGTATCCAAGAGGAAGTTAATGAAGCGTCCATCCACCAGGAAGGTGATCCTAGGCTCTTGATTCTTGATGGTAATAGTCTGGAGGGAAGGCCCAGGACTCCATCAATCCTCCTCTGCCAAGCCCAGGTGAGGCTGGGGTTGCTGTGCAGCAGACCAACCTCCCTTCTGGGTTGTTGGGCAGTCTGCCCCCCAGTGTCCACTTTGATGGCATTTTGCGCAGGGGTTGTAGGGTGTCCTCGGCGAAGAACAATTCCTGGTCCAATGTCCCTCCTTACCTCATTTGAAGCAAGCTCCAGGGGGGGTCATATTGGGACGGCATGGTGATGGCCTTCTCTGAATGATCTGGGCCAACATTTGGAATTTGGCATTTTCAGCCCTCTGCCTACGGAATTCACTTTCATCCTCTCTACCATGAAAAACCTTGAAAGTGACAGCGAGGATTTTGGTCTGAGGAGTAGCAGGGCCCTGTTCAAACTTTTTAAGCTTGGCTTTAATGTAAGGGTAGCTTTGGGCCAGAATATATGTCATTAAGACATGACGGCCATCAGGGGTTTCTGGGTCGAGGTTTGTGTACTGCTGAAGGGACTTGGTTAGTCTATCCAGGAATTCTGAAGGTGTTTTCTCCTTCCTTTGAATGACCTCCTGCATCTTTTGAAAGTTAACAGCCTTGCGGGTGGCCTTTTTCAGTCCCGCCAAGAGGCAGGATGTAAAAAGGTCACTAGACTGTAAGCCCATAGGGGATCCTGCTCTGGGACAGCATGAGGGCCTGTGGGTGGTTATGATTGGTCCTATGATTTTCATCAGCATGGGCTTGGGCTAGCTCCCAGAACCATTGCCTTTCCTTGGGGAGAAGTTTATTGGCCAAGAGCATGTAGATGTCATGATGAGTGAGGCTATATGCTTGCAGTACCCATTGAAACTCCCGAATGTAAGTGGTGGGGTCAGTGGTGAAAGAGCCTAACTTCCTCTCTAGCTGAGTAATGTCCGACATGGAGAAGGGCACGTGGACTCTGATGACACCCTTGGGACCAGCTACCTCAAGAAGGGGTGCGATTGTCTTGGGGGTGGGAAGAAGTCCCTTAGACCTGGTAACAGGAGGACTGAAAGAGGCAGGCGGTGGACAGGAAGGAGAGGGAGGGGAATGGAATGTCTCTGTGGAAGAGGAGGAGGTGGAGCAGGCAGAAGAGTGGGGAAGGGAGGGGGATGAAATGGAAGGTTGAGGATCCGTGGAATCAGGCAGAGGAAGAGGAGGATTTTGCGGGAGAGAAGGGTCAGTTGGGGCTGGGGGATAAGGTGGGGGTTGATCTGCTGGGTCGAATGAGGAAGAATCTGCAAAGTCAGGAGTAGAACTAGGGGAAGAGAGGGGTTTGCAAGCAAGAAGGACCTGAGAGGGAGGGCAGGAGGAGCAGAGACAGGGTGCTGTGCGAGAAGGCTAAAACATTAAATACAGGGAATCTCACTCCACTTTTTCAGATGCTGGCAGTAATTAAAAAGGTCCAAGAGGAGGTTTGGATCTAAGGAGCCTTCTGGAGGCCAATGATTGCCATTATCCAGTGGATATGTAGGCCAATCTTGGGTACAGAATTTGATTAGAAGTTTGTGCTTGATGTCTGGTGTGAGGGAGAGTGTGGCCAGATTTTTTATTAAACTTTTGAGAGGTGAGGTTTCAGGTACAGATAAAGAGGTGCCCACAGTCACAGGGAGAGATGGAAGAGAGAGAGAGAGAGAGAGAGAGAGAGAGAGAGAGAGAGAGAGAGAGAGAGAGAGAATAAGTGTAAGCAAGAGAGACAAAGAGAAAACCCGGCCTGGAACGGACTCCGGGAAGCGCTCAGGGCGAATGGGGGTCAGGTGGGCATCCCCAAAATGACCAGCCATCATGAGGAAATACAGAGGGCACTACCTGATCGTCACCAGTGAAGTGCGATCTGTGAGACCCAATGGGTTCGGAGCCACGGGCAACCTGACATCAGGAAAGTTTTCGAACGCAGCAGAAGAAGTAAGTAATGAAAACAGAACTCCGGCTCCAGCAGAATGCAGTTCCAGGATGGGAGTTCAGTTTTCCCCGAGCAGAGAGGCAGCTTCAGCCAGACACAGCAGGCCTGCAGGAAACAGCAACTCTAGCCAGCAGCGGCAGCAGCAGCAGAGGAGGAAAAACCACAGAGCCTCTCATGTAAACTCAGAAGCCTCACACCCCAAAGGGAAACGGATCACCAGAGGGTCCACTGCAACCAGTAAAGGTCTTAGAGGGAGGAATTCCCTCCCCCCTACCAGGCGTCTAGAGTGTGACAGACGATCATGGTCACAAAGCCAGCGGTAGCCCGAAGGGAGTTGGCGAGCCGGGGTCAGGGGAGGCTTACATACAACAAATCAGTGGTGAGTGCAGGAAGCCTGCGTCTGAAAAGAGCAGACCAGGGCAGAGTGCCACGGTGGAGCAGTGGACGGGGCTCTTGTTGGAAAGAGCTCACCCATATCCTCACACGGGGCACCAGAATGAAAGAACTCCCCACGCAAAGGCACTTCACCGGGAGAATTCCAATTTTATTGCAAAAAGCTGTGTGCTTATATAGAACTAAGGAGGAGATGGGAGGGCTTAGATAAATGGCAGGCAATCCGTTTATTGGCAAGTTCTTTCAGATATCAGCTCCGGAGCCCAGGAATTAGTTCTTATTGGGGCTAAGATTCCCGGCCAGCAAGATTTGAAATTGGCGCCAGCAGAAGAGTTCACACGGGCGGGAACATTTCGCACCACTGCAGAAAAGAAGAATGTAGGAAGAAGAAGTGCTTAGGCGCCATGTTGGGTTTTTTTTTTCTGGGGTATGGCTGCCGTTTATACTTTTCCCAACAATGAGTATACCAGACAGTGCCTTGATTGACTGGTTTTTATGAAAATGGTGTTTAACAGAGATGCCAGAAAGTTGGATCCTGCTGATTAGTGGGCCAAGAGCAAAGGTGGGCATGTGTGTGATAAAACATCAGTGGTGGGACCATGTGGATCTGCCATTGGTTTCCAAATGGCTTGTGACTGACATGGTGAAGCCAGCAGACCCTTATATGTAAAGGCATCTTGTTACATGGAGAGGATTCAGGACATTGTTCAGAATCAGGTTGATATGTTCAAGAGGGCAAGCTATGTGGAATAGAAGCCTGGTTCTTGTATTCTCCTACAGACCCTGACCCACCACATGTGACAGAAATCCCTCACGCACTGTGTCCCCGTTGAAATCCTTGTATTTCATGAAGCAAATACCAAACTTCCAGTGCAGCACCAAGAAACACCACGAAAATAGAGGATGACCATATGGCTTCATAGTCCACACTAGAGACATTTAGCCCCAAGGGGCCACAGTTTACCTTCAAAGGGAGAATTCAGCACTGGTGTCTCATGTTCGTTGGAAAATAAGAAACCATGTCCTCCAGGTCACATAGATGCAGACCCAGGTTTATGGTTTCACTAGAAAGGAAGCTAAAGCACGTGACAACAACATGTATTTCAAATGCCCAACCTCACAGGCAGTATCTCAAGAAGTCTCTAGGACAACAGACCTCCAAGTTTTTGAAGTGTTTACCCTGTCCCTTACTTTTGGAAACTCCTCTAACACTTCCAAGGTTGTGAACTCCTGATCGCATTCCATTCCAGATATGTATTCATGGATTTTCTAACTCTTCTCCTCTAATTGTGTCTTACATGGGGTGAAGGTGTTGTCAAGGTATTGTTCTGGATGAGAGTGGGAAGATTTTTGTGTAGCACATATTTACATACACTTTGGATTCATTTTCCAATTTTCCATTCGAAATACTGAATCCCTGTCAGTAACCCATACCCTAATAGACTCTGACTACTAATCCTAATATGATGGAGACAAATAACCCAAACATAATATTAATACAAGCAGTTCAGAGGAGGCATGGTGTATAGTTGGTCTTGCCTTTTGCATGATATAGTGTAGGAGTTATAAATCTTGTCAATTGTTTGTTGAAATAGTACTCCATGTGTTTTTAAAGTTAACACATATGTGAATTTCTGTCTCCTTTTTTCTGTAGCCAATTCAGCACATGTATTTTTATATGCACATAAAAAATCCTACCTGGTATCACACGTACATTTTTGTGAGGTGGCTAACTTAGCAGAAACAAAGTATGAGAAGAGATCACCCCTCCTAAACGCTTTTGGAACTGAAAATTCAAACTATGAGTGAGATTTTTAGTTGAACAACATTATACATAAATCCATGTTCAGTAAAATTAATATTTTTGGATCGGTGGATGATATATATTTCATGATGAATTTTGATTGGCATATATATTGCTAATTTCTAATGTTTCTCTGTGAATATATATATATATATATATATATATATATATATATATATATATATATATATATATATTCTCTAGATTTTTCCAAACATAAAATATATGTGTCCTATTATACACTCCCTAAATAATTCATTCATGCTCATGTATGTGGTTTTATAATCAAATTTTCATACGATTATTTTCAGAAATATTCATCCACCTGAAATACATATTTGTTTTCTAGTACTGAAAACTCACTTCACTGAATGGTGCAAACAAATCCTTATATTTCTACTGTAACTGACCCAATTTAACATCAATGCAAGTAGATTCCAAAGGGGCATGATGTGTATTTTGACGTTCATTTTTATTTAACACTGGTACATTACTATTTCTTCAGTTTTTGTACATCATAGTATATACATTTCATCCACAAGTTCACAAATTTAAAGACATTTGAAACACATTCAATCACTTCCTGCTTCAGTACACATGTATTCTTCCTTGCTTTTGACTGGTTATTTATTGAGACTTCTTTCCAAACACATTATTTTCGATTTCCATAATCAATTTTGAAGCAAAACTCACACACACTTTATGATAAACCACAACCCTAATATTACCATTAGATGTATAACTGGTTGGAATGAATGTATGTATGTCAATATAACATTTCCTGTGTATTTTCAGATATCAATTTATTCCAATTTCTAAAGTTGGAATCAGTTATATTATATATTCACACATGGTACACCTATTTGTGCCCCCAATACTAATTTATATCTCTTCTAAATATTGCTCCCAGAAATGGTGCAAGAAAGACTCATGTCACCTGATCTACATATATATTCTGTCAACAAAATGCAAAGTCACACTTACAATTGTACTAAAGCCTAAATGGAATGTGAGTATGGATTATGAAAATCACCCATGTCCAGGTTGCCTAATGCTCTCAAATGTCAATCCTATTGGTGACTACATATTTGTTTCTTCCAAAGATTATGTATTCAACCTCAAGCCTGTTGAAAATGTCTAATCCTATCAATCACTTCATCATTTGCCTGATTTCCTAATGTCTCTAATGATATCTGCTTTCCTACATATTTTCCCCAGTTCATCATTGTGACTGACTCTTTACATGTGCTGACATTTACATTTTCTGTCTACCTGAAACCCTATTGCTAAAGAACTTTTTGTCCAAATCCTATACTCACTCTTTTTTTCTAATCCTACCAACTATCTTCCTAATCCTACCAAGTATCCTTTTTTGACTGGATGTTCTCTTCGACATTCAATTATCCAAGGTACAAGGTCCTATGCCATTATGTATAGATTTATCTGAGACACATGTGCACAACATAATTCCGAGTGAAGTATCCCAATCAAGGATCCAATGCCCTTTTGGGCTTCAAATCTTACCTAGATTTGTGTTTTCATACATATATTTCACCTCTATATATACTTATAAATATTGCAGGTTCCCAATACCATTATTCATGCAGCAGAATGATTCCTAACCCAAATCAAACATGTTATTAACCGTAACCATACTTTGTTTCCTCAATCTAACTTTACAGAAAAGCAAGGACAGAGTTGGTCTTATATAGAAATGTAAGAGATCTTCCACCTGCTGAGAACCTCAAAGGTCCATGCAGAAGTGAACACTGGCGAAGATATAGAAAGCTATGAAGGACCTGAGAGAGCAAAAGTCATTTTTCATGACAAAAAAAAAAAAAAAAAAACAGATGAAGGGGTGTGTCTGAAGCAGTCTATCTCTTCTTAATGTAGAGAAGATGGACCAAACCAGTCCTGTGTGGAGAGCTGTTCACGGGTGCCTATGTTTGATATACCATTCTTACTTGTGAAAGTGTCACAGGAAGTAGGGGCAGCCTCCATCTATTGGGACACTTGGAAGCAACTGTTAGGACAAAGAGGTTGACAAGGCAGTGACCTCATTCAGTTCCTGAAGGAAGTGACCTATATCATTTTCTTGGTGATGGAACTCTCTGAACTTGGGATCCAGGATGCCAGGCACCCAGAGGCATTCCCAGTCACAGTCCCAGTGGCCACACATGTTTGGATTTACCAAGGACAGAATCGGTCTTTCTTGGTAACTACTGATGTGAGGATGGCCAAATTCCAGGAGAGCTCTGAAGAGGGGTCTTTCCTGAGAAAGCAGGTAGTGTCTCACTACTGAACTGAAACCCACAGTGCCTCCAACTTCATCCATGAAAAATGGCTAGATAAATACAATAAAATTTTTTAAATTCCCTTAACCAGGTGGCACTGGAGAACCTTTGGATGTCTTTTTCCTGGTCATGAGTGTACAAGAGAATGCCATGATTGACGGTATTTCATGAAAATGGTGTAGAACAAAGATGCCAGTAAGTTGGACCCTGCTGAGTAGTGGGCCTTTTGCAGTGGTGGGCAGGTGTGTGATAATACAGCTGTGGTGTGGCCAGGAGGATTTTCCATTGCCTTCAAAATGGCTTGTGACTGATATGGTGCAGCCAGCAGACCCTTCTTGTTATATGGAGAGGTTTCCGGGCAAAGTTCAGAGTCAGATTTCTATGGACAAAGGGGCAAGCTTTGTGATATAGAAGCCTGGTTGTTGCATTCTCCTGCAGACCCTGACCCACCACAAGTGACAGAACTCCCTCTAATACTGGGTCCCAGTTGAACTCATTGTATTTCATGAAGCAAATACCAAACTCCCAGTGCAGCAGCAAGAAACACCACGAAAAGTGGAGGATTACCAAATGGCTTCACAGTTCACACGGGGAGACACTTAGCACCAAGTGGCCACAGTTTACCTACAAATAGAATATTCAGCACTGCTGCCTCATGTTCATTAGAATACAAGAAACCATGTCCTCCAGGTCACGTAGATGCAGACCCAGCTTTTATGGTGTCACTAGAAAGGAAGCTAAATCTCCTTGCAACAACATATACTTCAAGTGCCCAAACTCAGAGGAAGTTTCTCAAGAAGTCTTTAGGCCGGCAGAGCTCCATGTTTTTGGAGTGTTTACCTGTTAGACCAGGACGCTAGAAAAGACCACTGACTCAAATTAAAATCAAATAAAATTAAGCTTATTATTTCCACCGGCCATGCTGCCTCTCCCTCCCAAAACGAAGGGAACAAGACAGCAACCCCAGCTTTCCTACAGCCCAGCATTATAGCCCAGAAAGTTACACAAAAGGGGGGTTACAAATAACAGAACTCTGATAAACATCACACAAAAGGTAGTTTACAATTTTTTTTGCTGTCCCTACATGAGAATTCATGAGGACCATTAGAGCCTCAGAGAGGGTTGTTGTTTTGCCAGAGAAGGCAAATATTTATGATGTGTCACTAAAGTTTCAGAGAGGGCTGCTATCTGGTCAGAGAGCTGGGCATGCGTGAGTTCAAGGCGTGGGCAGGCATTCCACGCAGTTTCAGAATTTGAAGTAATTAATGGTAAAGCCAAAATTATCTTTTCATGGCTTTGTGGCATGATGGCTCCCAATTTTAATAAAAGATCAGGTTGGGTCTACAATTCCCCCCTTTTCTCTGTGTCCCTTTCAAATCTTTGATAGATTATGGGAAGAGCACTGAGGAAATTTTAATCCCTCAGGTAAGAGTCTCCAAATTTTTAGAACTCACCCAAAACCGATCTCGCTGATTTTACCCTTCTTAATTACTTATATTGATAGTCTATTTATCTTTCTCTCCATTGTTGTAAGAAGAGTGGCATCACTAATTTTTCTTCTTCTGTCCTGAGACAGGGTGACGTGATTGGGCTCGGTGTGAGGGACATGAGTTGCCAATTAGAAGTCAGTTAGGTTTGAAGTCAGGTTGGGGAAGAACAGGTTGTAAAGTCATCTGTGAATGGGTTCTTCTATGAGTGAAACAAAAACCATGAGTACTGGATAAATGTTGCAGCAGCTAGAACATGTCACTGTATAGAAATTCCCTCACCAGTCTTTAATATCCCCTGTTATCAGGACTGTCAACTTAATATTTAACTTTAAGTGTTACGGTTGGCCATCCCAATAAGACACAGTTTAATAATTTAATGTCATCTGATCTTGTAAAATCCTTTTACTAGTATGACCTCTGCGTCTAATAGAGAAACATTTAATTCTGTTACTCAGGGCTGGATAATCGTACTAGCAAACACCAAGCCTACCTTTGTAGGTTAGGAATATCTGTAGGTCTTAAACTGAAAACTTCTGCCTGTGGCAGCTCTTCTTGATAGTCTCTTTTTATAAGTATTAGGCATTCCTGTGTGAGAATCCTTCTTTGTAGCCTCCAGTCTTACTTGTTTTGGGAGGATAAGATAAAGTGCATACCTTAAAATTTTATTATTATTATTATTATTATTATTATTATTATTATTATTATTATTATTTAATATGCCCAGGAGTGGCTGTATTTTGGTCTTAACTGTCTTTGCTAAGTGTTTAAGATGAAGCAGTCAAACTGACTTTTGTTTCTATCTATTGTTAACAGTCAGCTGAGCTTTTGTGGGAATCAATTCTGGGGAAACTTGAGAGGAGATTCTCAGTTCTGCTAGTGCCATTTGCGCTAGGTGGGTCCAGGTCTTGCTTGACCATTTGGCTTCCCTCAGAAGCATCAGGGATGTCTACTTTCTCTGATGACTCTCCTCTTTGTAACAAATGCACTGATTGGCTTTCTGTTCTCCAGTGGTCTCATTAATCTCCCTGATCAGGAGGTTATGTGGCTCAGAGTTGCAAAGCTCTTTAGAGAAGTCCCCTGTTCCCTGGATTCAGACTGACTAAGAGGGCAAGAGCCAAATATTGGTTTTCTTGGCCCTTTTCATTTAACATTAATTTTAAATCCTAATCTTAAACATCCAGCAAATAAATTTTAACAGCCTTATATTAAGAGTACTGGGCTTTAATGTCTATAACTTTATAATTACCTTTTTATTAATTGGGATCTGTATTATTCTGTCTGTATTGTAGTGGATGACTTATTATCTTGAATAAACCCATGTTGTGTTCTTAAAGCAACGCATTTGGTAAAACACTAACAGGAATCTTTAGATCACTTATAAGAAAATTTCAAACTAAAATTAACAAAAGTAAAAATACTTAGTTCGTGTAATATCTTCCCTGTATTTTTTGGCTGAGTTATACATTATATCCCCTGTTTGAGATCCTAGTAATATTGACAAATAAAAAGAAAAGACTTTTTAACAATACTTTAAAGAAATATTATCTGACCTACATGTTTCATAGTCATTCTCACATGTAGTAAGATGGGACACGCAGCCTTATCTCAGGTAAGGCAGGGCTCTTTATAAATCTTAAGTATTTTAATTCTAAAGCTGATGTTTATTTTTAAATATCTTTTGACAAAGTTTACATAAATTGTTTGAGGTCACATGAACATTAGCTAACACCATATGATATCACATTTAAAACATGAATTAAAGAAATGCTGAAAGTTTTTAACCTTTACAAAGATTAGGCTCTAATTAAATTAAAAATACATTTAAATTGTTCCCCAATGTAAAAAGTAACATAAAAATTTACATATCTTATTGATAACAGGTAAATAAATCCACAATATATTTTTTACCACACAACTTCAGAGCACCAGCTTGATATAATACTCTTTAAACGTTTCTACCTTACAGACTTGCATACCTGTAAGATATGAAAACATTAAGAGCATAACAATTACATTTATGTTTCTACATTAATCAAGTTTGGCTTTTAAAGAAATGGCAGTACAGTGCTCTAAAATAACAGTTCTTATTTAATCAGTTGTTTAATTTTTATGGTTGCTTGCTCTAGAAAACATAAATCTTAATAAACTCAATGTTATGGGTAAACTTATGTTTTAAGAAATTTTTGCCTCATTAACACATGACTGATTTTTACAATCTTATACAGAGTTTACTAAAAAAAATACAGATCTTAGTAAATCAATCAGATATCTAACTAAAGTACTCATGAATGAGTAATCCCATATCAAATTTACTTTACTTATTTATCAAAAAGTTAGAGAAACGTATTGAACAGTGTAAACCATTTTTATGTTGAAGGAAAGGTACTAGAGCCAAGGCATATTAGACATTTTGTAGATGTTAATATTTTGTTAGATGTTTGAACACCTAGAAAACTTTGTAAGCTTAAATTTAAAGACATTTGTTTTTATCTCTTTATCCAATTTAAATTGAAACATTTAAATCACGTGAATTAAAGATCTTTGGATCCACTTTTTAAAATTTGTTTTTATGAGCGCTTTTTTTTATGAGCGCTCCTTATATATGTTAATTTATGTATCATATATATGATATACCGACATATGTATATATAGACATACAACACATAACAAAATTGTGCACACATAATAATAGTAAAGGCCTCGTAGCATTTCGCAGGTGAAATCTTTATTGCAATGTTTCAAGAAGTCCACAGTTGGTCAAAGATAGAACTCATCAGAAAAACATTAACCTAGGTCTGTATGCTCAAAATCATGAGGTCAAAAAACATAAAGTATCTCAGAAAAAAATAAGAGTCCTAGAAAAAATGACTTGCCAGTAATTAGAAAATACCATACAATTTACCTTTTTTTCCCTTAGATCTCAAATCAGTCTCCTACAAAGCTTGCAGGCTTCTTTCATTTGCATTTCAACATAAGTCATGGCTGAGGTCTGGAAGGAGCAGGAAAAAAACTGCTATTCTGAACAGACATCTCAGGACTAAGGCATTTTAACCATAATTTCCAGGTTCGGATGTTGAAAATTATGATACAAGTTTAAGATACAATTCACAAAATTTTATATCTTTACATCTTGTTTGGTCAACAGACACCATACTATGATTTACTATCCATGTCCAAATTAATGCACTGGTACACACAGTGAAATTTTCCCAGGCTACCCAATTCAAAATTGGTGAAAAAAAAAAAGACTGTACGATTGGGAAGTTTCTTGCTAACTTGGAAGTAGAGTTCTTCAGTTATCCATTGTAAGTATTTAAGTTCTCTGGCATGAATTATCTGAAATCATAAACTAAACAATTACCTAAACCCGACTTTTAACTGCAAGATTGTGCAATGCTTCAAAAACCCATTCAGATACCAGATTGTTAAAATAAAACATCATCATTTCGACACACATTCAGCTAAGATCATTCCCAAAAAACAATTTATAATATCAACACATTATTCACATGCCGTAAAGGGCCAGAAACAAAGACACAATACAGACCAAAAGGAGGTCCAGACTATGGTTGTCAGAGAGAACCCTTTAAACCAGAGCAGATAAGAGAAAAATCTTGTACACCAGTGGGACCATAGCTGTCCCCACAAGGGGACCAGATGTTTTCACAGAGGGGCAACCTGAAATGTAAAATAAAGTGTCTCCCTGGTGATTTTACTGCATTTAGTGTCCCCTTTTTCTTTTTCTCTTTTTTTAACAAGACAGAGGTGGCATAATCCTCACAGTGCAGGGAAGGAAGGAGGTAATTCCCTGAATCAACAGGGCTTTGGCAGCTGCTGGGAGTCCCTCAGTTTCTCCTTTTACATACAGGATTAGCTCCTCTGATTCAGTTCCACACCAAGCATGCTCTATCTCCTAACATTTCAGTAGATAGGTCTCACAAAGTTCCGGGGCGGAGGGGGGGTACAAGATTTGTAAATTAAAGTTTGGTTCCTGACCTTGAAGCCAATTAATACCAATTTAATAATGAGGACTGGGTTTTGAGAAAAAGAAAAAAGGAGGTTTATTGCTTGGCTAACAAAGGAGAAACACAGGGGACTCTGCCCAAGTTGTGACTCTCTTTATCTGGAGGGACAAGGGGTTTTAAAGGAGTTTCACTTGTTAACCTGGGAGATACTCTGTTCTTAGGTCCCCAGCAGGCATTTCCCTCTGCAATGGGTGTGCTCCAGGCAGCCAGCTATGGGCTTCTATCATCCTGCTTCGCAAAGGGGGATAAAGTTCATTGCAGTTCCTTAAAACACAGTCCAAAGGGGTGTCAGGCTTACTCTCTTTATTTCTGACTTTCATGTCCAATATACTTAAGTTTTTACCACCAAAATCACACAACAAAACGAACAAAAACAAACAAACAAAAAAACAAAAAATAGAACACAGAACACAAATAAACAGAAACCCGGTGGCTAAACAAGGAAACAGGGGAACAGTGCAACATCTTGCTAAAGCTCCATGGTAGGAGCGCGTGCGTGCTCATCGACACCTCTCTACAGTTCCAGAGGAATTCCCTACAGAACAGAACAGAGGACAGAATGATTCTCGTTACTGTTCTGCACAGAAGTATATGTGAGCCTCCCCGTGCCACATCTCTGTCATCAGAAGAGATCTCCCTTAACTGGATATCAGATGTTATAAAGGAGCCACTTACCTATGGAGGCCTCCTCCATCAGGTGCTTGCTAATAGTTTTAGTGCAGAGGTTCACTGTAGTGCTCCCTGGACTAAAGGCTCTTTTCCAAATATAAAGAAGATGGACCAAATCAGGCCTTCGTGGAGAGCGGTTCCTTGGTGCCTATGGTTGATATACCATTCTAATTTGTGAAAGTGCCACAGAAAATAGGGTAAGCCTCCTTCTCATGGTACGCTTGAAAGCAACTGTTTGGATAAAGTGGTTGCCAAGGCAGAGACCTAATTCAGTTCCTGAAGGATGAGACCTCACCTCAATCCCTTTGTAATGGAACTCTCTGAACTTGGGATCCAGGAAGCCAGGCACACAGAGTCAGTCTCAGTCCCAGTCCCAGTGTCTCACTTGCTTCAATTTAGCAAGGACAGAGTCAGTCGTTCTTGGTACCTACTGATGTGAGGATGGCCAAATGCCAGGAGTTCTCTGAAGAGGGGCCTTTCCTGAAAAAGCAGGTAGTGGCTCACAGCTGGCTCCTGAACACTTCACAAACTTGGACAAGGAGACCAGATCTGAGACAGGACACGCCATATTGGGGGAACATAGTATGGCCCAGCAGTCAGAGGATACTCTGGAGAGTGAGAGACCTACTTGGGGAAGGAGGAGCCTTTGTGGGTGTAGATGTGTGTTTGTGGTTTTGTCTCATGTTCTGAGAATAGGCAGGAAAGTCGGTTTGTTTGGTTTGGAGTGAACTGTTTCTAGTAAGTTGTTTCACAAGGCGAGTGTTTCTATGTCTGTGTATCCCACAGTGTCCGTGCTTGTAGACATTAGAAAAGAGAATGCATCAATGGATGTTTCCTGTCACGTAGAAAGCTTCCCAGCATTCATCCGGCCCAATTTATGAATGCACTAGGGCTTGCCTTATCGATGGGCAACATCTGCTATTTTCCTAAGTTCCTGTTTTCTTCCTGAAATCTAGCCACTCTCCAGAATAGGTTCATGCATTTGCATCCAGGATATGTACCACCTCCAACCACTGTGACATGGACATGTACTGGATAGCTGAAGAGAATGGCAAGCATCTCAGAAAAGTCAGATATCAGTGTGACCCGGAAAGTCTCAGTAGAGAAACACTGCAAAGGGCCTTTTGATTACCTATTGTTCTGTTGCCCTGAATGCCAGGAAGTTCTTTGCCTCAGGCCACGCTTTTGTGAAGCCTGAAGAAAACAGTTTTCAAATGGAAATGAATGGGCATCACCTGTGGCTCTTTGCTTAAGTGCGTTGTAAAGGGATGTGTCTGAATCAGCCTCTTGGCCCTGTGTGAGCCTGTGGCTTAGATTATCAGCACCTGATGGGTCTAAAGAAAGATCCCATGTGTGGATCCATAATCAAAATGGCCAAAAAATCAGTCATTGTTGATGAAGTCTCTCGCATTCCTCTGTAAGGTTCCTGACATCCATCAAGTGAGAAAAGGGATCCATTGGGTCAATTGAGTTTTTCAAAGCCCTGCAGATGCTAGCCCATAGGTTCTTGGGTTTTCTTATGAATCCAATTCAAATAAAGACTCTAAACCCCACAGACAGTAGGCCTCAAATTGAAGAACAGAACTGTATTAATGGCAGGCATATTTGATCACTCCTGGTTCACAGGAAGGGTGTCCAGGCAACTCTGACTTTTGGCAAATGAGGGGAATGGGAGATTATTTGGGACACTGTCTTGTGCTGCGCCTCTCATGGAATCCTCCTGCCAGAAGTTATGATGAGTGTCTATTTGGAAGAAGATGAGTGCCATTTGGGAGTGTTTTGGTTTTAATTGTGGGCATTTGTGTGGCGGTTGGTAGAGATAATTGGGTCCACCTTGTCTTGAATTTTGGTGTGATTCCCCTTAGAGACTGTGTTTTGGAACTGACCTCTGAGAAGGTACAAGGTCCTGTGTCATTGTATATCCATAATTCTAGGACATCTCTACGGAATGTAATTCAAAGCTAAGTATACCAATCAAGGACCAAATGAACTTCTGGGCTTCAAATCTTACCTAGATTTCTGTTTTCATACTTATATTGAAAGGTTAATAAAATAGGTACTTGTCACGTCCTGTTTTTCTGTATGCTTAATAAAACACTGTTGAAATCTTGAGAACTGTTTGCTCTTCTTGTTCCCAGAATGTGCTGCCCCCAACTGCCAAACTGCAGAATGTACTCCATCAACCATTTGCACGCAAACCGCCCACTCGCACTTAACCATCAATAAACTTCCCTCCCTGCCCTCTCCAAGGAAAATATATAAGCACTTCTTAAGCTGTTCTCAGGGCTCTCTGCTCTATTCAACTGATCTCTGAGCCCTTGCATGCCGGACTCCCAATAAATCCTTTGAGGTTGCATTAGACAGTCTCTTGGTGGTCTCTTCCACCGATGCTCCCCCGACCTTTACTTCTGGTGGCCCCAGCGAGATCCGGCAGCTGCAGATGAAAGACCCCCAATGGGCTCCTCTGGGGGTAAATAAGGCCCCTCTTTCTGGTTTCAGGATTCAGGTTAGTGTTTGACAAAATGGCTATTGGTAAAGAGTGTGAGCTCTCTCCCACGGTGGCTGACACACATGTCACAGAGCCACAGTCCATGTTCCTGTGGGATGGACTCGGGAAATCGAGGAACCATAGTCTCCTCGACTCAGTGATATTTTCTTTCAGATTTGGAATTGGCAGCCCATCAGGATATGCCCGCTACTCAGTCCTGGTCTCAGTATTGGACGTCCATTGTCTGTCTTTATTCTCTTGTCTTGTCTGTGTCGTGTGTCTTTGCTTTCACTGTCTGTGTATATTTCTTTATGGGACAGAGCACTTCAATGCCTCTGTCCCTGACCCTTAATCACTGGACCAAAGTCTGCTTAAGGGCTCAGATTCTTTCTTTTTCATTAAAACACCAGACCTGGCAGATTCTGTGTCTCAGAATAACCCACCTTTGTAGTCGGATGGCCCCTAGAAAGATATTTCTACTTCACACTAATTTGAAAAGTCTGAGATATTGTCTTTCAGCCGGGGCCACATAGCCATCCAGATCAATAGCCATATATCTTAACTTGTCAGGACCTCTGCAAATCTCCTCCTCCATGGGTGAAGCCTTTCCTTGTCCCTGCACCCACTCCTACTCCTTCCCCTATGATTCTATCTCTCAAACTCTCTGCTCCTCAACCTCCACCCTCTGTTCTCCCTGAGTCTCAAGACTCTACTCGTCCTTATCCTCTGCCCTTGTCCCCCAACCCCCAAAACCCTGTAAGTAATTCCCCTGCTGCTTACTCAGCCTCTCCACCATTCGAGGAAGCCAGGATGGCCCAGTACCCTCCAGATGACTGTCCAATGGCACACACAGCCCCTCCTTCCCTAGAGGAAGGTGGCCCGGCTAAAAAAACTCAGAGAACTCGCCAACGTTTTCACACCTGCCTACTTGGGATGACTGCCAACAACTCCTAGGGACTCTATTCACGACAGAGGAATGAGAGGAAAAACCTCCTGGAAGCTAGAAAAAAATATCCTCGGACTTGATGGGCGACCAACACAACTTCCCAACATAATCAAAGCCGGCTTCCCCTTAAACCAACCCAACTGAGACCCCAACACCTTTGAAGATAGGGAGCATATGTCCAATTATTGCCAGGCTCTAATAGCGGGTATCCAAGGGGCCGCTAGGGGACCAACTAATTTGGCCATGGTAAGAGAAATTATTAAAAGGCCTGATGAATCTACCTCTATGTTTCTAGAGAGAATTATGGAGGCATATAAGAGATATACTCCTTTCGATCCTCAGGCAGCAGATCAAAAGGCATCTGTCATGATGGCCTTAATTGGGGAAGCTGCCATGGATATTAAAAAAAAAAAAAAGTTAAAAGAGAGATTTAGTCAGAGAAGCCAAGTTTTCTTTTGTTCCCTATTTTGTGGGTTTAAAATTCTTGTCTTCTTATCTTTTTTATCTTCCTACATCTTCTCTCTTTTTTCTTACCTTTCTGTACTTCTGTCTTAAAGTTTTCCACTTAAAATTTTTAATCTTCTTTATCTAAATATCTTTTATCCTATTATCTTCCCATTATCCTGGGTTTTTTTTTTTTCTCTGTCATGAAGGCATCTTAACCACCTTCAATTTAACCTTTTAAAGCCTTTTAATTATCATCTATACTGTACTTTTAAATGTACTTTTTCACCACCTACAGCTTCACTCTTTTAAACGAGGCTTAGACTCTGTTTAAATCGCTTAATATTAGTTTACATGGCTGCCCTTCAACCAAAGGCCTTTTTTACTCCATTAAGAAGCTTTGTCTCAATCTGCCATGTACAAATACTTTTTTTTCTTTCTTCCCTTCTCAAACTTTTAATGTAAGTCTAGTTTCCTCAAAATCTTTTTAAATGTCATTTCACAACTTTTTACTTTACCACACAGAGATTATCTCATCTAGAAACATTTCTTTTTCTTTTAACCTTCCATATTAAAATATATTTTTACATCTTGAATCTTTTAATATTTCTTTTCTAGCCATTAACCCTTTTTATAAATTCACATTCTGAAATAACCCTTATAAAAATTTCTGCTTTAGACAAATTACTCCACTTTAAAAAGATGAAAGACTTTCATGTTTTTTATGATACTATAATACTGTAATTGAAACCCAACTGAAACTTCTTATACTTATTGTATATAAATTACACCTGATAGAATCTTAACACTTAGTAACCTTGTTTCAGCAAAGACATAGACCAAAGCAATATTAAACATTTTTCCATTCACCAATTTATGAAAACACACATAATGATTAAATATATTACCTTATGGAACTTAATAAGTAAAGAGTACTTGATTTTATATTTAGTGGTTGATATTTTAACACTTTAGCTTTGTAAATTAATTAGATGTCTGTAAAAACCAAGATCTTAGACAAGCATAGTAAACAGAATTAGCCATCTCTTTCTTGTTGAAGAAAAATCCTTCTACAGGATACCATGATGGTCCCATTGATATATTTAACAACTTCTCGTTTAAAAGCCACGGGCTGCATTTTTGTATTGTATCAACATATGCCCTAGCTGTTCTTGGTCTTACTGGGGTGCCTTTTTTCTCTAACAATTTTTCTTCCTCAGAGGTGAACAACTTCAAACTTTGAGTCAACCATTTTCCCCAGTTTGCCTGAGAAAGTTCTAGGAACAGGCAACTTGAAATAAAGACAAAATAAATCAAAACAAGAACACATTGTTTTTTGAAATGCTCACCCATTCTTTTGCTCTCCTTCAGGGGTGAGTAATTTCACTTACTTCCAATTTTCAGGCGTTCCGCGTACAAGCCACCAAATGCCGCAGTCTCTCGCTGGGCACAAATCACGAGTCTCCACACAGCTTGTAGATTCAAACAGCAACTCTTTATTCCCGAACTCACACTGGCCGTCTACAAACACGTTCTCGGGGAATCCACGTTCTCTGCTCAAATCCACTCCGCCCAAATCCACTCCTGCCTAAATCCACACCGCATGGGCTTCTGTCTCTCAAAAAAATACTGTCTGACCCTAAGCACTCAAGAGGAACTCAGCAGCAGGATACGCCCTATTCCAAAAGAGGAACACCCTAATCTCCTATTACTAAACCGCCCTATTCTAAAGGGGAAACACCCTACTCTCCTATTATGCTAAACTGCCCTATTCTAAAGGGGAAACACCCTACTCTCCTATTATGCTAAACTGCCCTATTCTAAAGGGGGAACACCCTAAACACGGATCCTGCCCTGGTCCTTGAGCAAGGTCACCTTTCAGAAGTCCTTCCACTAGACAGCATGGGAGTAAGCTGGCAAGGAATTTGTCATACCTACTTGGCTGATGGCTCCCAGCATAAGTCACCCAGCTTCAATACCTGGATCACCTGCTACTGGCATCCAACACCAAGGAAAACTGAACTGGGACCCAAGCACTATTATCGGAGCTTGCTCAACTCGGGTATAGAGCTTCTGCCAAAATTGCCCAATTTGCCAGCAAGAAGTAATCTTCCATGACTTTTTCCTCAGGGGCAGTAAACGATGGCTCACTGAGCCCAGAAAACAAACCGTTGAGCAGATACCAACCCCATCTTACAGCAGACAACTAAGAGAGTTTCTTGGGATTGCTGGGTTTTGCAGGTTATGGATAAATGGGTTCGCGTCCTTAGCTGCTCCTTTATACCCGCTGTTAAAGGGAGATGCCCAATTCCAATGGACCCCTGAGTAACAGGAAGTTTTAGATAACATCTAAGGACACTGACACTGAACGCCTCAACTTTACTGAGCTCAGCCTGCAATTACAGAAAGCCCTACACTAAGTTAAAAATGTACGTCAACTCACTCACCTTGGTTCAAAGAAACTGCAGGCACTCCTGTAGGATTAAGAACAGAGTTTTCCACTAACCAACACACAGCGAAAGAAAAAAACTGAACCGGTAACAAAAGCCTGTTGGGTCAGTCAATTGTTTAATGCTTACCCTTCCAAGTTTCGTAGAGGAAAGCACCTATGAGGAACCAGACCAGGACAATTCTGGGAAGTGGACATTACTGAAATTAAGCCAGCAAGGTATGGACTTAAATATCTCCTAGTCTTTGTAGATACATTTTCAGGATGGATTGAAGCCTTACACACACACACACACACACACACACACACACACAGAAAAAAAAAAAAAAAAAAAAAAAAACGGCCCAAATGGTTCTCAAGAAGATCCTGGAAGATATTTTTCCAAGATATGGTCTGTTTAAGGTAATAGGGTCTGATAATGGACTTGTGTTCATGGCCCAGGTAAGTCACGTGTGGATTAATTGTAAGTTACATTATGCTTATATACCCCAGAGCTCAGGAGAGGTAGAAAAAATAAATAGAACCATTAAAGAGACCTTAACAAAATTAAGTTAGAGACTGGCATAAAAGATTGGACTATGCTCCTGCCTTATGCACTGTTTCATGCGAGAAATACTCCCTCAGTTTCTTTGTGTAACCTCACCCCCTATGAAATTCTCTATGATGCCCATCATCCAGTAAGGGACCTAATCCCCAACTCTAAGGCCTAACAATCCCTTCCACACCCCTTGCTTGACAGACTTAAAGCCATTGAAAGAACTCAGTGATAACTGTGGAAACAGCTGGCCACTGCCTACCAACCTGGGGACGAGGGGATTCCACATCAATATCAAGTAAGAGACTTCGTCTACATAAGACAACATCAGGTGTCATTCCTAGAACCCCGCTGGAAAGGAACATACCAGGTGCTACTTATAACACCTACAGCGGTAAAAGTAGACAAGAATCACTTTTTGGATCCATGCCTCTCATCTAAAGCCTTCGCTGTGTCCAGACTCTGGTTGGAACTGGAAAAGACTGGTAACCATTTCAAATTTTGTATTCGCTATGTGGACAAGACTGTAGACTCTCAACTTGGCCACCAGTACTGCTAACCCTCATCAGCCTGTTCAGCAGTGAAGGCTGATCTCAAATCCTACTAGACAAGAAGTATGGTATATCTCACATACAGCCCCCTTAGGGACCTGGTGGCTATCTCTCCACCCAGACATTTTTCAGCTTGGTATACGTCTTTCCTATTGAGATAACCCTGATGAAGAGGATCCCACTAAAGTTTTATTAAATCCCTTCCGTTCCATAGATAATTGAAACAAACATTATGGATGCACAGAAACGTGAGCCAGATTCAGTTTGGCTAGCCTAGATTACGATGTATGCCCGGCGGCTATCAAAGCCACAAACAGCCATGGCTGTGTGGGGGAAAAGCCAACTTCTTGTGTAACTCATGGGGATGTGAGCATACCGGGGCTGCCTGGTGGAACCCAAACTCCTCATCACATTCAGTACACAGCATTGGCCATATTACCAATTAGACAACCAAAAGCTATGGCCCCCAGAGGGTTCTCTATATCCTCAAATTCTGCGTGACATTTTTAACTTCGGCAAGTGCTCAAAAGGGGAAAATTCCCCTATGCGGAATCCTTTTCCCTCCTTCACTCACATCCTGTACTATGCTTCTCCAATAGTTCCTCACCCTCAGTCTTCTGCTCTAGAGTCTCTGCTGTCACTCCCACCTCAGCAACGTGATTTCTCACCTCCAATTACTAGATCAAAAACCCAAACCTCTGCCAGTTCTCAGACCATTGCCCCTTGCTGAGGTAGCAGGTACAGAGGTACCACTCCACTCACTCACTCCTCTCTTTTTCTGTCTGTGCCTGCTCTAGGTCCCACCAAGTCCTCTAAGAAGCTAAACCAAAGCTCAAACCAGCTGAGAAGAGCCCTCAGACCCCTCTCCAAGATGTAATAAAAATGGCCTTTAAAGTTGCTTTGTCATCACTGAAAACAGGTTTCTAAAAATTTAAAGTCCCTCAGGGGTTTTTGGAATACTCACTCCCATCTTCACCTCTGCTCTACCTGTTCTACTGCTCAAGTTTTGTTCTAGGAAAATCCCAAACCCCTTTTCCATTATTCTTTTACATCTCATCTTCCTCATTCTCAGATCCACGGAGCTGCTCTCAGCCTCGCCTTCCCAGTCTTCCCCCTCTGTACCAGGTCCATAGATATGTCTTAAATAACCTTCTCCAGAAGTCTTCACCGAGGCTTACATTAGGTCTTTCAGCAAAAGAGTCCCTCTGAAAGAGTTCAATGTAGATAAACTTCCACTTTTCGTGTTGCCCTGTTCTACTTGGCCACTGGCTGGAAAAATCACCACCCCTAAGCTTGACACTGCCTTACTAGGTTTTCACAAAATATGTGAACAAAGCCTCTGGCCTTGAGCTGGGGCTTCACAGAGATGACTACATTTCTAAGATAAAAAAGTTACCAACTGGGCTTCATGGTGACAGCTGGCAGGGAGAAAAAAAAGAGACAAAAAAGCTCTCCCTTTCCAAGGTGTCCTTGAAAAGTTAACTTGCCCAGAACAGAGGAACAAAAACAGAAACAAAAACTGATTTTTGTGAATTTCTACAGACTGTGAACTTCTGATCCACTTCCCTTACATGTTGGGTACAAATTCTAAAACTACCAAAACTTGGGGTTCAGGGGATTAATTGATTACAACAGAAGCAATGCCCTCTAAATCCGGATGCAACCAAATAAGGCTGTTTTCCTGTGTTTGGTGCTATCTTAGGTCCCTTTCCTTGTCCATCCCTACAACAGTATAATTCTATACACTTTAACATTATTTATGTTTTCATAAAATGATCAATATATGTGATTAATTATGTAATGATGCAGATGTTTTCCAGAGTTCTCTATCATGACGTAGGTTCATTTAAAGATCAAATAGGGGGGCATACAACCCGGTTCCAGCGGGAACCTGTATCCCTCACTTTAGCCATCCTATTAGAAATAATAGTTGCTTAAGGGGTGGGCTAGTCCATGAGACACAACAAAGACACAATTAGAAGCAGAAATAGGCCAAACCTTAAAGACATTAAAAACCGACATCACAGCTTTACAGGAATTTTAACCTCTCACTTTCTGAAGTTGTTTTACAAAGCAGGCGAGTGTTGGACCTCCTCTTCATGAGAGAAAGGTGCCTTTTTGCTTGCATTGAGGGAAGAATGTTGTTTTTGTGCCGACAATACTGGAGTTGTAAAAGAATCTATGAATAAATTAAGAAAACGACTTGAAGAGCGTCAAAGAGAGACAGATGCCCCAAAAGGGAGGTTTGAGTCTTGGTTCACATAGTGACCTGATTAACTGCGCTTTTATCTGCCATGGCCGGTCCATTAAAATTCCTCATATTATTGCTAACTGTAGGACCCTGTTTGCTCAACCGTGTAGTTTTCTTTCTAAACCAAATCGAACCTGTTATTAATCCTAACCATACACTGTTCTCTCAATCTAATTTTACAGAAGAGCAGGGACAGAATTGGTATTAAAATACAGGAAAATAGAGGATCTTCCACCTGCTGAAAACCTCAAAGGTCCACGTAGAAATGATCCCTGGAGAAGATGTAGGCAAGTATGAAGGACCTGAGAGAGCAAAAGTCTTCCATGGCAAACAACCTGCTCAGGATGAAGAGATGTGTCTGAATCAGCCACTCTCTTCTTAATGTAGAGAAGATGGACCAAAGCAGGCATGTGTTGAGAGCTGCTCCTGCATGCCAATGGTTGACATACCTCTCTGACCTGTGAAAGTGTCACAGGATGTAGGAGCAGCCTCCCTCTCATGGGAACCTTGGAAGCAACTCTTAGGACAAAGTTGTTGCCAAGGCAGTGACCTCATTCAGTTCCAAAATTAAGTGACTTCACCTAACTTCCTTGGTGATGGAACTCTCTGAACTTGGAATCCAGGAAGCCAGGCACCCAGAGCCAGTCCCAGTCCCAGTCCCAGTGGTCAAACTTATTTTGATTTACCAAGGACAGACTCAGTCTTTCTTGGGACCTACTGATGTAAGGATGGCCAAATGCAAGGAAAGCTATGAAGAGGGGCCTTTCCTGAGAAAGCAAGGAGTGGCTCACCGCTGGCTCCTGACAACTTCACAGAGTTGGCCAAAAGACCAGATTTGAGACAGAACAGGCTATTTCCAGGGAACATAATAAGGCCCACCAGACAGAGGACACTCCGGATAGTCACAGACCTACTTGGGGGAAGGAGGTGCCTTTGTGGTGTGGGTGTGGGTTTGTGGTTTTGTCTCATGTTCTGAGAATAGGTATGAAAGGCGGTTTGTTTTGTTTGGAGTGAACTGTTTCTAGTAAGTCGTTTGACAAGGCGAGAATTTCTATGTCTGTGTATGCCACTGTGTCCGTGGTTGTAGACATTAGAAAACAGAATGCATCAATTAATATGTCCTGTCTAGTAGAAAGCTTCACAGCATTCATCCTGCCCTATTTATGAATGGACTGCAGCTTGCCTTATTGATGTGCAACACCTGCTATCTTCCTTAGTTTCTGTTTTATTCCTGAATTCTGGCCACTCTCCAGAATAGGTTCATGGTTTTCTGTTTAAGATATGTACAACCTCGAAGCTCTGTGACATGACCATGTCCGGTATAGCTGAAGGGAATGGTGAGCATCTCAGAAAACTCAGATATCAGTGTGACCAGGAAAGTCTTAGTGGAGAAACCCTGCTTGGGGCCTTTTGTTTACCTACTCTTCTGTTGCCCTGAATGTCAGGAAGGTCTTTTCCTCAGTCCACCACTTTGTGAAGCCTGAAGAAAACAGTTTTCAAATGGAAATGAATGGGCATTACCTGTGGCTCTTTGCTTAATTGCTTTGGAAAGGATGTGTCTGAATCAGCTTATTTACCCTGTGTGAGGCTGTGGCTTAGATTCTCAGGTCCTGATGGATCTAAAGAAAGATCCCATGTGTACATCCAAAACCAAAATGGCCAAAAGAGCAGTCCTTGTGGATGAAGTCTCTCGCCTTCCTCTGTAACTTTCCTGACCTCCATCAAGTCAGATTAGGGATCCTTTGGGTCAAATGAGTTCTTCAAAGCCTTGCAGAGTCTAGCCCATAGTTGCTTAGGTTTTCTCAAGACTCCAATTCACATAAAGAATCCAAACCCCACAGTCATTTGGCCTCAAATTGAAGAAGCGGAGCAGTATTAACGGGAGGCCTATTTAATCTCTTCTGGTTCACAAGAAGGGTGTCCAGGCCACCCTGAATTTAGGCAAATTAGGTGCAAAAGAGCTTATTTTGGACACGGTCTTGGGCTATGCCCCTCATGGAAAACTCCAGCCATAGTGGAGTTTATTGTGAGTGTCTATATGGAAGAAGATGGGTGCCACGTTGGAGTGTTTTGGTTTAAATTGTGGTCATTTGGGTGGCGGTTGGAAGAGATGACTTGGTCCACATGTTCTTGAACTCTGGTGTGATTCCCTTAGAGTCTGAGTTCTTCAACTGACCTCAGAGAAGTATTGCCATGAATAGTGTTGAGATTTTTGGAAGCCAGGCATGAGCATCGCCCTTGGAAACTGAGTTCTAGGCCCAGGGTGGCTTTCCACAGAGCACTGAGCCTCTCAGCCAGGATACCACAAATTTTATTCTGAAAGACTTGGCACCCATAGTTGAGAGTCAAAACTCATATGGACCTCACATTGTAGACCTAAATGGGCATAGCATCATATGATCTTTTGGCCACTCTTTGGGAAGCCTTACCTGTGAGTGTTCTCCAGAGATTTCATTGAAATGAGCTTCCTAACCATTTAATGGTTCCTGAAAAAATTGAAACTCACAGTGCCTCCAACTTCATCCTTAAAAAATGGCTAGATAAATACCATGAAATTTTTGAATTTCCCATCACCAGGTGGCACTGGAAAACCTTTTGATGTCCTGTTGCTGATCATGAATATACCAGACAGTGCCTTGATTGCCTGGGTTTCATGTAAATGGTGTAGAACAGAGATGCCAGTAAGTTGGACTTTGTTGAGTAGTAGGTTAGAGCAGTGGTGGGCAGGTATGTGATAAAACATCTGTGGTGGGGCCATGTGGATCTTCCATTGGCTTCCAAATGGCTTGTGACTGACATGGTGCAGCCAGCAGAACCTTCCATGTAAAGGCAAGTTGTTATATGGAGAGGTTTCAGGACATTGTTCAGAATCAGGTTGCTATGGTCAAGGGGGCAAGATATGTGGGATAGGATCCTGTTTCTTGTATCCTCCTGCAAAACCTGACCCACCATACATGACAGAACTTCCTCTTGCATTGTGACCCAGTTGAACTCCTTGTATTTTGTGAAGCAAACACCAAACTCTCATTGCAGCAGGAAGAAACACCACGAAAATGGAAGATGACCATATGCCTTCACAGTGCACACCGGCACACATTTAGCCCCCAGTGGCCACAGTTTATCTAAAAAGAGAATTCAGCACTGCTGCCTCATGTACATTGGGAAATAAGAAACCATGTCCTCCAGGTCTCATAGATGCAGACCAAGCTTTTATGGTCTCCCTAGCAAGGAAGCTAAAGCTCTTGACAACAACATATTTTTCAAGTGCCCAACCTCACAGGCAGTTTCTCAAGAAGTCTCTAGGCCAGCAGACCTCCATGTTTGTGGGGTTTTTACCCTGTCCCATACTTTTGGAAACTACTCTACCACTTCCAAGGTTGTGAGCTCCTGAGCATATTGCATTCCACAAATTTATTCACAGATTTTCTAAATCTTCTCCTCTAATTGTGTCTTACTTGGGGTGAAGGGATTGTCAAGGCATTGTTCTGGTTGAGAGTGGGAATAATTTTGTGTAGCACATATTTACATACACATTGGATTCATTGTTCAATTTTCCATTCGAAATACTGAATCCTTGACACTAACCCATACCCTACTAGACTCTGACTATTAATTCTAATATGATGGAGAAAAATAACCGAAACAGAATAGAAATACTAGCACTTCAGAAGAGGCATGGTGTATAGTTGGTCTTGCCTTTTGCATGATATAGGGTAGGAGTTATAAATCTTGTCAATTTTTTGTTGAAATAGTTCTGCATGTGTTTTTAAAGTTAACACATCTGTGAATTCCTGTCTCCATTTTTCTGTAGCCTATTCAGCACATGTATTTTTATACGCACATATAGAATCCTACCTGGTATCACACGTATATTCTTGAGAGGTGGCTAACTTGGCAGATACAAAGTGTGAGAAGAGATCACTCCTCATTAATACTTTTGGAACTGAAAATTCAGACTATGAGTGAGCTTCTTAGTTCAAGAACATTATACATAAATCCATGTTCAGTAAAATTAATATTTTTGGATCTGTGGATGATATATATTTCACAATGAATTTTAATTGGCATATATATTGCTACTTTTTAATGTCTCTGTGTGTGTTTTGTGTGTGTGTGTGTGTGTGTGTGTGTGTATATATATATATATATATATATATATATATATATATACTCTCTAGATTTTTCAAAATATAAAATATATGTGTCCTATTATACACTCCCTAAATTCATTCTTGTTCATGTATGTGGTTTTATATTAAACTTTTCATAAGATTATTTTAAAAATATTCATCCACCTGAAATACATATTTGTTTTCTAGTACTAAAAAGTTACTTCAGTGAATGGTGCAAACAAATCCTTATATTTTTACAGTAGCTGACCCACTTTAACATCAATGCAAGTAGATTCCTATGGGACATGATGTGTATTTTGACGTTCATTTTTATTAAACACTGGTACATTACTATTTCTGCAGTTTTTGTACATCATAGAATATACATTTCATCCACAAGTTCACAAATTTAAAGAAATTTGTAACACATTCAATCACTTCGTGCTTCAGAACATATGTATTCCTCCTTGTTTTTGACTGGTCATTTCATGAGACTTCTTTCCAAACACATTATTTTCGATTTCCATACTCAATTTTGAAGCAAAATTCACACACTCTTTATGATAAACCACAACCATAATATTACCATTAGATGTATTACTGGTTGGAATAAATGCATATATATCAATATATGATTCCTGTGTATTTTCAGATATCAATTCAATCCATTATTTAAAGTTGGAACAAGTTATATTATTTATTCGCAGTATGGTCTATTCATGCATTATCTCTATATTCATACATACATGGTACACCTATATGTACCTCCAATACTAATTTATACCCCTTCAAAATATTGCTCCAAGAAATGGTGCAAGAAAGACTCATGTCACCTGATCTACATATACGTTTTATCACAGTGATATTCTGGCCACAAAATGCAAAGTCACACTTACGATTGTACCAAAGCCTAAATGGAATGTGAGTATGGGTTATGAAAATCACCCATGTCCACGTTGCCTAATGCTCTCAAATGTCAATCCTATTGGTGACTACATATTTGTTACTTCCTAAGATTATATATTCAATCTCAAGCCTGTTGAAAGTGTCTATTGCTATCACTCACTTTATACTTTGCCTGATTTCCTAATGTCGCTATTGATATCTGCTTTCCTACATATTTTCCCCATTTCATCACTGTGACTGACTCTTCACATGTGCTGACATTTACATTTTCTGTCTACCTGAAAACTTATTGCTAAAGAACTATTTGTCCAAATGCTATACTCACACTTTTTTCTAATCCTACCAACTATCTTCCTAATCCTACCGACTCTCCCTCTTTGAATGGTTGTTCTCCTCAACATTCAATCATCCAAGGTATCAGGTCCTATGCCATTGTGTATAGATTTATCTGAGACATCTGTGCAGAACATAATTAAATGCTAAGTATCCCAATCAAGGACCTAATGCCCTTCTGGGCTTCAAATGTTACCGAGATTTCTGTTTTCATTCATATATTTCACCTATATAATCTTATATATATCGCAGGTTCCCAATACCATTATTCATCCAGCAGAATGATCCTAACCCAAATAAAACATGTTATTAACCGTAACCATACACTGTTCCCTCAATCTAACTTTACAGAATAGCAGGGACAGAGTTGGTCTTACACTACAGGAATGTAGGAGATCTTCAACCTGCAGAGAACCTCAAAGGTCCATGCAGAAATGATCCCTAAAGAAGATGTAGGCAGCTATGAAGGACCTGAGAGTGCGAAAGTCATCTTTCATGACAAAAAAAAAAAAAAAACAGGTCAGGATGAAGGGATGTGTCTGAAGCAGTCTCTCTCTTCTTAATGTAGAGAAGATAGACCAAACCAGGCTTGTGTGGAGAGCTGTTCCCGGGTGCCTGTGGTTGATATTCCATTCTAGCTTGTGAAAGTGTCATAGGAAGTAGGGGCAGGATCCATCTCAGGGACCCTTGGAAGCAACTGTTAAGACAAAGTGGTTGCCAAGGCAGTGACCTCATTCAGTTCTAGACGAAGTGACCTATGTCACTTTCTTGTTGATGGAACACTCTGAACATGGGATCCAGGAAGCCAGGCACCCTGAGGCAGTCCCAGTCCAAGTCCCAGTGGTCTCAAATGTTTGGATTTAAGAAGGACAGAGTCAGTCTTTCTTGGCAACTAAATTGAAGATGGACAAATGCCAGGAAAGCTCTGAAGAGGGGCTTTACCTGAGAAAACAGGCAGTTGCTCACCGCTGGCTCCTGATAACATCACAGTTTTGGCCAAGGAGACCAGATCTGACATAGCACAGCCCGTTTCGGGGGAACATAGTATGGCCCACCAGTCAGAGGACGCTCTGGATAGTCACAGACCTATTTGGGGAAAGAAGGTGCCTTTGTGTGTGTGTGTGTGTGTGTGTGTGTTTGATTTTGTCTCATGTTTTGAGAATATGTAGGAAAGTCGGTTTGTTTGGTTTGGAGTGGACTGTTTCTAGTAAGTCCTTTGAGAAGGCGAGTGTTTCTATGTCTGGATATCCCACTGTGTCCGTGGTTGTAGACAATAGAAAAGAGAATGCATCAATAGATGTGTCCTGTCTAGTAGAAATCTTCGCAGAATTCATCCTGTCCAATTTATGAATGGACTGCAGGTTACGTTATGGATGGGCAACACCTACTACCTTCCTACATTCGTGATTTCTTCCTGAATTCTGGCCACTCTCCCATAGGCTCATGGTTTTGTGTTCAAGATATGTATCTCCTCCACAATCTGGGACATGGCCATGTACTGGATAGCTGAAGAGAATGGTGAATATCTTAGAAAACTCAGATATCAGTGTGACCAGGAAAGTCTCAGTGGAGAAAATCTGCTTTGGGATTTTGCTTACCTATTGTTCTGTTGCCCTGAATGTAAGGAAGGTCTTTGCCTAAGGCCCCACATTTCCAATGCCTGAAAAAAACAGTTTTCAAATGGAAATAAATGGGCATCACCTGTGGCTCCTGGCTTAATTGCTTTGCAAAGGGATATGTCTGAATCAGCCTCTCAGTGCAGTTTGAGATTATCGCTTACATTCTCAGCACCTGATGGATCTAAGGAAAGATCCCATGTGTGCATCCAAATCCAAAATGGCCAAAAGAGAAGTCATTGTGATGAAGTCTCTTGCCTTCCTCTGTAAGGTTCCTGATCTCCATCAAGTGATAACAGGGATCTTTGGGTCAACTGAGTTCTTCAAGCCCTGCAGAGGCTAGCCCATAGGTGCTTGGGTTTTCTTATCACTGCAAATCACATAAAGAAACTATACCCTACAGTCAGAATGCCTCAAATTAGAAAAGTGGAACAGTATTAATGGCATGCCTCTTTGATCAGTCCTGGTTCACATGAACGTTGTCCAGGAAACACTGACTTTAGACAAATGAAGGGCAAGGGAGCTTATTTTGACATTGTCTTGGGCTGTGTGCCTCATAAAAACTTCCAGCCAAGGTTATGATGAGTGACTATATGGAAGAAAATGAGGGCCATGTGGGAGTGTTTTGGTTTTAATTCTGGTCATTGGTGTGGCGGTTGGAAGAGATGACTGGGTCATCTAGTCTTGAACTCTGGTGTGTTTCCACGTAGAGACTGAGTTTTGAAACTGATCTCAGAGAAGTATTGCCATGAATTGTGTTGGGATTTTAGGAGGCCACGCATGAGAGTCGCCCTTGGAACCTGAGATCTAGGACCAGGGTGGTTTCCACAAAGAACTGGGAATCTCAGCCTGGATATCACATGATTTTATTCTGAAAGACTTGGCACCCATAGTTGAGAGTCAAAAGACATAGGACCTCACATTGTAGACCTCAATGGTCCTGGCTTCAAGTGACCTTTGTCCACTCTTTGGAAAGCCTTGCCTGTGAGAGTTCTCTAGAATTTTCTTTGAAATGAACTTTCTCAACGTTTAATGGTTCCTGAATAATTGAAATCCACAGTGCATCCAACGTCATCCTTGAAAAATGGCTAGATAAATAACACGAAATTTTTGAAATTTCCATGACCAGGTGGAACTGCAGAAACTTTCGATGTCCTGTTGCTTACCATGAGTGTACCACACAGTGCCTTGATTGACAGGGTTTCATGAAATTTGTTTAGAACAGAGAAGCCAGTATTTTGGAGCCTGCTGAGTAGTGGGCCTAGAGCAGTGGTGGAGAGGTGTGTGATAAAACATCATGGTGGGGCCATTTGTATCTGCCATTGGCTTCCAAATGGCTTGTAACTGACAGAGTGCAGACATCAGACCCTTATATGTAAAAGCATCTTGTTATATGGCGTAGTTTCAGGGCAATGTTCAGAATCAGGTTGCTATGGACAAGCGGGCAATCTTTGAGAGATAGAAGCCTGGTTGGTGAATTTTCTTGCAGACCCTGACCCACCACACGTGACAGAACTACCTCAAGCACTGTTTCTCAGTTGAACTCCTTGTATTTCGTGAAGCATGAACCAAACTCCAAGTGCAGCAGCAAGAAACACCACGAAAAGTGGAGGATGACCAAATGGTTTCACAGTCCACACGGGGAGACAATACGCCCCCAGTGCCCACAGTTTACCTACAAAGAGAGAATTCAGCACTGCTGCCTCGTGTTCATTGGAAAATAAGAAATGTTGTCCTCCAGGTCTCATAGATGCAGACACAGCTTTGAGGGTCTCACTACAAAGGAAGCTTAACTCCTGACAACAACCTATATTTCAGTGCCCAATTTCACTGCAGATTCTCAAGAAGTTTTAGGCAAGCAGAGCTTCATGTTTGTGGAGTGTGTACCCTGTCCTTACTTTTGGAAACTCCTATTCCACCTCCAAGTTTGTGCACTCCTGAGCATTTTCTATTCTAGAAATGTAATCACAGATTTTGTAACTCTTCTACTCTAATTGTGTCTCCCTTGGGGCGAAAGTAATGACAAGGCATTGTTCTGGATGAGAGTCAGAAGATTAATTTTTCTATTTTCCATTTGAAATTCTGAATCCCTGACACTAACCCATATTCTACTAGACTCTGACTACTAATCCAAATATGATGGAAGAAAATAACCCAAACAGTACATAAATACTTGCAGTTCAGAGTTGGACTTGCCTTTTGCATGATAAAGGGTAGGTGTTATAAATCTATTCAATATTTAATTGAAATAGTTCTCCATGTGTTTTTAAAGTTAATAAATATGTGAATTACTGTCTCCCATTCTCTGGAGCTTATTCAGCACATGTATTTTTATATGCACCAATAGAATTTTACAAGGTATCACACGTACATCCTTGTGAGGTATATGACTTAGCAGATACAAAGTGTGAGAAGTGATCACTCCTCCTAAACGCTGTTGGAACTGAAAATTCAACCTATGGGTGAGCTTCCCAGTGGAACAACATTATACATAAACCCATGTTCACTAAAATGAATGTTTTTGCATCTTTATGATATATATTTCATGATGAATTTCGATTGGCATATATATTGCTACTTTTTAATGTCTGTGTTTCTGTGTGTGTGTGTGTGTGTGTGTGTGTGTGTGTGTGTATATGTATATATATATATATATATATATATATATATATATATATATATATATATATACTCTCCATATTTTTAAAAATATGAAATATATGTGTCTTATATATACTCCCTAAATTCATTCATGTTCATGTATGTGGATTAATAATCAACTTTTCACAAGATTATTCTTAGAAATATTCATCCACCCGAAATACATATTTGTTTCCTAGTACTGAAAACTAACTTCAGTAAAAGGTGCATACAAATCCTAATATGTCTACTTTAACTGACCCAGTTTAACATCAATGCATGTAGGTTCCTATGGGACATGATGTGTATTTTGACATTAATTTTTATTCCACACTGGTACATTACTATTTCTTCAGTTTATGCAAATATCAGTATATATATTTTATTCACTAGTTAGCAAATTTATAGGCATTTGTTTCACTTTCAATCACTTCCTGCTCCAGAACACATGTATTCCTCTATGTTTCTTGACTGGTCTATTCATGAGACTTTTTTCCAAATATATTATTTTCGATTTCCATAATCAATTTTGAACCAAAACTCACACACCCTTCATGATAAACCATAATCCTAAGATTATCGTTAGATATATAACTGTTTGGAATGAAGGATTGCATATCAATATAAAATTTCTTATAAATTTTCAGATATTTATTCAATCCATTATTTAAAGTGGGTCCAGTTATATTATTTATTCACAGTATGGTCTATTCATGCATTATGTCTATATTCATAGAAACAGGGTACACCTATTTGTACCCCCATACTAATTTGTAAGTCTTCAAAATATTGCTCGCAGAATTGGTGGAAGAAATACTCTTTTCACCTGATCTACATACACATTTTATTACAGAAATATTCTGGACACAAAAAGCAAAGGTCACACTTAAAATTGTACCAAAGCGTAAATGGAAAGTGAGCATGGATTACTAAAAACATCCATGTCCAGGTTGCCTAATGCTCTCAAATATCAATTCTATTTTTGACTACATATTTGTTTCTTCTTAAGATTATATATTCAACTCCAAACCTGTTGAAAATGTCTAACCCTATCACACAATTTATACTTTGCTTGATTTCCTAATGTCTCTATTGATATCTGCTTTCCTATATTTTTCCCCAGTTTATCATTGTGACTGACTCTTCACATGTGCTTACATTTACATACACTCTCTACCCGAAATCTTATTGCGAAAGAACTTTTGGTCCAAATCCTATACTCACTCTTCTTTCTAAACCTACCAACTACCTTCCTAATCCTACCGACTATCAGTTTTTGACTGGATGTTCTCTTCAACATTCAATATCCAAGGTACAAGGTACGATGCCAGTGTATATTGATGTATCTGAGACATCTGTGCTGCACATTACTCAAAGCTAAGTATCCCACTCAAGTCCCCAATGCCCTTCTGGGCTTCAAATCTTACCTAGATTTCTGCTTTCATACTTATGTTTCACATATATACTCTTGTAAATATCGCATTTTGCCAATACCATTATTCATCCCGCAGAATGATTTGTAACCCAAATTGAACATGTTATTAACCCTAACCATACACTGTTCCCTCAGTATAACTTACTTAAGAGCAGGGACAGTGTGGGTCTTACAATATAGGAATGTAGATGATCTTCCACCTGCTGAGAACATCAAAGATCCCTGGAGAAATGATCCTTGCAGAAGATATAGGCAGCAATGTAGGACCTGAGAGAGCAATAGTCATCTTCCATGGCAAACAACCTGGTCAGGATTAATTGATAGTCTGAATCAGCCTCTCTCTTCTTAATGAAGAGAAGATGGACTGAACCAGGCCTCTGTGGAGAGCTGTTCCCTGGTGCCTATGGTTGATATACCATTCTAACTTCTGAATGTGTCACAGGATGTTGGGGCAGCCTCCATCTCATGGGAACCCTGGATGCAACTGTTAGCACAAAGTGGTTACCAAGGTAGTGACCATATTCAGTTCCTGAAAGAAGTGACCTCACTTCACTTCCTTGGTGATGGAATTCTCTGAACCTGGGATCCAGGAAGGAAGGCACCCAGAGCCAGTCCCACTCCCAGTTCCAGTGGGCTAACTTGTTTGCTTTTCCCAAAGACATAGTCAGTCTTTCTTGGTACCTACTGATGTGAGGATGGAAAAATGCCACCAGAGCTCTGATGAGGGGCCTTTCCTGAGAAAGCAGGTAGTGGCTCACCTTTGGCTCCTGACAACTTCACAGAGTTGGACAAGGAGACCAGATCTGAAACAGGACAGGCCATTTTGGGGGAACATAATATGGCCCACCAGTCAGAAGACACTCCGGATAGTCACAGGCCTATTTGGGGGAAGTAAGTGCCTTTGCCGTTGTAGGTGTGAGTTTGTGGTTTTTTCTCATGTTCTGAGAATAGGTAGGAAAAGTGGTTTGTTTGGTTTGGAGTGGACTGTTTCTAGTAAGTCGTTTGACATGGTGAGTGTTTCTAGGTCTGTGTATCCCACTGTATCCGTGGTTGTAGACATTAGAAAAGAGAATGCATCAATGGATGTGTTGTCTCTAGTTGAAAGCTTCCCCGCATTCATACTGCCCAATTAATGAATGGACTGCAGCTTGCCTTATGGATGGGCAACAGCTACTATCTTCTAAAGTTCCTGTTTTCTTCGTGAATTCTGGCCACTCTCCAGAATAGGCTCATGGTTTTGTTTCCCAAATATGTAACACCACAAGATTCTGTGACATGGCCATGTACTGGATTGCTGAAGGGAATGGGAGCATCTAAGAAAACTCAGATTTCAGTGTGACCAGTAAAGTCTCAGTGGAGAAACCCTTCTTTGGGCCATTTGCTTACTTCTATTTCTATTACCCTGAATGTCAGGAAGGTCTTTGCCTCAGGCCACCCCTTTGTGTAGCCTGAAGAAAACTGTTTTCATATGGAAATGTATGGACATCACCTGTGGCTCTTTGCTTAATTGATTTGGAATGAAATGTGTCTGAATCAGCCTCTTGTCCTTGTATGAGGTTGTGGCTTTGATTCTCAGCACCTGATGGATCTAAAGAAAGATCCCATGTGCTTCCAAAACTAAAATGGCCAAAAGAGCAGTCATTGTTGATCAATATTTTTGCTTTCTTGTTTTAGGTTCCTGACCTCCATAAAGTGAGAATAGGGATCCTTTGGGTCAAATGAGTTCTTGAAATCCCTGCAGAGGCTTGCCCATATTTGCTTGGGTTTTCTCATGACTCCAAATCACATAAAGAATCTATACCCTACAGCCAGTAGGCCTCAAAATGGAGAAGGGGAACACTTTAACAGCTGGAATATTTGATCATTCCTGGTTCACAGGAAGAGTGTCCAGGCCATCATGATTTTAGGCAAATGAGGGGCAAGTGAGCTTATTTGGGCTCATAGAAACCTCCAGCTGGAGGTTATGATGAGTGTCTACATGGAAGAAGATGATGGCCCTGTGGGAGTGTTTTGATTTTAATTGTGGTCATTTTTTGGGGGATGGAAGGGATGACTGGGTCCACCTGGGCTTGAACTCTGGTGTGATTCCACTTAGAGACTGAGTTCTGAAACTGACCTCAGAGAAGTATTGCCATGAATTGTGTTGGGATTTTAGGAGGCCACGCATGAGACTCACTCTTGGAAACTGAGATCTAGGCCCAGGGTGTTTTCCAAAGAGGCCTGAGAATCTCAGCCAGGATATCACATGATTTTATTCTGAAAGACTTAGCACCCATATTTGAGAGTCAAAACACACATGGACCTCACATTGTAGATGTCAGTTGGCCTGGCTTTAGGAGACCTTTTGGCAACTGTTTGAGAAGCATTGACTGTGAGAGTTCTCCAGAGTGTTCATTGTAATGAACTTTCTCAACACTTAATGGTTCCTGAATGAATTGAAACCCACAGTGCCTCTAACTTCATCCTTGAAAAATTTCTAGATAAATATCATGAAATTTTTGAAATTCCCATGACCAGGTGGCACTGCAGAAACATTTGATGTCCTGTTGCTGATCATGTGTATACCAGACAGTGCCTTGTTTTTGACTGGGTTTCATGAAAATGGTGTAGAACAAGAGAAGCGAGTAATTTGGAGCCTGCTGAGTAGGGGGCCTATAGCAGTGGTGGGCAGTTGTGTGATAAAACATCATGGTGGGGCCATGTGAATCTGCCATTGGCTTCCAAATTTTTTGTGACTGATATAGTGCAGACATCAGACCCTTATATGTAAAGGCATCTTGTTAAATGTAGAGTTTTCAGGGCAATATTCAGAATCAGGTTGCTATGGTTATTGGGGCAAGCTATGTGGGATACAAGCCTGGTTGGTGCATTCTCCTGCAGACCCGGACCCACCACACGTGACAGAACTCCCTCCAGCACTGTATCTCAGATGAACTTTTTATGTTTTGTGAAGCAAATACCAAATTCCCAGTGCAGCAGCAAGAAATACCACGAAAAGTGGAGGATGACCAAATGTCTTCACAGTCCCCACTGGGAGACACTTAGCTTCCAATGGACACAGTTTAGCTACAAAGAGAGAATTGAGCACTGCTGCCTCATGTTTATTGGAATATAAGAAACCATGTCTTTCGGTTACATAGATGCAGACCCAGCTATGATGGTCTCACTACAAAGGAAGCTAAAGCTCATGACAACAACATATATTTCAAGTGCCCAACCTCAGAAGCCGTTTCCCAAGAATTCTTAGGCCAGCAGAGCTCCTTTTTGTGGAGTGTTTACACTGTCCTGTACTTTTGGAAACTCCTCTACCACCTCCAAGGTTGTGAACTCCCGAGCATATTCCATTCCATATATGTATTCATAGATTTTCACACTTTTCAACTCTAATTGTGTTTTACTTGGGGCGTAGGTAATGTCAAGGCATTGTTCTGGATGTGAGTGGGAAGATTTTTGTGTAGCACATATTTACATACACATTGGATTCATTTTTCAATTTTCCATTTGAAATACAGAATCCCTGACACTAACCCATACCCTACTAGTCTCTGACTAATAATCCTAATATGATGGTGAAAAATAAGCCAAAAAGAGAAGAAACACAAGCAGTTCAGAGGACGCATTGTGTATAGTTGGAATTGCCTTTTGCATTATATAATGTAGGAGTTATAAGTCTAGTCAATTTTTTTGTTGAAATAGTTCTAAATGTGTTTTTAAAATTAGCAAATATGTGAATCCCTGTCTCCCTTTCTCTGTAGCCTATTCAGCACATGTATTTTTATATGCACATATAGAATTCTACCTGATATCACTCGTATACACTTGTGAGGTGGCTGAATTGGCAGATGCAAATTGAGAGAAGAGTTCACTCCTCCTAAACGCTGTTGGAACTGAAAATTCAACCTATGGGTGAGCTTCCTAGTTGAAAACATTATACATGAATCCATGTTCAGTAAAATGAACATTTTTCGATCTGTGGATTATATACATTTCATGATGAATTTCTATTGGCATATATGTTGCTACTTTTTTTTTTCTTTTATTGGTTGCTCAAAACATTACAAAGCTCTTGAATATCATATTTCATACATTAGATTCAAGTGGGTTATGAACTCCCATTTTTACTCCAAATGCAGATTGCAGAATCACATTAGTTACACATCCATATTTTTACATAATGCCCTATTAGCTACTGTTGTATTCTGCTACCTTTCCTATACTCTACTATCCCCACTCCCCTCTCTTCACATCTTCTCTCTCTACCATACCTACTGTAATTCATTTCTCTCCTTGTTTATTTTCCCACAACCTCTTATATGTAATTTTGTGTAACAATAAGTGTCTCTCTCCATTACCATGCAATTTCCCTCTTCTCTCCCTTTCCCTCCCACGTCATGCTTCTGCTTAATGTTAATCTTTTCTTCATGCTCTTCCTCCCTGCTCTGTTCTTAGTTGCTCTCATTATATCAAAGAAGACATTTGGTAATTGTTTTTTAGGGATTGGCTAGATTCACTAAGCATAATCTGCTCAGTGCCATGCATTTCCCTGCAAATTCCATGATTTTGTCATTTTTTAGTGCTGCGTAATTCTCGATAGTATATAAAAGTCACATTTTTTTATCCATTCATCTATTGAAGGGCATCTGGGTTGGTTCCACATTGTAGCAATTGTGAATTGTGCTGCTATGAAAATCCATGTGGCAGTATCCCTGTAGTACGCTCTTTTAAGGTCTTCAGGGAATAGTCCGAGAAGGGCAATAGCTGGATCAAATGGTGCTTCCATTCCCAGATTTCCCAGGAATCTCCATACTGCTTTCCAAATTGGCCGCACCAGTTTTCAGTCCCACCAGCAATGTACAAGAGTACCCTTTTCCCCACATCCTCGCCAGCACTTGTTGTTGTTTGACTTCATTATGGCTGCCAATCTCACTGGATTGAGATGGTATTTTAGGGTGGTTTTTATTTGCATTTCTCTTACTGCTAGAAATGGAGAGCATTTTTTCATGTACTTGTTAATTGATTCTATGTCCTCCTCTGAGAAGTTTCTGTTCAGGTCGTTGGCCCATTGGGTTATTGGTTATCTTATTGTCTAATTTTCTGAGTTCTTTGTATACTTTGTATACTCTGGATATTAGGGCTCCATGTGAAGGGTGAGGACTAAAAATTTGTTCCCATGATGTAGGCTCCATATTTACCTCTCTTATTGTTTCTCTCTTTAAGAAAAAAAAAATCAGTTTAAGTAAGTCCCATTTGTTGATTCTTATTATTAACTCTTGTTCTATGGGTGTCCTATTAAGGAATTTGGAGCCTGACCACACAATATGTAGATAGGAGCCAACTTTTTATTCTATCAGACGCAGAGACTCTGATTTGAATCTAGCTCCTTGATCCACATTGAGTTAACTTTTGTGCATGGCGAGAGGAGGGGATTCAGTTTCATTTTGTTGCATATGGATTTCCAGTTTACCCAACACCATTTGATGAAGATGCTATCATCCTCCATTGCAGGCCATTAGCTCCTTTATCAAATATAAGATAGTTGTAGCTTTTTGGATTAGTCTCTGTGTCCTCCATTCTGTACCATTGGTCCACCCGCCTGTTTTGGTACCAGTACCATGCTGTTTTTATTATGATTGCTCTGTAATATAGTTTGAAATCTGGTATCGCTATACTGCCTGATTCACACTTCCTGCTTAGAATTGCTTCTGCTATTCTGGGTCTTTTATTTTTCCATTTGAATTTTATGATTGCTTTATCTATTTCTACAAAAAGTTTCTATGGGATTTTGATTGGCATTGCATTAAACCTATAGAGAACTTTTGGTAATATCACCATTTTGATGATGTTAGTTCTGCCTATCCATGAACACGGTATATTTTTCCATCTTCTAAGATCTTATTCTATTTCTCTTTTTAGGGTTCTGTAGTTTGCATTATATAAATCTTTCACCTCTTTTGTTAGGTTTATTCCCAAGTATTTAATTATTTGAGGAAATTGGGAATGCAGTGTTTTGACTCATTTTTGTTTCAGAAGTTTTGTCGCTGATATACAGAAATGCCTTTGATTTATTCATGTTGATTTTGTATCCTGCCACATTGCTGCATTCATTTATGAGTTCTAGTAGTTTCTTCTGTAGACCCTTTTGGGTCTTCTATGTATAGAATCATGTCATCTACAAATAGTGATAATTTAAGTTCTCCTTTTCCTATTTTTATGCCTTTAATGTCTTTCATCTCTCTAATTGCTCTGGCCAGTTTTTCGAGAACTATATTGAATAGAAGTGGTGATAGAGGACATCCCTGTCTTGTTCCAGATTTTAGAGGGAATGCCTTCAATTTTTCTCCATTCAGAATGATGCTAGCCTGAGGATTAACATAGATAGCTTTTACAATGTCGAGGTAAGTTCCTGTTATCCCTAGTTTTTAAAATGTTTTGAACATAAAGAAATGCTCTACTTTGTTGAATGGTTTTTCTGCGTCTATCGAGATGATCATATGGTTCTTCTCTTTAAGTCTATTGATGTTGTGAATAACATTTATTGATTTCCATATATTGAACCCTCCTTGCATCCCAGGGATGAATCCAAGTTGATCATGGTGCACGATTTTTTTGATGTGCCTTTCTATCCAATTCGCCAGAATTTTAATGAGGATTTTTGCATCTAGGTTCATCAGAGATATTGGTCTGTAGTTTTCTTTCTTTGAGGTGTCTTTGTCTGGTTTCAGAATCAGGGTGATGTTGGCCTCATAGAATGAATTCGGCAGAGCTTCCAGTTTTTCTATTTCCTGAATAACTTGAGAAGTATTGGTATTAATTCTTCTTTAAAGGTTTTTTAAAACTCTGCTGTATACCCATCTGGTCCTGGGCTTTTCTTGGTTGGTAGTCTTTTGATTTTTTCTTCTACTTCATCCATTGATATTGGTCTGTTTAAATTGTGTGTTTCCTCCTGACTCAGTCTGGGAAAATCATATGACTTAAGAAATTTATCGATGTCTTCACTATTTTCTATTTTATTGGAATACAGGTTTTCAATATAATTTCTAATTTTCTTCTGTATTTATGTAGCATCTGTTGTAATATTGCCTTTTTCATCCCGTATGTTAGTAATTTGAGTTCTCTCTCTTCTTCTCTTCGTTAGCATGGCTAAGGGTCTGTCTATCTTATTTATCTTTTTGAAGAACCACCTTTTAGTTTTGTTAATTTTTTCAATAGTTTCTTTTGTTTCAATTTCGCTATGATTTTAATTATTTCTTGCCTTCTGCTACATTTGCTGTTGTTTTGCTCTTCCTTTTCTAAGGCTTTGAGATGAAGTGTGAGCTCATTTTTTTGTTTTTCTTTTCTATTTTGAGGAATGACCTCTAGGCGATGAATTTACCCCTTAAAACTTCTTTTCATTGTACCCCATAGAATCTGATATGTTGTGTCTGTATTTTCATTTATCTCTAAGAATTTTTTGATTTCCTCCTTTATGTCTTCTGTTACCCATTGATCATTCAGTAACATATTCTTCATTTTGAATGTGATGTATGATTTTTTCTTCCTTCTTTTATCATTGGTTTCCAGTTTCATTCCATTATGATCACAAAAAATTCATGGTATTATCTCCACCCCTTTATATTTACTGAGGGTTGCCCTATGGCATAACATATGGTCTATTTTTGAGAAGGATCCATGTGCTGCTGAGAAAAAATTATATCCACTTGATGATGGTTGATATATTCTATATATGTCACTTAAGTCTAGGGTATTGATTGCGAGATTGAGTTCTATAGTTTCTTTTTTCAACTTTTGTTTGGAGGATCTGTCCAATGGTGAGAGAGGTGAGTTGAAGTCACCCATAATTATTGTATTGTGGTCTATTTGATTCTTTACTTGAGGAGAATTTGCTTTATGAACATCGCAGCACCATTATTTGCTGCGTGAATATTGATAATTGTTATGTCTTGTCGGTGAATGGTTCATTTTAGCAGTATATAATGTCCTTCTTTATCCCTTTTGATTAAATTAGTCTTGAGGTCGATTTTATTCAATAGGAGGATGGCCACCCCTGCTTGCTTACGAGGACCGTGTGCATGGTATAAATTTTCCCAATCTTTCACCTTCAGCCTGTGTATGTCTTTTCCATTCAGATGTGTCCCCTGGAGGCAATATATTGTTGGATTTTTTTTTTATTTGAAGTTACAAGCCTATGTCACTTTATTCGAGAGTTTAAGCCATTTACTTTTAGAGTTACTATTGATATATGGTTTGTACTGCCACCCATGTTTGCTTATATCTTTTTTTTAAATTAGTTTGTTTCTCCATGACTAGCTTTTCCCCCGCCCTCTGTCATTACTGAGGCACTTCTCACTCATGGTTTTCGTTGTTGATTTTCATTTCTTCCTCGTGTAGTGTTTTGCTCAAGATGCTTTGCAATGCTGGTTATCTGGCTGCAAATTCTTTTAGGTTTTGTTTATCATGAAATATTTTTATCTCGTTGTCTTACCTTAAGCTTAATTTTGCTGGATACATAATTCTTGGTTGACATCCATTGTCTTTCAGTGTTTGAAGTATGTTGTTCCAGGATCTTCTCACTTCCAGCATCTATGATGAAAAATCCATTGTTAACCTTTTTGGTTTACCCCTGATTGTAATGATTGTAATCTGCCTCCTTTCTCTGGTAGCTTTTAATATTTTCTCTTTGTTCTGTATATTGGATATCTTTATAACAATGTGTCTTGGCATTGGTCTACTGTGATTTTGTGTGCTCAATGTCCTGTAAGCCTCTACAATTTGTTTATCCCTTTCCATTTTTATTTCTGGAAAGTTTTCTGTAATTATTTCATTCAGCAGGTTTCTCATTCCCTTGGTTTGAATCTCTGTACCTTCCTCTATCCATATGACTCATTAGTTTTTTTTTTTATGTTATCCCATATCTCTTGAATGTTTTCTCATAATTTTTTACAGCATTTCTTTGTTGGCTAGACTTTTTTCAAGATGATATATTTTGTCTTCATTCTGTCTTCTACTTGCTCTACACTGTTAGTGATACTCTCAATTGAATTTTTAATTTGGTTTATCATTTCCTTGATTTCTAGAATTATTGTTTGATTTTTCTAATAATCTCTATCTCCTGATAAAGATGCTTAATTTCTTATTTTATCTGTTTATGTAATTTATTTTCAATGCGTTCTATCACTGTTTGTTTTTGCTGTCTCGTATCCTCTTTAAGGTTCCATTCCATCTGTCTAAGGTATTCCTTGAGTTCTTTATATGACCATTTTTCTGATGACTCTAGGTGCTCTTGAATACTTAGGCTGTCCTTCATTGTTCGTACTCCTTTTCTTCCTTGCTTTTTTATGCTTCTCATGTTACTTCTCGTTCTGTTTGACTACTGAGTTACTGCTTACTCTTATAAATTTATTTGATGCTTGAGAGGAAAGATATTAGAAGGGAAGGGAGAAGTCACTAAAGAGAATGAGAGTAGGCAGGTAGAATTCAAGTAAGGGGGAATAAAAAAATTGAAATGAAATGAAAAGACAAAAAAATAGAAAATAAAGAAAGAAAATTTTAAGTAATAATGATGATTAAAAAATTGAAAATTAAAATTTAAAATAATAATATTAATAATAATAATAATAAAATAAAAGAAACTAAAAAAATAAAAACATTTAAAAAAGTTAATGAACAACAACAACAAAAATGAAAATGAAAGAAAAAGAAAAAAATACAAATAAAAAAATAGTAATAATACATGCAGTCCTAGAGTTCAATTAACTTCTCTTCCAGTAGGTGGAGCTGTGCGCACTGGGCCAAGCTTCTCCTCTCAATAAGTGGGAACCAATCACTGTGCAGCAGCTCTTCTTCCCAGACTTGGCGGGTCTCCAACCCTGAGTGCCTAGGGCCTTCTCTTGTGCTTCCTCAAGCCAGGCCCCACTCACCTGTGACGCTCACCACAATACTGGTTACAAGCCAGGCCTCTGCTCCTGGTAGCCCTGTTTCCATGAACGCCTGGGCACACTCTCCTTGATTGCCTCCCTCAGACCCTAAGTTTGTAGAGCTTGGGGCTGAGAAACCCCAGCGAATTTGCTTGCCCTTCGGGAGCCATGGCCCCGGTAGGTGGTGTAAGAGACCTCAATTGTCAGCACTGGTGGGAGCGGTAGCCGGCAATTACACGCCTCGAGACCCGAGCCAATCCTGATTCCCTAGGTCTGGGTATCGCGCTCCTTGGAGAGCTGGGAGGGGCCATTATGGCAGAGGTGGGAAGGGCCCTTGAGGTTTCCCTGCGGTGTTGAGAGAGATGGCAATGGGATAACACACTTGTCGCACTGGTTTCAATGAAGTTATCTCCTCCGACTGTGACGTCAGTTCACTGCCATGGTGGTATCCCATTAAAATGGTGACCGTTCGTTCCCTTTGCTGGGTGACCAATGCAACAGGTGGGTCCTGACTATCTCTCCCAAGCCCCATTTCAATCCTGTGGCCACTGCCTATGAAGGCTCAGTTGGCTTTTAACTCTGTCAATTCCGAAAGCCCGACCAATTATTTCAGCGGGAATGTTAGTGCTGAGTCACAAAAACCAGATGAATCTAAGCTTGAATGCAGCCAATCCGGGCTTTGTGTGTGTTCTGAGGGTCCCAGACTGTTCGCCCCAGATTCACAACAGGTCAATATTGCCTAGTGATTCTGAGCAAACAGCATTTAGACAGTTTACGACTCCCTATGCCCGCGCAGCTGAAGAGATCAGAGACTTGAATTCTCCATGCCTGCCTTCATAATGGATCTCCTGTATTGCTACTTTTTAATATCTGTGCATTTGCATGTGTGTGTGTATATATATATATATATATATATATATATATATACTCTTTAGATTTTTCAAAATATAAAATATATGTGTCTTATTATGCACTCCCTAAATACATTCATATTCATATCTGTGGATTTATAATCAACTTTCAACAAGATTATTTTCAGAAATAATCATCCACCTGAAATACATATTGTTTCCTAGTACTGAAAACTAAATTCAGTGAATGGTGCATACAAACCCTAATATTTCTACAGTTACTTAGCCAGTTTAAAATGAATGCAAGTAGATTCCTAGGGGACATGATGTGTATTTTGACTTTCATTTTTATTCAACACTTGTACGTTACTATGTCTTCAGTTCATGCACATGATGGGATATATATTTCAGTCACAAATTAGAAAATTTATAGGCATTTGTTTCACGATCAATCACTTCCTGATTCAGAACACATGTATTCCTCCATGTTTCTTGACTGGTCTTTTCATGAGACTTCTTTCCAAACATATTATTTTTGTTTAACATCATCACGTGTAAAGCAAAACTCAAACACCATTCATCATAAACCATAATCCTAATATTACCATTAGATATATAACTGGTTGGAATGAATGATTGTATATCAATATAAGATTTCTTATATATTTTCACATATCAATTCAATCCATTATTTAAAGTGGAATCAGTTACGTTATTTATTCATAGTATGGTCTATTCATGCATTATCTCTATATTAATAGACACAGGGTACACCTCTTTGTACCCCTAATACTAATGTATACGTCTTCAAAATATTGCTCCCAGAAATGGTGAAAGAAATACTCATGCCACCTGATCTACATATACATTTTATCACAGTAATATTCTGAACAAAAAAAAACCCATAAAAATGTCACACTTATGATTGTACCAAAGCCTAAAAGGAAAGTGAACGTGGATAACTAATAACATCCATGTTCAGGTTGCCTAATGCTCTCAAATGTCATTCCCATTCGTGACGAGATATTTGTTTTTTCCTATGATTATGTATTCAAAGTCAACCCTGTTGAAAATGTCTAATCCTATCACTCACTTTATACTTTGCCTGATTTCGTAATGTCTCTATTGACACCTGCTTTCCTACATATTTTCCCCTGTTCATCATTGTGACTGACTCTTCACATGTGCTGACATTTCCATTCACTCTCTAAACGAAACCCTATTGCTAAAGAAGCTTTTTATTCCAAATCATATACTCACTCTTCTTCCTAAACCTACTGACTATCTTCCTAATCCTACTGACTATCCCTTTTTGACTGGATGTTCTCTTCTACATTCAATCATCCAAGGTACAAGGTCCTATGCCACTGTATTTCGATTTAACTGAGACAACTGTACAGAATATAATTCAACACTAAGTATCCAAATAAAGGGCCCAATGTCATTCTGGGCTTCAAATCTTTCTTAGATTCCCGTTTTCATACATATATTTCACGTATATATTCTTATAAATATCGCAGGTTCCCAATCTCATTATTCTTCCTGCAGAATGATTCCTAACCCAAATCGAACATATTATTAACCGTAACCATACACTCACTTTGCAGGAGAGCAATAACAGTGTGGGTATTAAACTACAGGAATCTACGGGATCTTCACCTGCTGAGAAACTCAAATGTTCATGCAGAAATGATCCCTGGTGAAGATGAAGGCAGCTATGAAGTACCTCAGAAAGCAAAAGTCATCTTCCATGGCAATCATCCTGGTCAGGATGGAGGGTTGTGTCTGAATTAGTCTCTCTCTTCTTAATGTATAGAACATGGACCAAACCAGTCCTGTGTGGAAGCTGTTCCCTGGTGCTTATGGTTGATATAACATTCTAACTAGAGAAAGTGTCCCATGAAAATCAGGACAGCCTCCACCTCATGATACTTTTGGAAGCAACTGTTAGGACAAAGTGGTTGCCAAGGCAGTGACATCATTCATATCCTGAAGGAAGTGATCTCACCTCACTTCCTTGGTGATGGAACTCTCTGAACTTGAAATCCATGAAGCCAGGCACCAAGAGACAGTCCCTGTCCTAGTCCCAGTGGTCTGACATGTTTGGATTTACCAAGGACAGAGTCAGTCTTTCTTGGTACCTACAGATGTGAGGATGGCCAAATGCCAGGAAACCTCTGAAGAGGGGCTTTTCCTGAGAAAGCAGGTAGTGTCTCACCGCTGGCTCTTGAGAACTTCACAGAGTTGGCCAAGCAGACATGATCTGAGACAGGAGAGGTCATTTTTGAAGAACATAGAATGGCCCACCAGTCAGACGACACTCCAGGGAGTCACAGACCTACTAGGGGGAAGGAGGTGCCTTTTTGGGTGTGGGTGTGAGTTTGTGGTTTTGTCTCATGTTCTGAGAATAGGTAGGAAAGGCGGTTTGTTTGGTATGGAGTGGAATATTTCTATTAAGTCCTTTGACAAGGCGAGTGTTTCTATGTGTGTGTATCCCACTGAGTCCATTGTTGTAGACATTAGAAAAGACAATGCATCAATGGATGTGTCCTGTCTAGTAGAAAGCTTCCCAGCATTCATCCTGCCCAATTCATGAGTGGACTCTGGCTTGCCTTATGGATGGGCAACACCTACAAGCTTCCTAATTTCCTGTTTTCTTTCTCAATTCTGGCCACTCTCCAGAATAGTATCGTGGTTTTGTGTCCAAGATTTGTACCTCCAAGATCTGTGACATGGCTATGTACTGGATAGCTGAAAGAAATGGCTAGCATCTCAGAAATCTCAAATATCTGTTGACCAGGAAAGTCTCAGTGGAGAAACCCCTCTTTGTTCCTTTTGCTTACCTATTGTTCTGTTGAATGTCAGGAAGTTTTTTGCCTCAAGCCACCACTTTGTGAACCCTGAAGAAAACAGTTTTCAAATGGAAATGAATGGGAATCACCTGTTACTCTTTGCTTAATTGCTTAGGATTGGGATATGTCTGAATCAGCCTGTTGGCCCTGTGTGAGGCTGTGGCTTAGATTCTCAGCACCTGATGGATCTAAAGATAGATCCCATGCATGCATCCAAAACCAAAATGGCAAAAAGATCAGATATTGTTGATGAACTCTCTTGACTTCCTCTGGTAGGTTCCTGATATCCATCAAGTGAGAATAGGGATCCTTTGGGTCAAATGAGTTCTTCAAAGCCCTGCAGAGGCTAGGCCATAGGTGTTTCATTTTAATGACTCCAATTCACTTAAAGAATCTAAACCCCAAAGCTAGAAGGCCTCAAGTTGGAGAAGCCAAGCAATATTAAAGGCAGGCCTATTTGATCACTACTGGTTCACAGGATGAGAGTCCAGGCCACCCTGACTTTAGGCAAATGAGGGGCAGGGAGCTTATTTTGGACACTGTCATGGGCTGCGTCCCTTATGGAAACCTCCAGCCAGAGAATATGATGAGTGTCTATATGGAAGAAGATGAGGGCCATGTGAGAGTGTTTGGTTTTAATTGTGGATATTTGTCTGGCGGTTGGAAGAGATCTCTGGGTCCACCTAGGCTTGCACTTTGGTGTGATTCCCCTTAGAGACTGAGTTCTTTTACTGATCTCAGAGAATTATTGCCAGGAATTGTGTTGGAATTTAAGATGGCCATGCATGAGAGTTGCCCTTGGAAAATGACATCTAGGCCCAAGTTGACTTTCCACAGAGCACAGGGAATCTCAGCCAGGACATCACATGATATTATTCTTAAAGACTTGGCAGCCATATTTGAGAGTCGAAACACACATGGACCATACATTGTAGACCTCAACGGGCCTGGCTTAATCTGACTTTTCGCCACTTTTGGAAGCCTTGCCTGTAAGAATTCTCCAGAGTTTTCATTGAAATGAGCTTCCTCACCATTTAATGGTTTCTGATTGAATTAAAATTCACAGTGCCTCCAACTTCATCCTTGAAAATTGGCTATATCAATACCATGAAATTTTTGAAATTCCCATGACCGGGTAGCACTGGAGAATATTTGGATGTCCTGTTGCTGATCATGAGTATACAAGACAGTGCCTTGATTGACTGGGTTTTATGAAAATGGTGTTGAACAGAGATGCCAGTAAGTTGGATCCTGCTGAGTAGTTGTACTAGAGTAGTGGTTGGCAGGTGTGTAATAAAACATCTGTGGTGGGGGCATTTGGATCTGCCATTGGCTTCCAAATGGATTGTGACTGACATTTTGCAGCCAGTAGACCCTTATATGTAAAAGCATATTGTTATATGGAGAGGTTTTAGGGCAATGTTCAGAATCAGGTTGCTATGGTCAATGGGGCAAGCTATGTGGGATAGAAGCCTGGTTGGTGCATTCTCCTGATGAACCTGACCCACCACACTTGACAGAACTTACTTCAGCACTGTGTCCCATTTGAAATCCTTGTATTTCATGAAGCAAACACCAATCTCCCAGTGCAGCAGCAAGAAATACCACGAATAGTGGAGGATGACCAAATGGAATTACAGTCCACAAGGGGAGACACTTAGACCCCAGTGGCCACAGGTTACCTACAAATAGAAAATTCAGCACTGCTGCCTCACGTTCATTGGAAAATAAGAATCCATGTCATCCAGATCACATAGATGAAGACTCAGCTATGATGGTCTCACAACAAATGAAGCTAATGCTCCTGACAACAGCATATATTTCATTGCCCAACCTCAGAGGCAGTTTCTCCAGATGTTAGGCTGGCAGAACTTCATGTTTGTGGAGTTTTTACCCTGTCCCTTACTTTTGGAAACTCCTCTACCACCTGCAAATTTGTGAACTCCTGAGCATTTTTCATTACACATATGTATTCACAGATTTTCTAACTCTTCTCCTCTAATTGTGTCTTATGTGGGGCGAAGGTAATGTCAAGGCATTGTGCTGAATGAGGGTGGGAAGATTTTTGTGTAGCACATATTTGCATAAACATTTGATACATATTCCAATTTTCCATTCGAAATACTGAATCCCTGACACTAACAAATACCCTACTAGACTTTGACTTTTAATCCTAATATGGTGGAGAAAAATAACCCAAACAGAATAGAAATACAAGAGGTTCACAGGAGGCATGGTGTATAGTTGGACAGTTGGACTTGCCTTTCGTATGATAAATGGTAGGTGTTATAAATCTAGCGAATTTTAATTGACATAGTTCTCCATGTGTTTTAAAAGTTAACAAACATGTGAATAACTGTCTCCCTTTCTCTGTAGCCTATTCATCACATGTATTTTTATATGCACATATAGAATTCTACCTGGTATCACTCGTACATTTTGTGAGGTGGCTGGCTTGGCAGATGCAAATTGTGAGAAGAGATCACTTCTACTAAATGCTGTTGGAACTGAAAATTCAACATATGAGTGAGCTTCTTATTTGAACAACATAAATCCATGTTCATTAAAATGAATATTTTTGGATCTGTGGATGATATATTACTTCGTGGTGAATTTCGATTGGCATACATAATGCTACTTTTTAATGTCTGTGTGTGTATGTGTATATATATATATATATATATATATATATATATATATATATATATATATATATATTCACTCTCCAGATTTTTCAAAATATGAAGTATATTTTTCTTATTATACACTCCCTAAATTCACTCATATTCATGTATTTGGATTAATAATCAAGTTTTCACAAGAATATTCTCAGAATTATTCATCCACCAGAAATACATATTTGTTTCTTAGTACTGAAAACTAACTTTGGGGGATCATATGATGGTGGTGAAGGGAGTGCATCACCCCCATGTACCGCGTCACTGTGCGGGAGAATGACGAGTTATAATGGCTAAAACCTATCTTGTTAGAAATTTCCAGCAAAATTGGGGTGCTCCAAAACCTAGTCGACATATTTCCATCTCACGAGGATCAGCTACGCGGGCTCAAACATGAGTGATTTGTCCGCATAGAGGGTCACGCTGCTTATTCAGGAAATCGGTCTGCGGCTAGAGTCTGCGGCGTGCACTGGGAAACGAAGAGATAGCAATGCAAATATACAGCGGTGTGGATTCTGTGGGCTCCTGACAGGTATGCAATCACTGTGCTAAGTGCTGAATTCTGGGTTTGAGACGGGAAAGGATGCGGTCCAATTCGGTTCTCCACACCGGTCAGACCACAGAGGAAGCCAGCGGCCACCATCTTGGAGAGCTGATGTCACCCTCCCTGTTTTCGACTGATCGAAGCTCATTCAGCTATAGAACAGGTAATTTCAGGATGCCATTCACCTTTGTGTCGCAGACAAATTACTCAGGCTCAGTGCCAAAGAACCTGCAGAAACTCCGTCTTGGAGCCTGCTCCTATTAGAACATACACCAAGCCCAGAGCGGCTGAATTCCGCCTCTCGGAACTGATCTGGCCCAGGGCTAAAGAACCCGCGGAAACTGCTTCTCGTTCCGGGTCTTGCTGAATACTCTGGAGGTAAATATCAACCGAGCCTTCATAGGCAGTGGCAACAGGATTGAGACGCAGCTTGTGAGGGCCGGTCAGGACTCACCCATTGCTTTGGTCACCCAGAAAAGGGAACGAAATGCTGCCTTTCACATGGGATACCAACATGACAAATTTCTGATGTCATCAGAAAGCAGCAGAGGAGATAACTTCATTGATACCAGCAGTGACAGAAACAGTTGGTCTCCTGGTGAAGAAAGTGAGTCACAAACACCCGGGTCTCTCTCACTTTGTAATCAAGCCAGAGGGGCAGAGCAGAGCAGCTGCCCGCACCTGGAACAGACCCAGTGACACACCTGCATGGTAGTCACGTCAACCCAATTGGAGTAGAGGCAGAACAGAGCCGCTACCCGGGCCCAGAACAGGCCCAGCGACCCACAGGTGTGGTAGTCACGTCACCCCAATTGGAGTTGTTGCAGAGCAGAGCCTTCTCCCGTGCCTAGTACAATCCCAGTGGGTCACCGGCATGGTAGTCACATTACCCCAATAGGAGTAGGGGCAGAGCAGAACCTTTGCCCATGCCCAGAACAGGCTCAGCAACCTGCAGGCATGGTAGTCACGACACACCAATTGGAGTAGGGGCAGAGCAGAGCCACCACCCGCGCCTGCAAGGTAGCAGACCTGCACCTGACCAGAAGAAGAGGCCCAGCGGCCTGCTGGCGCGGCAGACACTTTACCCCATTTGGAGTAGGGGCAGAACAGATCTGTAGCCCGTGCTCACAAGGTATCCTGACCTGCGACCAAACGGCAGACCAGGCCCAGCGGCCCACCGGCGTGGTAGTCACGTCACCCCAATTGGGTTAGGGGTAGAGCAGAGCCGCCGCCCACGCAAGCAAGGTAGGCAGACCTGCGACCGATCGGCAGAACACCGCAGGGGTCCACGGGCGTGGTAGACACGTCACACCAATTGGAGGAGGGGCAGAGGAGAGCAGCCTCCTGCGCCTGCATGGTAAGCAGACCTGCGACCGATCAGAATAACAGGCCTAGCGGCCCATCAGCGTGGTAAATATATCACCCCAATTGGTGGAACAGCACAGCCACCCCTGCCCCTGCAATGAAGACTTTTCAAATATACAAGAGCAATATAAATATATAGGGGGAAAATTTCAAAATCACAACAGTTTCACCAAGCAGAAAGAAACGCGAGCAGTATGAAAAGAAAAGGAAAAAAGAACCACAAGCAATGCAGGTCAACACAACTTTAGAAGAGGTAATAGCTGCAGCAAATGGAATGTCAGATAAAGAACTCAGGATATACATTCTTCAGATGAACTGAAGTCTCAAGGAAGACATTAGACAGCAAAATCAGACAATGAAAGATCACTTCAACAATGAATTACATAAACAAAACCAAGAAGCAAAAGATCAACTATACAGGGAGATAGAGGTTGTAAAAAATAACAAACAGAAATCCTAGAAATGCAGGAAGCAATAAACCATCTTAAAAACTCAATTGAGAATACTACCATCAGAGTAGAACACTTAGAAGATAGAACATCAGACAATGAAGACAAAGTATTTCAACTTGAAAAGAACATAGACAGCTCAGCCAAACTGTTAAAAAACCATGAAGAGAACATCCAAGAAATATGGGATAAAATAAAGAGACCAAACTTAAGAGTCATTGGGATACAGGAAGGTATAGAGGTCCAAACCAAAGGAATGAGCAATCTATTCAATGAAATAATATGAGAAAACTTCCCAGACTTGAAGAATGAGACAGACTCCCAAGTTCTAAAAGCCTACAGGACGCCGAATGTGAAAAATCATAAGAGATCCACACCTAGACACATTATAATGAAGATGCCCAACATACAGAATAAGGAGAGAATTTTAAAATCTACAAGAGAAAGGAAGCAGATTACATTTAGGGGTAAACCAATCAGGATTACAGCTGATCTTTCAACAATGACTCTGAAAGCTAGAAGATCCTGGAATGACATTTTTCAATCACAGAAAGAAAATGGGTTCCAACCATGTACTGTGTATCCAGCAAAATTAAGCTTCAGGATGGAAGATGAAATTAAAACTTTCCACGATAAACAAAAGTTAAAAGAATTTGTAGCTAGAAAACCATCTCTTCAAAACATCCTTGGCAAAATATTACAGGAAGAGTAATTGGAAAATAATGAAAACCAACAGTGGGAGGTAGGACATTAAAGGGGGGAAATAATCAAAGAGGAAAACAATCCATGTTTAATAACATAAATAAACAAATATGGCTGGAAGAACAACCCTTATCTCAATAATAACTGTAAATGTTAATGGCTTAAACTCACCAATTAACAGACACAGGCCAGTAGAATGGATCACAAAACAAGACCCAATAATATGCTGCCTACCGGAGACACATTTGATAAGAAAAAGACATACATACACTGAAGGTGAAAGTTTGGAAAAAATCATATCACTCATATGGACTTCGGAAAAAAGCAGGAGTGTCCATACTCATATCAAATAAAATAGATTTCAAGCCAAAGTTAATCAAAAGGGATAAAGAGGGACACTACATACTGTTCAAGAGAACTATACACCAGCAAGACATAACAATCATAAATATGTATGCCCCAAACAATGGTGCAGCTATGTTCATCAAACAAACTTTTCTCAAGTTCAAGAGTCTAATAGACCACCATACAATAATCATGGGAGACTTCAAGACAGCTCTCTCACCACTGGACAGGTCTTCCAAACAAAAGTTGAAATAGGAAACTATAGAACTCAATAACACAATTAATAACCTAGACTTAATTGACATATATAGAATATACCACCCAACATCAAGAAGTTACATTTTTGCTCAGCAGCACATGGATCCTTCTCAAAAATAGATCATATATTATGTCACAGGGCAACTCTTAGACAAATTAAAGGAGTAGAGATAATACCATGCATCTTATCTTATCATAATGGAATGAAACTAAAAATCAATGATAAAAGAAGGAAGGAAAAATCATGCATCATTGGAGAATGAACAATAGGTTACTGAATGATCAATGGGTTATAGAAGACATCAAGGAGGAAAATAAAAAATTCTTAGAAAGAAATGAAAACACAGACACAATATATCGGAATCTATGGGACACATTGAAAGCAGTTCTAAGAGGAAAATTCATTGCTTGGAGTTCATTCCTTAGAAAAAGAAAAAAACAACAACTAAATGATCTCATACTTCATCTCAAAATCTTAGAAAAACAAGAGCAAACAACAGCAAAAGAAGTAGAAGGAAAGAAATAATTAAAATCAGAGCAGAAATCAATGAAATCGAAACAAAAGAAACAATTGAAAAAATTGACAAAACTAAAAGTTGGTTCGTTGAAAAAATAAATAAAATGGACAGACCCCTAGCCATGCTAATGAAGAGGAGAGAGAACAGAAATTACTATCATATGGGATGAAAAAGGCAATATCACAACAGATATTTCAGAAATACAGAAGATAATCAGAAATTACTTTGAATCCTTATACTCCAAAATAATAGAAGATAGAGAAGGCATCGAAATATTTCTTAAGTCATATGATCTGACCAGAGTGAGTTAGGAGGATATAGACAACCTAAACATACCAATATCAATTGAGGAAATAAAAGAAACCATCCAAAGACTACCAACTAAGAAAATCCCAGGACCGTATGGGTATACAGCAGACTTTTACAAAACCTTTAAATATGAACTAATACCAATACTTTTCAAGCTATTTCAGAAAATTGAAAAAGAGGGAGATCTTCCAAATTCATTCTACGAGGCCAATATCACTCTGATTCCTTCACCAGATAGACACTTCAAAGAAAGAAGACTAAAGACCGATATCTCTAATGAACCTAAATGCAAAAATCTTAAATTAAATTCTGGCGAATCAGATACAAAAACATATCAAAAAAATGTGGACCATGATCAAGTAGGATTCATCCCTGGGATGCAAGGAGGGTTCAATATACGAAAATCAATAAGTGTTATTCACCACATCAATAGCCTTAAAAATAAAAACCATATTATCATCTAGATAGATGCAGAAAAAGCATTCGACAAAGTACAGCATCCCTTTATGTTCAAAACTCTCGAAAAACTAGGAATAACAGGAACATTCCTCAATATTGTAAAAACAATCTATGCTAAACCGCAGGCTAGCGTCATTCTTAATGGAGAAAAATTGAAGACATTCCCTCCAAAATCTGGAACAAGACAGGGATGCCTGCTCTCACCACTTCTGTTCAATATAGTTCTCAAAAGACTGGCCAGAGCAATTAGACAGATGAAAGAAATTAAAGGCATATAAATAGGAAAAGAATAACTTAAATTATCACTATTGCAGATGACATGATTCTATACCTAGCAGACCCAAAAGGGTCTACAAAGAAACTAATAGAGCTAATAAATGAATTCAGCAAAGTGGCAGAATATAAAATCAACACGCATAAATCAAATGCATTCCTGTATATCAGCGACAAATCCTCTGAAATGGAAATGAGGACAACCACTCCATTGACAATATCCTAAAAAAAAAATGGGAATCAACCTAACAAAAGAGGTGAAAGTCTTATACAATGAAAACTACAGAACCCTAAAGAGAGAAATAGAAGAAGATCTTAGAAGATGTAAAAATATACCCTGTTCATGGATAGGCAGAACTAACATCATCAAAATGGCGATATTACCAAAAGTTCTCTATAGGGTTAATCCAATGCCAATCAAAATCCCAAAGGCATTTCTTGTAGAAATAGAGAAAGCAATCATGAAATTCATATGAAAAAATAAAAGACCCAGAATTGCAAAACAATGGTAAGCAGGAAGTGTGAATCAGGTGGTATAGCGATACCAGACTTCAAACTATACTACAGAGCAATAGTAACAAAAATAGCATGGTACTGGTACCGAAAAAGGCAGGTGGACCAATGGTACAGAATAGAGGACACAGAAACCAATCCACAAAACTACAACTATCTTATATTTGATAAAGGGGCTAAAAACATGCAATGGAGGAAGGATAGCATCTTCAACAAATGGTGTTGGGAAAACTGAAAATCCATATGTAACAAAATGAAACTGAATCCCTTTCTCTCGCCATGCACAAAAGTTAACTCAAAATGGATCAAGGAGCTTGATATCAAATCAGAGACACACTGTCTGATAGAAGAAAAATTTGGTTACGATATACATACTGTGGGGTCGGGCTACAGATTCCTCAATAGGACACCCATAGTACAAGAGTTAATAACTAGAATGAACAAATGGGACTTACTCAACTAAAAAAGTTTTTTCTCAGCAAAATAAACAATAAGAGAGGTAAATATGGAGCCTACATCCTGGGAAGAAATCTTTACTACTCACACTTCAGATAGAGCCCTAATATCCAGAGTATACAAAGAACTCAAAAAATTAGACAATAAGATAACAAATAACCCAATCAACAAATGGTCCAAGGACCTCAACAGACACTTCTCAGATGAGGACATACAATCAATCAATAAGTACATGAAAAAATGCTCACCATCTCCAGCAGTCAGAGAAATGCAAATCAAAACCACCCTAAGATACCATCTCACTCCAGTAAGATTGGCAGCCATTATAAAGTCAAACAACAAGAAGTGCTGGCAAGGATGTGGGAAAAGAGGTACACTTGTACATTGCTGGTGGGACTGCAAATTGGTGCAGCCAATTGGGAAAGCAGTATGGAGATTTCTTGGAAAGCTGGGAATGGAAGCACCATTTGACCCAGCTATTCCCCTTCTTGGTCTATTCACTAAAGACCTAAAAAGAGCATGCTACAGGGACACTGCTACATCGATGTTCATAGCAGCACAATTCACAACAGCAAGACTGTGGAAGCAACTTAGATGCCCTTCAATAGAATAATGGATAAAAAAAATGTGGCATTAATACACAATGGATTATTACTCTGCATTGAAAAATGAAAAAATCATAGAATTTGCAGGAAAATGGATGGCATTAGACTGGATTATGCTAAGTGAAGCTACACAATTCCTGTAAAACAAATGCCAAATGTCATCTTTGATATAAGGAGAGTAACTAAGAACAGATAGGGACAAAGAGCATGACAAGATGATTAACATTAAACAGGGATGAGAGGTGGAAGGGAGGGAGAAGGGAAATTGCATGGAATTGGAAGGAGACCCTCTGCGTTATACAAAATTACATACAAGAGGAATTGAGGGGAAAGGGAAAAATAATACAAGGGGGAGAAATTTATTACAGTAGAGGGAGTAGAGAGAGAAGTGGGGAGGGGCGGGGAGGCCAGGGGGAATAGTAGAGGATACGAAAGGCAGCAGAATACAACAGACACTAGTATGGCAATATGTGAATCAATGGATGTGTAACTGATGTGATTCTGCAATCTGTATACAGGGTAAAAATGGGAGTTCATAACCCACTTGAATCAAAGTGTGAAATATGATATATCAAGAACTATGTAATGTTTTGAACAACCATAAATAAAAATAAAAAAAAAACTATCTTTGGTGCATAATGCACACAATTCTAATATTTCTACACTAACTGACCCAGTTTAACATCAATGCAAGTAGATTCCTATTGGACATGATGTGTATTTTGACATTCACTTTTATTCAACACTGATACATTACTATTTCATCAGTTTATGCACATAACAGGATATATATTTCATTCACAATTTAGAAAATTTATAGGCATTTGTTTCACTTTCAATCACTTCCTGCTTCAGAACACATGGATTCCTCCATATTTCTTGACTGGTCTTTTCATGAGACTTTTTTCCAAACATATTATTTTCGATTTCCATAATCACTTTTGAAACAAAACTCACACACACACTTCATGATAAACAATAACCCTAAGATTACCATTAGATATATAACTGGTTGGAGTGAATGATTGTATGTCAATATATGATTTCCTATATATTTTCAGATATCAATTCAATCCATTATTTAAAGTGGAACCAGTTATAATATTTATTCACAGTATGGTCTATTCATGCATTATCTCTATATTCATAGACACAGGGTACATCACTTTGTACCCCAATACTAATTTATATGTCTTCAAATATTGCTCCCAGTAATCGTGGAAGAAATACTCATGTCATATGATCTACATATACATTTGATCACAATATTTTTCTGGTCACAAAATGCAAAAATCACACTTATGATTGTACCAAATACTAAATGGAAAGTGAACATGGATTACTAAAACGATAAATGTCCTGGTTGCCTAATGCTTTCAAATGTCATTCCTATTGCTGACGACATATTTGTTTCTTCCTAAGATTATGTATTCAATCTCAACCCTATTGAAAATGTCTAATCCTATCACTCACTGTATAATTGCCTAATTTCGTAAGGTCTGTATTGATATTTTCCTTTCTACATATTTTCCCCAGTTAATCATTGTGCCTGACTCTTCACATGTGCTGAAATTTACATTCACTCTATAACCAAAACACTATGGCTACAGAACTTTTGCTCCATGTCCTATACTCACTCTATTTCCTAAACCTACTGACTACCTTCCTAATCCCACCGACTATCTCAATTTGAGTGGATGTTCTCTTCTAAAATCAATCTTCCAAGGTGTAAGGTCCTATGCCATTGATTATCGATTTATCTGAGACATCTGTGCAGAACATAATTATAAGCTAAGTATCCCAATCAAGGGCCTAATGCCCTTCTGGGCTTCAAATCTTACCTAGATTTCTGTTTCCATACTTATATTTCACCTCTATAATCTTATAAATATCGCAGGTTCCCAATACTATTAATCATCCTTCGCAATGATTCGTAACCCAAATCAAACATGTTATTAACCCTAACCATACACTCTTCCCTCAATCTAACTTTGCAGAAGAGCAGGGACAGAGTTCGTCTTACAATACAGGAATGTAGGGTATCTTCCTCCTGCTGAGAACCTCAAATGTCCATGCAGATTTGATCCCTGGAGAAGATGTAGGCATCTATGAAGGACCTGAGAGAGCAAATGTCATCTTCCATCGCAAACAACCTTTCCAGGATGAAGGGTTGTGTCTGAATAAGCCTCTCTCTTGTTAATGTACACAAGATAGACCAAACCAGGCATGTGTGGAGAGCTGTTCCTGGGTGCCTATGGTTGATATACCATTCTAACTTGTAAAAGTTTCACAGGAAGTAAGGGCAGCCTCCATCTCATAGGACAAAGTGGTTGCCAAGGCAATGACCTCAAAGAATTCCTGAAGGATGTAATCTCACCTCACTTCCTTGGTGATGGAACTCTCTGAACTTGGAATCCGGGAAGCTAGGCACCCAGAGCCAGTCTCAGTCCCAGTCCCAGTGGTCTTATTTTTTGGATTTACCAAGGACAGAGTCAGTCTTTCTTGGTACCTACTGAGGTGAGGATGAACAAATGTCAGGAAAGCTCTGAAGAGGGGCCTTTCCTGAGACAGCAGGTAGTGGCTCACCGCTGGCTAGTGACAACTTCACAGATTTGGCCAACGAGACCATATCTGACACAGGACAGGCGATTTCATCAGAACATAGTTTGGCCCACCAGTCAGAAGACACTCCCAATAGTCACAGACCTACTTGGGGAAGGAGCTTCCTTTGTGTGTGTGGGTGTGGGTTTGAGATTTTGTCTCATGTTCTGAGAATAGGTAGGAAAGGCGGTTTGTTTGGTTTGGAGTGAACTGTTTCTGGTAAGTCGTTTGACAAGGCCAGTGTTTCTTTGTCTGTGTATCCCACTGTGTCCATGGTTTTAGATATTAGAAAAGAGAATGAATCATTGGATGTGTCCTGTCTAGACTCAACTTGCCCAATTTATGAATGGACTGCGGCTTGACTTATGGGTGGACAACTCCAACAATCTTCCTAAGTTCCTGTTTTCTTCCTGAATTCTGGCCACTCTCCAGAATAGGCTCATGGTTTTTTGTCCAAAATATGTACCACCTCCAAGCTCTGTGACATGGCCATGTACTGGATAGCTGAAAGAAATGGGAGCATCTCAGAAAACTCAGATATTAGTTTGACCAGGAAATTCTAAGTGAAGAAACCCTGCTTTGGTCCTTTTGCTCACCAATTGTTCTGATGCCCTGAATGTCAGGAAGGTCTTTGCCTCAGGCCACACCATTGTAGAGCCTAAAGAAACAGTTTTCAAATGGAAATGAAAGGGCATCACCTGTGGCTCTTTGCTTAATTGCTTTGGAAAGGGATGTGTCTGAATCAGCCTTTTGGCCCTGTGTGAGACTGTGGCTTAGATTCTCAGCACCTGATGGATCTAAAGAAGGATCCCATGTGTGCATCCAAAACCAAAATGGACAAAAGAGCAGTCAGTGTGGATGAAGTCTCTCGCATTCCTCTGTAACGTTCCTGTCATCCATCATGTGAGAATAGTGATAATTTGGTTCAAATGTGTTCCTCAAAACCCTGCAGAGGCTAGCCCATAAGTGCTTGGTTTTTCTCAAGACTCCAATTCACATAAAGAATCTAAAACACACAGTCAGTAGGCCTCAAATTGGAGAAGCAGTGCCATATTAATGGCAGGCCTATTTGATCACTCTTGGTTCACTGGAAGGATGTCCTGGCCACCCTTATTTTAGGCAAATGAGGGGCAAGGGAGGTTATATTGGACACTGTCTTGGGCTGCACCCCTCATGGAAATCTCCAGCCAGAGATTATGATGATTGTCTAAATGGAAGAAGATGAGTGCCATGTGGAAGTGTTTTGGATTTAATTGTGGATATTTGTGTGACACTTGGAAGACATAACAAGGTCTACCTGGGCTTGAACTCTGGTGTGATTCCCCTTATAGACTGAGTTCAGGAACTGATCTCAGAGAAGTATTGCCATGTATTGTGTTGTGATTTAAGAGGCGATGTATGAGAGTCACCCTTGGAAACTGAGATCTAGCCCCAGAGTCCCTTTCCACAGAGCACTGGGAATTTCAGCCAAGATAACACATGATTTCATTCGAAAGACTTGGCAGCCATAGTTGAGAGTGAAAACACACATGGAACTCATATTGTAGACCTTAATGGGCCTGGCTTAATGTGACCTTTTGGCCATTCTTTGGGAAGCCTTGCCTGTGAGGGTTCTCCAGAGCTTTCATTGAAATAATCTTGCTCACCATTTACTGGTTCCTGAATGAATTGAAACCCACAGTGCCTCCAACTTCATCCTTGAAAAATGCCTAAATAAATACCATGAAATTTTTGAAATTCCCATGACCAGGTGGCACTGGAGAATCTTTGGATGTCCTGTTGCTCATCATGGATGTACCAGACAGTGCCTTGCTTGACTGGGTTTTATGAAAATTGTGTAGAACAGAGGTGCCAGAAAGTTGCAGCCTGCTGAGAAGTGGGACTAGAGCTGTGGTGGGCAGGAGTGTGATAAAACATCTGTGTTGGAGCAATGTGGATCTTCCATTGACTTCCAAATGGCTTGTGGATTACATGAAGCAGCCAGCAGACCCTTGTAATTAAAGGCATCTTGTTATATGGAGAGGATTCAGGGAAATGTTCAGAATCAGGTTGCTATGGACAAGGATGCAATGTGGCAAGCTTTGAGGGATAGAAGCGTGGTTGGTGCGTTCTTCTGCAGACTCTGAACCACCACACATGACAGAACTCCCTCCAGCACTGTGTCTCAGTTGAACTCCTTAAATTTCATGAAGCAAATACCAAACTCCCAGTTCAGCAGCAAAAACCCCACAAAAAGTGGAGGAGGACCAAATGGCTTCATAGTCCAACGGGGAGACACTTAGCCCCCAGAGGCCACAGTTTACCTAAAAAGAAGAAAATCAACACTGCTACCTCATGTTCATTGGAAAATAAGATACCATGTTCTCCACGTCACATAGAGGCAGACCCAGCTTTGATGGTCTCACTACAAAGGAAGCCAATTCTCCTGACAACAACATATTTTTCTCGTTCCCAAACTCAGAGGCAGTTGCTCTAAAAGTTTTTAGGCCAGCAGAGCTCCATGTTTGTGCAGTGTTTACCCTGTCCCTTACTTTTGGAAACTCCTCTACAACCTCCAAGGTTGTGAACTCCTGAGCATTTTCCATTCCAGATATGTATTCACTGATTTTCTATCTATTCTCCTCTAACTGTGTCTTACTTGGGGTGAAGGTAATTTCAAGGCATTGTTCTGGATGAGAGTGGGAGGATATTTGTGTAGCATATATTTGCATACAAATTGGATTCAATTTCCAATTTTCCTTTTGAAATACTGAATCCCTGACACTAACCCATACATACTAGACTCAGACAACTCATCCTAATATGATAGAGAAAAATAACACAAACCTATAGAAATACAAGCAGTTCATTGGAGGCATGTTGTATAGTTGGACTTGCATTTTGCATTATACAAGGTAGGAGTTATAAATCTAGTCAATGTTTAATAGAAAAAGATCTCCATGTGTTTTTAAAGTTAACAAATATGAGATTTCATGTTTCCCTTTCTCTTTAGCCTATTCACACTTGTATATTTATATGCATATATAGAATCCTACCAGGTATCACACGTACATCTTTGTGAGGTGGCTGACTTGGCAGATACAAATTGTGAGAAGAGATCACTCCTCCTAAATGCTGTTGGTTTATCATGAAGAGTGTGTGAGTTTTGCTTCAAAAGTGACTATGGAAATAATGTGTTTGGAAAGAAAAATAATGCTGTTGGAACTGAAAATTCAACCTATAGGGAGCGTCCTAGTAGAACAACATTATACGTAAACTCATGTTCAGTAAAATAAATATTTTTGCATCTGTGGATGATATATATTTACTGATGAATTTTGATTGGCATTTATATTGCTACTTTTTAATGTCTGTGAGTGTTTTGTGTGTGTGTGTGTGTGTGTTGTGTGTGTGTACACTCTCCAGATTTTTCAAAATATGAAATATATGTGTCTAATATACACTCTCTAAATTCATTTATGTTCATGTATGTGAATTTTTAATCAACTTTTCACAAGATCATTCTCAGAAATATTCATCCACCTGAAATACATATTTGTTTCCTAGTACTGAAAACTAACTTCAGTGAATGGTGCATACAAATCCTAATTATTCTACAGTAACTGACCCAGTCTAACATCAATGCAAGTAGATTCCAATGGGACATGATATGTAATTCTTTATTCATTTGTATTCGACACTTTTACATTATTATTTCTTCAGTTTTTGCACATCATAGGATATACATTTCATCCACACGTTCACAAATTTATAGGCATTGGTTTCAAATTTAATCACTTTTTGCTTCAGAACACATGTATTGTCAGGGTTTCTTTACTGGTATTTCCATGAGTCTTCTTTCCAAACACATTATTTCCATAGTCACTTTTGAAGCAAAACTCACACACTCTTCATGATAAACCAAAACACGAATATTACCATTAGATGTATAACTGCTTGGAATGAATGATTGTATATCAATATACGATTTCCTGTGATTTTTCAGATATTAGATCAATTCATTTTTTAAAGTTGAAAAAAGTTATATTATTCATTCACATTACGGTCTATTCATTCTTTATCTCTATATTCATAGACACAGGGTACACCTCTTTGTACCCCTGATTCTAATTTTACATCTTCAATATATTGCTTGCAGAAATGGTGGAAGACATACTCATGTCACCTGATGTACATATACATTTTATCAAAGTAGTATTCTGGACAAAAAAATGTAAAGGTCACATTTATGATTGTACCAAAGCCTAAATGTAAAGTGTACATGAATTACTAAAAACATCCATGTCCAGGTTGCCTAATGCTGTCAATTGTCAATCCTATTGGTGACTACATATTTGTTTCTTCCTAATTTATATATTCAAACTCAACCCTGTTGGAAATGTCTAATCCTATCACTCACTTTATACTTTGCCTGATTTCATAATGTTTCTATTGATATCTGCTTTTCAACTAATTTTCCCATGTTGATCCTAGTGACTGACACTTCATATGTGCTGACATTTACATTCACTCTATAATCGAAACCCTATTGCTAAAGAACTTTTGGTCCAAATCCTATACTCACTCTTCTTTCTAAACCTACCGACTATCTTCCTAATCCTACCGACTATCCCTTTTTGACTGGATGTTCTCTTCTACATTCAATAAAATGTCCTATGCCATTGTATATCGAATTATCTGAGACAATTTTGCAGAGCATAATTCAAAGCTAAGTATCCCAATCAAGGGCCCAATGTCCTTCTGGGCTTCAAATCATACCTAAATTTCTGTTTTCATACTTATATTTCACCTCTATATTCTTGTAAATATCGCAGGTTCCCAATAGCATTATTCATCGCACAGAATGATTCGTAACCCAAATCAAACCTGTTATTAACCCTAAACATACTCTGTTCCCTCAATCTCATTTTACAGAAGAGCAGGGACAGAGTGGTTTTTACAATACAGGAAACTTGGGGACCTTCCACCTGCTGAGAACTTCAAAGGTCCATGCAGAAATGATACCTGGAGAAGTTGTAGGCAGGTATGAAGGACCTGAGAGAGCAAAAGTCATCTTCCATGGCAAACAACCTGGTCAGGATGAAGGGATATGTATGAATCAGCCTCTATCTTCTTATTGTAGAGAAGATGGACCAAACCAGGCCTGTGTGGAGAGCTGTTCTTGGGTGAAAATGGTTGATATACCATACTACCTTGTGAAAGTGTCACAGGAAGTAGGGGAAGGCTCCATCTCATGGGACCTTTGGAAGCAAGTGTTAGGACAAAGTCGTTGCCAAGGCAGTGACCTCATTCAGTTCCAAAGAAAGTGACATACCTCATTTCCTTGGTGATGGAACTGTCTGAACTTGGTATCCAAAAAGCCAGGCACCAAGAGGCAGTCCCAGTCCCAGTCCCAGTGGGCTCACTTGTTTGGATTTACCAAGGACAGAGTCAGTTTTCTTGGTACCTAATGATGTGAGGATGGCCAAATGCCAGGAAAGCTCTGAAGATGGACCTTTCCTGAGAAAGCAGATAGTGGTTCACCACTGGCTCCTGACAACTGCACAGAGTTGGCCAAGGAAACCAGATCTGAGAGAAGACAGACCATTTCAGGGGAACATAGTATGGCCCACCAGTCAGAGGACACTCTGGATAGTCACAGACCTACTTGGGTGAAGGAGGTGCCTCTGTGGGAGTGTGTGTGGGTTTATTGTTTTGTCTCATGTTCTGAGAATAGATGGGAAAGGCGGTTTGGTTTGGAGTGGACAGTTTCTAGTAAGTTGTTTCACAAGGTGAGTGTTTCTATGTCTGTGTATCCCACTGTGTCCATTGTTGTAGACATTGGAAAAGAGAATGCATTAATGGATGTGTCCTGTCAAGTGTAAATCTTCCCATATTTCAACCTGCCCAATATATGAATGGAGTGCAGCTTGTCTTGTCGATGTGCAATACCTGCTATCTTTCTAAGTTGCTGTTTTCTTCCTGAATTCTGGCCACTCTGTAGAATAGGCTCATGGATTTGTGTTCAAAATATGTACCACCTCCAACTCTGTGACATGGCCATGTACTGGATAGCTGAAGAGAATTGCGAGCATCTCAGAAAACTCAGATATCAGTGTGACCAGGAAAGTCTCAGTGGAGAAACCCTGCTTTGGGCCTTTTGCTTACTTATTGTTGTTTTTCACTGAATGTCAGGAAGTTCTTTGCCTCAATCCACCCCTTTGTGAAGCCTGAAGTAAACAGTTTTCAAATGGAAATGAATGGCATCACCTGTGGCTCTTTGCTTAATTGCTTTGGGAAGGGATGTGTCTGAATTAGTCTCTTGGCCATGTGTGTGACTTTGAGTTAGATTCTCAGCACCTGATGCATCTAAAGAATGATCCCATGTGTGCATCCAAAACCATAATGGCAAAAAAATCATTCATTATGGATGAAGTCTCTTGCCTTCCTCTGTTAGGTTCCTGAACTCCATCAAGTGAGAATAGGGATTCTTTGGGTCAAATGAGTTCTTCAATTCCCTGCAGAAGTGCTTGGGTTTTCGAGTAACTCCAAATCACATAAGAAATTGATACCTGAAATCAGTAGGCCTCAAATTGGTGAAACACAGAAGTATTAACGGCAGGCTTATTTGATCACTCCTGGTTCACAGAAACGGTGTCCAGGCCACCCTGACTTTAGGCAAATGAGGAAAAAGCGAGCTGATTTTGGACACTGTCTTGGCTTTTCTCATGACTCCAATTCACATAAAGAATCTAGACCCCACAGTCAGAGAGCCTCAAATTGGATAAGCGGAGCAGTATTAAGGGCAGGCCTATTTGATCACTCCAGGTTCACAGGAAGGGTGCCCAGGCCACGCTGAAGTTAGGCAAAAGAGGTGCAAGAAGCTTATTCTGGACATTTTCTTGGGCTGCACAACTCATGGATAACTACAGGAAGAGGTTATGATTAGTGACTATATGGAAGAAGAATAGGGCCATGAGGGAGTATTCTGGTTTTAATTGTTTTCATTTGAGTAGCGGTTGGAAGAGTTGTCTGGGTCCACCTGGACTTGAACTCTGGTGTGATTCTCCTTATAGACTGAGTTCTGGAACTGACCTGAGAGAAGTATTGCCATGAATTGTGTTGGGATTTTAGGAGGCCAGGCATGAAGTTGCCATTGGAACCTGAGATCTAGGCACAGGTTGGCTTTCCACAGAACACTGCGAATCTCAGCCAGGATATTACATAATTTTATTCTGAAAGACTTGGCATGCATTATAGTGATTCAAAACCCACATGTACCTCGCTTTATAGACCTCAATTGGCCTCGCTTCATGTGACTTTTTGGCCACTCATTGGGTAGCCTTGCATGTGAGAGTACTCCAGAGCTTTGCCTGAATTAGTTTCCTAACTCTTTAAGGCTTCCTGAATGAATTGAAACCCACAGTGCCTCCAACTTCATCCATGAAAAATTGCTAGATAATTACCATGAAATTTTTAAAATTCCCATGACCAGATGTCACTGGAGAACCTTTGATGTCCTGTTGATGATCATGAATATACCAGACAGGGCCTTGATTGACTGGGTTTCATGAAAATGGTGTAGAACAGAGATGCTAGTAAGTAGGAGCCTGGTGAGTAGTGGGCCTAGAGAAGTGTTATGCAAGTGAGTGATAAAACATCTGTGGTGGGGCCATGTGGATCTTCCATTGGCTTCCAAATGGCTTGAGACTGACATGGTGCAGCCATCAGACCCATATACGTAAAGGCATATTTTTATATGGAGAGGTTTTAGGGCAATGTTCAGAATCATGTTGCTATTTTCAAGGGGGCAAGCTACGTGGGATAGAACCCTGGTTGGTGCATTCTCCTGGAGACCATGCACACCACAGCTGACAGAACTCCCTTCAGCACTGTCTCCCATTTGAACTCATTGTATTTCATGAAGCAAATACCAAACTCCCAGTGCAGCAGCAAAAAACACGACGATAATTGGAGGATGACCAAGTTGTGTCACAGTCCACACGGGGAGACACTTAGCCCTCAGTGGCCACAGTTTACCTACAAAGAGAGAATTCCGCACTGCTGCCTCATTTTTATTGAAAATAAATGACCATGTCCTCCAGGTCACATAGAAGCAGATCGAGCTTTGATTGTCTCACTACAAATAAAGCTAAAGCTAATGAAAACAACATATATTTTAAGTGCCCAACCTCAAAGGCAGGTTCTCAAAAAGTCTTTAGGCCAGCAGAGCTCCATGTTTGTGGAGTGTTTACCCTGTCCCTTACTTTTGGAAACTCCTCTACCGCCTCCAAAGATGTGAAATCTGGAGCATTTTCCATTCCTGATAGGTATTCACAGATTTTCTAACTCTTCTCCTCTAATTGTGTCTTACTTGGGGCGAAGGTAATGTCAAGGCATTGTTCTGGAGGAGAGTGGGAAGAATTTTCTGTAGCATATATTTGCATACACATTGGATTCAGTTTTTTATTTTCCATTCAAAATACTGAATCCCTGACTCTAACCCATACCCGACCAGACTCTGACTACTAATTCTAATATGATGGAGAAAACTAACCCAAACAGAATAGAAATACAAGCAGTTCAGAGTAGGCCTGGTGTATTGTTGTACTTGCCTTTTGCATGATACAGAGTTGGAGTTATGAATCTAGTCGATTTGTTGTTGAAATAGTTGTCCATGTATTTTTAAGGTTAACAAATATGTGAATTCCTGTCTCCCTTTCTCTGTATTCTTATATGCACATATAGATTCCTACCTGGTACCACACGTACATTCTTGTGAGGTGGCTGACTTGGCAGATACAAATTGTTAGAAGAGATCACTCCTACTAAACTTGTTGGAATTGGATATTCAACCTATGGGTGAGCTTGCTAGTTGAACAGCATTATACATAAATCCATGTTCAGTAAAATGAATATTTTTAGATCTCTGGATGATGCATATTTTATAATGAATTTTGATTGACATATATATTGCTACTTTTTTGTCTGTGTGTGTGTTTTGTATATATATATATATATATATATATATATATATATATATATATATATATATATATACACTCTCCAGATTTTTCAAAATATGAAATATATGTGTCTTATATACACTCCCTAAATTCATTCATGTTTATGTATGTGGATTTATAATCAACTATTCACAAGATTATTCTGAGAAATATTCATCCACCTGAAATTTGCCTAATGATCTCAAATGTCAATCCTATTTGTGACTACATATTTGTTTCTTCCTAAGATTATATATGTAAACTCAACCCTGTTCAAAATATCTAATCCTATCACTCACTTTATACTTTGCCTGTTTTCGTAATGTCTCTATTGATATCTGCTTTCCTACATATTTTCCCCAGTTCATCATTGTGACTGACTCTTCACCTGTGCTGACATTTACATTCACTCTCTAATCGAAACCCTATTGCTAAAGAACTTTTTTTCCAATTCCTATACTCACCCTTCTTCCTAAAAGTACTGACTATCTTCCTAATGCTATAGACTATCCCTTTTTGACTGGATGTTCTCTTCTACATTCAATCATCCAAGTAAATGTGGGGCGAGCTTCAGAGGAGGAGACAACCAACAGACTATCTCATGCAACATCAAAGGGTTTTTTGGGTGTCCAGCATGCTGGGGCTCAGAGATCACTTGAATCGAGCAGATAGCCCTGAGAATAGCTTAAGTAGAGCTTATATACTTTCCCTGGAGAGGGCAGGGAGGGAATTTTATTGTTGGGTCAGGGCGAGTGGGTGGTTTGCGTGCAACTGGGTGAGGGAGTACATTCTGCAGTTGCGCAGTTGGGGACAGAACATTCTGGGTACAAGATTTGCAAGCATTTCTCAAGATTTCAACAGTGTTTTGTTAAGCATACAGAAAAACAAGAAGTGACAAGTACCTATTTTATTAACCTTTAATTCCCCACTTCTTCTTCTGGCTACTTTTAATCATAAAAATGATCATTGGAGGGTGTCACATTCTATGTCTGCTAGTGGGGTATTACCATAAGTTTAACTCGTCCAATTTGAGCCTGGAGAAAAGAAATTACACGGTTGAGCAAACAGGGTTTTATAGTTAGCAATAATATGAGGATTATTATTGGACCTGCCAGGTTGATAAAAACGTAGTTAACCAGGAGGAGTGTGTGAACCAAGACTCAAGCCACCCTTTTTGGGCCTCTCTCTCTTGTTAATGCTCTTCAAGGTGTCTTTTAAATTTACTCATAGATTTTATTAAATCTCCAGTATGGTCAGCATAAAAACAACATTCTTCCCTCAATGCATCACAAAGGCCCCCTTCTCTAATAAAGAGGAGGTCCAACCCTCAACTGTTCTGTAAAACAACTTCAGAGAGAGAGGTTAAAGATTCATGCAAAGCTCTGATGGGGGTTTCTAATATCTTAGTTTTGCTCTATTGCTGCTTCTAATTGGGTCATTTGTTGTGTCCCATGGACAATGGCAGTGGCTCCTGTGCCCACCCGTGCAGCAACTCCTATTCATAATAGGATGGCTAAAGTGAGTGATACATGTTCCCAGTGGAACCGGTTGTATGCCCCCCCATTTGATCTTCAAACGAACCTGCATCATGATAGAGCACTCTGGGAAACATCTGCACCATTTCAAAATTAATCCCATCTGTTGACCATTTCATGAAAACATAAACAATGTTTAAGTATATAGAATTATGCTGTTGTAGGGACAGACAAGGCAAGGCACCTAAGATAGCACTGAAGACAGGGAAACAGTCCTATTTTGTTGCAACCGGATTCAGAGGGCATTGCTTCTGTTGCAATCAATTAATCCCCTGAAACTCAAGTTTAGGTAGTTTCAGAATTTTGTACCCAGCATATAAGGATGGGGCTCAGAAGTTTACAGTCTGCAGAAGTTCAAAAAAGCAGTATTTGTTTCTGATTTTTCCTCTGTTCTGGGCAAGTTAAATTTTCAAGGACACATGGGAGGGGGAGAGCTTTTTATTCCCTTTCTTATTTTCCCCCTGCCAGCTGTTACAACGGAGCTCATTTGGTAATTTCTTTATCTTAGAAATGTAGCCATTTCTGTGAAGCCCCAGCTGAAGGTCAAAGGCCTTGTTCACATATTTTGTGAAAAACAAGTTAGGGGTTGTCTAGCTTAGAAGTACTGAGTTTTTTAGCCAGTGGCCAAGTAGAACAGGGCAATACAAAAAGAGAAAGTTTATCTACATTGAACTCTTTATAGAAACTCTTTGCTGAAAGTTCTAAATTTAGCCATGGTTAAAACTTCTGGAGAAGGACATTTAAGACTTTTCTGTGGGCCTGGTACAGAGGGGGAATACGGGGAAGGTGGGTCTGAGAGAAGCTCTGAGGATCTGAGAATGAGAAAAAAGAGAGATGTAAAAGAATAATTGGAAAGGGGTTTGGGAATTTCCTAGCAACAAAACTTCAGCAGTAGAACAGGTAGAGCAGAGCAGAAAATGGGAGTGAGTATCCCAAAATTCTGTGAGGGACTTTAAATTTTAGTAACCTGTTTTCAGTGATGACAAAGCAACTTTAATGGCCATTTATATTACATCTTGGATAAGGGTCTGAGAGCATTCCTCAGCTCGTTTGAGCTTTGGGTTAGCTGGAAAGAGGACCTGGTGGGACCCGGTGAGGGCACTGACAGGAGAAGAGAGGAATGAGTCGGTGGAGGGGTACCTCAGTACCTGCTACCTCACTAGTGGGCAATTGTCTGAGAACTGGTGGAGGTTTGGGTTTCTGATCTAGTAATTGGAGGTGAGAAATCAGATTGCTGAGGTGGGAGTGACAGCAGAGAGTCTGGAGCAGAAGGCTGAGGATAAAAATCTATTGGAGAAGCATAGTTCAGGATGTGAGTGAAGGAGGGAAAAGGCTTCCACATAGGGGAATCTCCTTTCACCCTTTTGAGCACTTGCAGAAGTTAAAAAGGTCACGCAAAATTTGAGGATCTAGAGACCCCTCTTGGGGCCATCCTTTTTCTGTTTTCTACTTGGTAATATGGCCAATGCTGTGTACTGAATTTGATGAAGTATTGGGGTTCCATGAGGCAGCACCTGTATGATCACATCTCCATGAAATACAGAAGAAGTCGGCTTTTCCCCCACACAGCCGTTACTGTTTGTGGCTTTGATAGTTTGCTGGGCAAACATAGTAATCTAGGCTAGCCAACCGCATCTGGCTCGCGTGTCCCTACATCCATAATGTTTGTTTCCATTATCTATGGTACGGAAGGGATTTAATGGTATTTTAGTGGGATTTTCTTCATCAGGGATATCCCAATAAAAAAGACCTATGGCCAACTGACAAATGTCTGGGTGGAGAGATGGCCACCAGGTCCCTAAGGGGGCTGTATGCGAGATAGATTATACTCTTTTCCAGTAGGATTTGTGATCAGCCATCGCTGCTTAACAGGCTGATGAGGGTTAGGACTACTTGTGGCCAAGGGGAGAGTATATAACCTTATCCACATGGCAAATACACAATTTGAAACTGTTACCAGTCTTTTATAGTTTCCAGAAAGATTCTGAACAAGGAGCAGGCTTGAGATGAGAGGCATGGATCCAGGAAGTGATTCTGTATACCTTTACCACTGTAGGTGTTATAAGTAGCACCTGGTATGGTCCTTTTCAGCAGGGTTCCAGGGATGACACCTGATGTCATCTTACATACATGAAGTCTCTTATTTGATATGGATGTGGAATCCCCTGGTACACAGTTTGGTAGGCAGTGGCCAGCTATTTTCACAGGTATCACTGAGTTCTTTCAAGAGCTTTAAGTCTGTCAACCAAGAGGTTGTGAAATGGATCCTTAGGTCTTACAGTTGGGCTTAGGACCCTTACTGGACGAGGGCCACCATAGAGAATTTCTCAGGGGGTAAGGCTACTCAAAGAAACAGAAGGATTTTTTCTTGCATGAAACATTGCATAAGTCAGGAGCATAGTCCAATCTTTTATGCTGGTCTCTAAGCTTAATTTCGTTAAGGTCTCTTTAATTGTTCTATTCATTCTTTCTACTTGTCCTGAACTCTGGGGTCTATAAGCACAATATAACTTCCAATTAATCCCTAGGTTCCTGGCTAACCCCTGACTTACCTGGGCCATGAACATCGGTCCATTATCAGATCCTATTACCGGCTTAGCTTCCTCCAATGGTAGAGAGGCTTAGTCAGAAGCAGGGGAATCACTTAGAGTGTGTTGTGTGTTAGGGGACAAGGGCAGTGGATAAGGAGGGGAAGAAGAGTCCAGTAGAGTCAAATCTTGTGACTCAGGGAGAACAGAAGGTGGAGGAGGTGGAAGAGGTGAGGGTTTGAGAGATCATGGGGGAAGGAGTATGAGCAGAGTCATGGGCAAGGAAAGGCTTCACCCATGGAGGAGGAGATTTGCAGAGGTCGGCAAAGTTAAGATATATGGCTGTTGATCAGGATGGCTATGTGGCCCTGGCTGAAAGACAATATCTCTGAGTTTTTAAATTAGTGGGAAGTAGAAAGATATTTCTAGGGGCCATACAACTCCAAAATGGGCCATTCTGAGGCACAGAGAGTCTGCCAGGTCTAGCGTTTTACTAAAAAAAGAAAGATACTGAGCCCTTAAGCGGACTTTGGTTCAGTGATCAAGGGTCAGGGGCAGAGGCATTGAAGTGCTCTGTCCCATAATGAAAGGTACACAAACAGTAAAAGCAAAGTCACATGACACAGATAAGACAAGACCATGAAGACAGGCAATGGACGTCCAACACTGAGACCAGGAATGCGTAGCCGGCAAAACCCGATAGGATGGCAATACCTAATCTAAAACAAAATATCACTGAGTGGATGAAGCAATTGTTCCTTGATTCTCCGAGTCCTCTGCGGGGTCCCCCATGGAGGTGCCCTATGTCTCTGTGACACGTCTCTCAGCCACCGTAGGAGAGACCCCAGGCTCTTCATCACCAGCAATTTTGCCAAGCCCTAACATGACACCTGAAACCAGAAAGAGGCGCCTTACTTGCTCCGAGAGGAGCCCGTTGGGGGTCTCTCATCAGCCACTGCCAGAACTCGGTGGAACCTCAATATGTAAAGGTCAGGCGAGTGTCGGAGGAAGAGACTACCAAGAGACTGTCTCATGCAACAGCAAAGGGTTTTTTTTGGGTCCAGCTTGCTGGGGCTCACAGCTAACTTAAATAGATCAGAGAGCTCTGAGAACAGCTTATGCAGAGCTTACATACATTTCTTGGAGAGGGAAGGGAGGGAAGTTTACTGATGTGTAAGGGTGAGTGGGCGGTTCGCGTGACACCGAGTGAGGCAGTACATTCTGCAGTTTGGCAGTTGGGAACAGTACATTCTAGAACAAGATTAGCAAACATTTCTCAAAATTTCAACAGTGTTTTGTTAAGCATACAGAAAAACAGGAAATTACAAGTACCTATTTTATTAACCTTTCACTACCGACTATCCCTTTTTGACTGGATGTTCCTTCTACATTAATTCATGCAAGATACAAGGACCTATGCCATTGTATATCGATTTATCTGAGACATCTCTGCAGAAGGTAATTCAATGCTGCGTATCCCAATCAAGGGCCCAATGCCCTTCTGGCCTTCAAATCATACTTAGATTTCTTTTTTCATACATATATTACACCTATATATTCTTATACACATAGCAAGTTCCCAATACCATTATTCATCCGGCACAATGATTTCTAAGCCAAATCAAACATGTTTTTAACCATAATCATACACTGTTCCCTCAATCTAACTTTATAGAAGAGCAGGGAAAGAGTTGATTTTACAATAAAGAAATGTAGGGAAACTTCCACCTGCTGAGAACCTCAAAGGCCCATGCAGAAATGATCCCTGGAGAAGATGTAGGCAGCTATGAAGGACCTGAGAGAGCAAAAGTCATCTTCCATGGCAAACAACCCGGTCAGGATAAAAGGTTGTGTCTGAATCAGATTCTCTTCTTAATGTAGAGAACATGGACCAAAACAGGCCTGTGTGGAGATCTATTCCTGGGTGCCTATGGTTGATATACCATTCTAACTTGTGAAAGTGTCACAGGAAGTAGGGGCAGCCTCAATCTCATGGGACCCTTGGAAGCAACAGTTAAGACAAAGTGGTTGCCAAGACAGGGACCTCATTCAGTTCAGGAAGGAAATGACCTCACCTCACTTCCTTGGTGATGGAACTTTCTGAACTTTGGATCCAGGAAGCCAGGCACACAGAGCCAGTCCCAGTCCCCATCCCTGTGGTCTCACTTATTTGAATTTACCAAGGAAAGTCAGTCTTTCTTGGTACCTTCAGACGTGAGAAGAACAAATGCCAGGAAAGCTCGGAAGCGTTGCTTTTCTTGAGAAAGCAGTTAGTGGCTCACCGTTGGCTCCTGAGAAGTTCATAGAGTTTGCCAAGGAGACCAGATCTGAGACAGGACAGGCTATTTTGGGGGAACATATTATGGCCTACAAGTCAGAGGACACTCCGGATAGTCAAAGACCTACTTGGGGGAAGAAGGTGCCTTTGTGGGTGTGGTTGTGGGTTTGTGGTTTTGTCTCATTTTCTGAGAATAGGTAGGAAAGTCAGTTTGTTTCGTTGGAAGTGGACTGTTTCTAGTAAGTCGTTTAACATGGCGAGTGTTTCTCTGTCTGTGTATCTCACTGTGTCCGTGGTTGTAGACATTAGAAAAGAGAATTCATGAATGGATGTGTCTTGTCTAGTAGAAAGCTTCTCAGCATTCATATTGCCCCATTTATAAATGGACTGTAGCTTGCCTTATTGATGTGCAACACCTGCTATCTTCCTAAGTTCCTGTTTTCTTCCTGAATTCCGGCCAATCTCAAGAATAGGCCTATGGTTTTGTGTCCAAGATATTTACAACCTCAAAGCTCTGTGACATAACAATGTACTGGATAGCTGTAGGGAATGGGGAGCATCTCAGAAAACTCAGATATCAGTGTGACCAGGAAAGTCTCAGTGGAGAAACCCTGCTTTGGGCCTTTTGCTTACCAATTGTTCTGTTGCCCTGAATGTCAGGAAGGTCTTTGCCTCTGGCCACCCGTTTTTGAAGCCTGAAGAAAACAGTTTTCAAATGGAAATAATTGGGCATACCTGTGGCTCTTTTCTTAAGTGCTTTGAAAAGGGATGTGTCTGAATCAGCCCCCTGGCCCTGTGTGTGGCTGTGACTTAGATTCTCAGCACCTGATGGATCTAAAGAAAGTTCCCATGTTTGCATCCAAATGAAAAATGGCCAAAAGAGCAGTCATTGGGATGAAGTCTCTTGACTTCCTCTGTAAGGTTCCTGAACTCCATCAAGTGAAAATAGGGATCCTTTGGGTCAAATGAGTTCTTCAAAACCTGCAGAGGCTAGCCCATAGGTGTTTGGTTTTATCATGACTAAAATTCACATAAAGAATCTAAACCCCACAGTCAGTAGGCCTCAAATTGGAGAATTGGAGCGGTATTAATGGCAGGCCTATTTGATCACTCCTGGTTCACAGGATGGGTGTCCAGGCCACCTTGACTTTAGGCAAATGAGGGTCAAAGGAGCTTATTTTGGACACTGTCTTGGTCTGCGCCCCTCATTTAAACATCCAGCCAAATTATGATGAGTGTCAATATGGAAGAAGATGAGGGCCATATGGGAGTGTTCTTGTTTTAATTGTGGTAATTTGTGTGGTAGTTGGAAGAGATGACTGGGATCACCTGGGCTTGAACTCTGGTGTGATTCCCCTTAAAGAATGAGTTCTGGATCTGACCTCAGAGAAGTATTGCTGTGAATTCTCTTGGGATTTTACTAGGCCACGCGTGAGAATCGCCTTTGGAAACTGAGATCTAGGCCCAGGATGGCTTTCCACGGAGCTCGGGGATTCTGAGCCAGGATATCACATGATTTACTTCTTGAAGACTTGGCAGCCCTAGTTGAGAGTCCAAACACATATGGACCTCACATTGTAGACCACAATGTGTCTGGATTCATGTGACCTTTTTGCCAGTCTTTTGGAAGGCTTTTCTGTGAGTGTTCTCCAGAGCTTTCATTGAAAAGAGCTTCCTCACCATTTAATGGTTCCTGAATTAATTGAAACCCACAGTGCCTCTAACTTCATTTTTGAAATATGACTAGATTAATACCATGAAATTTCTGAAATTCCCATGACCAGGTGGCACTGGATAAACTTTGGATTTCCTGTTGCTGATCATGAGTGTACCAAAGAGTGCCTTGATTGACTGGGTTTCGTGAAAATGGTGTAGAACAGAGATGCCAGTAATTTGGAGCCTGCTGAGTAGTGGGCGTAGAGAAGTGGACTGTATGTGTGTAAATAAATATTTTTGGTAGGACCACCTGGATCTTCCATTGGCTTTGAAAGACTTGCGACTGACATGGTGCAGGCAGCAGACCTTTATATGTAAAGGCATCTTGTCATATGGAGAGGTTTCAGGGCAATGTTCAGAATCAGGATGCTATAGTCAAGGGGAAAGCTATGTAGGATAGAAGCCTGGTTCGTACATTCTCTTCGCGACCCTGACCAACCACACATGACAGAACTCCTCCAGCATTTTTATCCCAGTTGAACTCCTTGTATTTGGTGAAGGAAGTACCAAACTCCCAGTGCAGCAGTAAGAAACACCCTGGAAAGTGGAGGATCACCAAATATCCTCACAGTCCACATGGGAGACACTTCAGCCCAGTGGCCTCAGTTTACATACAAAGAGAGAATTCAGCACCGCTGCCTCATGATCATTGGAAAATAAGAAACCTTGTTCTCCAGGTAACATAGATGCAGACCCAGATTTCATGGTGTCACTACAAACGAAGCTAAATCTCCTGACAATTACATATATTTCTTGTTCCCAACCTCAGAGGAAGTTTCTCAAGAAGTCTTTAGGCCAGCACAGCTCCATGTTTCTGGATTGTTTACCCTCTCCCTTACTTTTGGAAACTGTTCTACCACCTCCAGTGTTGTGAACTCCTGAGCATTTTCCATTCCACATAAATTCACAAATTTTCTAACTCCTCTCCTCTAATTGTGTCTTACTTTTAGCGATGGTTATGTCAAGGCATTGTTCTGGATGAGAGAGGGAAGATTTATGTGTATCACATTTTTGCATACACATTAGATTAATTTTCCTTTTTTCCATTTGAAATACTGAATCCCTGACACTAACCCATACCCTACTAGACTCTGACTACTAATCCTAATATCATGGAGAGAAAGAAACCTAACCGAATAGAAATACAGGCCTTTCATAGGAAGCATGGTGTATACTTCTATTTGCCTTCTGCATTATCAAGAGTATGTGTTTTAAATCTAGTCAACTTTTCATTCTAATATTTCTCCATGATTTTTTAAAATTATCACATATATAAATTCCTGTCTCCCTTTCTCTGTATCCTATTCAGCACATGTATTTTTAAGCATATATATAATATCCTACCTGGTATCACACGGACATTCTTTTGAGCTCCCTGACTTTGGAATATAAAATTGTGAGAACAGATGACTCTCCCTAAATAATGATGGAACTGAAAATTCAACCTATGTGTGAGCTTCCTAGTGAAAAACACTATACATAAATCCATGTTCAGTAAAATGAAAATTTTTTATATGTGGATGAATTATATTTCATGATGAATTTCGATTGGCATATATATTGCTAAATTTTAATGTGTGTGTGTGTGTGTGTATGTGTGCATGTGTGTGTGTGTGTGTGTGTGTGTGTGTGTGTTTGTGTATTTTTTTTAAATCTGGAAAAAATATATATGTATATATATATACATATATATATATATACATATATACATATGTATATATATTTTTTTTTCTCCAGATTTTAAAAAAATATGAAAAATATGTGGCTTATTATACACTCCCTAAATTCATTTATATTCATGTATGTGGGTTCAAAATCCAATCTTTACAAGATTATTTTCAGCAATATTTATATTCCTGTAATACATATTTGTTTCCTACTACTGAAAACTAAGTTCAGTAGGTGGTGCATACAAATCCTAATATTTCTACAGTACCTGACCCAGTTTAACATCAATGCAAGTAGATTGCTATGGGACATGATGTGTATTTTGAAGTTCATTTTTATTCAACACTGGTATATTACTATTTTATCTTTTTATGGACATCATAGGATATATTTTTTTATCCACAACTTCACAAAATTATAGGCATTTGGTTCACATTCATTTACTTACTACTTAAGAACACATGTATTCCTCCATGTTTCTTTACTGGTCTTTTCACTAGACTTCTTTCTAAACACATTATTTTTGATTCCATAATCATTTTTGAAGCAATACTCACCCTTCATGATAAACCGTAACCCTAATATTACCATTACATATATAACTGGTTGGAATGATTGTATATATATCAATATAAGATTTCCAATATATTTTCAGATGCAAACTCAATCCATTATTTAAAGTTGGAACTAGTTATATACTTTATCACAATATGGTCTATTCATGCAACATCTCAATAATCATCAACACAAGGTACACCTATTTGTATCACCAGTACTAATTTATAAGTTTCCAGAATATTACTCCCCATAATGGTGGAAGAAATACTCATGTCACCTTATCTACATATACAATTTATCACGGTAGTATTCTGGACACAAAATGCAAAGGTCACACATATGATTGTACCAAAGCCTAAATGGAAAGTGACCATGGATTACTAAAAACATCCATGTCCAGGGTGCCTAATGCTCTCAAATGTCAATCCTATTGATTATTACATATTTGTTTCTTCCTAAGATTATATATTCAACCTCAAGCCTGTTGAAAATGTCTAATCCTATCACTCACTTTATACTTTGCCTGATTTCCTAATCTTTCTATTGATATCTGCTTTCCTACATATTTTTCCCAGTTCATCATTGTGACTGTCTCTTCACATGTGCTGACATTTACATTCACTCTCTAACTGAAACCCTATTGCTAAAGAACTTTTGGTCCTACTCCTAGAGTCACTCTTCTTCCTAAACCTACTGACTATCTTCCTAATCCTACAGACTATCCCTTTTTGACTGGATGTTCTCTTCTACATTCAATCATCCGAGGTCCACGGTCCTATGCCATTGTATATCGATTTATCTGAGACCTCGGTGCAGAACATAATTCAAGCTAAGTATACCAATCAACGGTTCTGTTGCCCTGAATGTCAGGAAGGTCTTTGCCTCAGGCCACCCCTTTGTGAAGCCTGAAGAAAAAATTTTCAAATGGAAATAAATGGACATCACCTGTGGCTCTTTGCTTAATTGCTTTGGAAAGGGATTTGTCTGAATCTGCCTCTTGGCCCTGTGTGAGGCTGTGGCTTAGATTCTCAGCACCTAATGGATCTAAAGAAAGATCCCATGTGTGCATTCAAAACCAAAATGGCAAAAAGAGCAGTCATTGTGGATGAAGATTCTTGCCTTTCTCTGTTAGGTTCCTGACCCCCTTCAGTGAGAATAGGGATCCTCTTTGTCAAATGAATTCTTCAATGCTCTGCAGATATGCTTGGGTTTTCTCATGACTCCAAATCACATAAAAAATCTATACCTGACATTCAGTAAGCCTCAAATTATAGAAAAAGAGCGGATTTAATGGCAGGCCTTTTTGATCACTCCTGGTTCACAGGAAGGGTGTCCAGGCCACCCTGACTTTAGGGAAATTAGAGGCAAGGGAGCTTATTCTGGAAACTGTCCTTGGTTGAGACCCTCATGAAAACTTCCATCCAGAACTTTTGATGAGGGTCTTTATGGACGAAGATGAGGGCCATGTGGGAGTTTTTTTTGTTCTAATTGTGGTCATTTGTGTGGGGGTTGGAAGAGATGACTTGGTCCACATGGGCTTGAACTCTGGTGTGATTTCCCTTAGAGCCTGAGTTCTGGAACGTACCTCATAGAAGTATTGAAATGAATTGTGTTGGTTTTTAGGAGGCCACGCATGAATGTCACCCTTTGAAACTGAGATCTAGGCCCAAGGTGGCTTTCCACAGAGCAATGGGAATCTCAGCAAGGAAATCACATGATTTCATTATGAAAGACTTTGCAGCCATTGTTGGCCCTCGGAAGCAAGAAGGAGTGGCCATACTCATATCGATTAAAATCAACTTAAAACCTAAGTTAATCAAAAGTGATAAAGAAGGACACTATATACTGTTAAAAGGCACCATTAACCAACAAGACATAACAATTATCAATTTGTATGCATCAAACAATGGTGGTGCAAGTCATAAAACAAACTCTCCTCAACTTCAAGAGTCATATAGGCTATAACACAATAATTACGGGTGACTTCAGCACACAACTCTCGCCATTGGACAGATCCTCTAGAGAAAATCTGAATTAAGAAACTATAGAACTTAATAGAACAATCAATAACCTAGACTTAACCAACATATATAGAATATATCAAACATCATAAAGTGGATACATGTTCTTCTCAGCAGCACATTGGTCCTACTCAAATATAGACCATATATTATGCCCTATGGAAACTCTTAGTAAATATAAAAGTATGGAGATAATACCATGCACCATATCTGATCATAATGGAATGAAACTTGAAATTAATGATTGAAGAAGGAAGGAAAAATTCTACATCACATGGAAAATGAACAATATGTTACTGAATGATCAATGGGTTACAGAAGACATAAAGGAGGAGATAAAAAATTTCTTAGAGACAAATGACAATACAGACAAAACATACCGGATTCTATGGAAAACAATGAAAGCAGTTTTAAGAGGGAAATTCATTTCTTGGAATTCTTTCCTCAAAAAAAAAAAAAAGAAAGAAAAAAACAACAAATAAATGATCTCACACTACATCTCAAAAACCTAGAAAAAAAAAAGCAAAACAACAAATGTAGTAGAAGACAAGAAATAATTAAAATTAGAGGAGAAATCAACAAAATTGAAACAGAAAAATTGAAAAAATAAAAGTTGGTTCTTTGAAAATAAATTAAATCGACAGGGCCTTAGCCATGCTAATGAAGAGAAGTAGAGAGAGAACTCAAATTACTAACATATGGGATAAAAAAGGCAACATCACAACAGACACTACAGAAATTCAGATGATAATTAGAAAGTATTTTGAAACCCCATATTCCAATAAAACAGAAGATAATGAAGATATTGATAAATTTCTTATGTCATATAATCTGCCAAGTTTGAGTCCGGAAGACTCACACAATTTAAATAGACCAATAACAAAGGAAGAAATAGAAGAAACCTTCAAAAGACTACCAACCAAAAAAAATCCCTGGACCAGATGGTTATACAGCAGAGTTCTACAAAACGTTCAAAGATGAATTAATACCAATAGTTTTCAAGCTATTTCAAAAAATAGAAAAAGAAGGAGTTCTTCCAAATTCATTCTATGAGGCCAACATCACCCTGATCCCAAAACCAGACAAAGACACTTCAAAGAAAGAAAACTACAGACCAATATCTCTAATAAACTTGGATGCAAAAATTCTCAATAAAATCCTGGCAAATAAAAAACAAAAGCATATAAAAAAATTGTGCTTCATGATCAAGAGGGATTCATCCCAGGGATGCAAGGCTGGTTCAATATACGGAAATCAATAAATGTAATCCATCACATCAATAGACTTAAAGAGAAGAACCATATGATCATCTCGATAGATGCAAAAAAAGCATTCTACAAAGCACAGCATCCCTTTTTCTTTAAAACTCTATAAAAGACTAGGAATAACAGGAACTTACCTCAACATGGTAATAGCTGTATATGCTAAACCTCAGGCTAGCATCATCTTAAATGGAGAAAAACTGAAGGCATTCCCTCTAAAATTTGCAACAAGACAGGGATGCCCTCTATCACCACTTCTATTTAATTTAGTTCTTGAAATACTATCCAGAGCAATGATATAGACAAAGGAAATTAAAGGCATAAAAATAGGAAAAGAAGAACTTAAATTATCGCTATTTGTGGATGACATGATAATATATTTAACAGACCCAAAAGGGTCTACAAAGAAACTGCTAGAGTTAATAAATGAATTCAGCAAATTGGCAGGATATAAAATCAACACGCATAAATCAAAGGCATTCCTGTATATCAGCAACAAAACTTCTGAAATGGAAATGAGGAAAACCACTCCATTTACAGTATACTCAAAGAAAATAAAAAACTTGGGAATCAACCTAACCAAAGAGGTGAAAGATTTATACAATGAAAACTACAGAACCCTAAAGAGAGAGATAGAAGAAGATGTTAGAGGATGGAAAAATATGCCCTGTACATGGATAGGCAGAAATAACATCATCAAAATGGCGATATTACCCAAAGTTCTCTACAGGTTTAATGCAATGCCAATCAAAAACCCAATGGCATTTCTTGTAGAAATAGATAAAGTAATCATGAATTTCATATGGAACAACAAAAGACCCAGAATAGCGAAAGCAATTCTAAGCAGGAAGTGTGAATCCAGAGTTCAAACTGTACTACAAAGCAATAGTAACAAAAACAGTGTGGTACTGGTATCAAAACAGGCAGATGGACCAATGGTACAGAATAGAGGACACAGAGACATATCCACAAAATTACAACTTTCTTATATTTGAAAAGGGGCCTAAAAGCATGCAATGTAAGAAGGATAGCATCTTCAACAAATGGTGCAGGGACAATTGGAAATTCATATGCAACAAAATGAAACGGAATCCCTTTCTCTCACAATGCATAAAAGTTAACTCAAAATGGATCAAGGAGCCAGATATAAAATCAGAGACACTGCGTCTGATAGAAGAAAAAGTTGGCTACGATGTACATACTGTGGGGTTGGGCTCCAAATTCCTTAATAGGACACCCATAGCCCAAGAGTTCATAAAAAGAATAAACAAATGGGACTTACTTAATCTAAAAAAGTTTTTTCTCAGCAAGAGAAACAATAAGAGAGTTAAATAGAGCCTACATCCTGGGAACAAATTTTTACCCCTTACACTTCAGATAGAGCCCTAATATCTAGAATATACAAAGAACTCAAAACAATTAAACAATGAGATAACAAATAACCCAATCAACAATGGGCCAAGGATCTTAACAGACACTTCACAGAGGAGGACATACAATCAATCAACAAGTACATGAAAAAATGCTCACCATCTGTAGCAGTCAGAGAAATGCAATCAAAACCACCCTAAGATACCATCTCACTCCAGTAAGATTGGCAGCCATTATGAAGTCGAACAACAATAAGTGTTGGTGAGGATGTGGGGTAAAGGGTACACTTGTACACTGCTTGTGGGCCTGCAAATTGGAGAGTCCAATATGGAAAGCAGTATGGAGATTCCTGGGAAAGCTGGGAATGGAACCACCAGTTGACCGAGATATCGCCCTTCTCAGACTCTTCCCTGAGGATCTTAATAGAGAGCAGTATAAGGATACTGCCACATCGATGATCATAGCGGCACAATTCACAATAACTAGACTGTGGAACCAAACTAGATGCCCTTCAATAGACGAATTGATAATAAAAATGTGGCATCTATACACAATGGAGTATTACACAGCACTGAAAATGACAAAATCATAGAATTTGCAGGGAAATGAATGGCATTAGAATAGATTATGCTAAGCGAAGCTATCCAATCCTTAAAAAACAAATGCCAAATGTTTCCTTTTATATAGAGAGAGCAAATAAGAACAGAACAGGGAGGAAGAACATGAGAAAAATATTAAAACTAAACAGAGATGAGTGGGGGGAGAGAAAGGGAGAGAGAAGGAAAAGCATATGGAAATGGTAGGAGACTACTCAATGTTACACAAAATTACATATAAGAGGTTGTGAGGCTAAAGAGGAGAAAACAAGGGAGAGAATTAAACAACAGCAGATGAGGTAGAGAGGGAAGATGGGAGGGGAGGGGGAATAGTAGGGGATAGGAAAGGTAGCAGAATTCAACAATAACTAGTATGCTATTATGTAAAAACGTGAGTGTGTAACTGATGTGATTCTGCGATTTGTATTTGGGGTAAAAATGGGAGTTCATAACCCAATTAAGTCAAATGTATGAAAGATGATATATCATGAGCTTTATAATGTTTTGAACAACCAAAAAAAAAAGAATTGAATTTCCAATATTTGAGTCATATAACAACTTTATTTTTTAATAAAATTCTCTTTTATTTGTTATCTTACTTGCTGGTATCTGCCTTTCAGTTTTAAAAAACTATGTGCTTTAGCCATTCATCCATGTAGTATGTAACAGAAAATTTTGAGTGTCTCCATATAACCAGATTGGCAAGGCATCAAGGTTTCCTTCACAACAAGGTGAAGGCTTTGCCATTAGAAATTTAATATTCTGCAAAACAATTTTTTTTTAACTTTCCAATTAAATTTCCAAAAAAATTTAGAAAAAAAAAGAATCTAAACCCCACAGTAAGAAGGCCTCAAAGTGGAGAAGTGGAGCATTTACGGCAGGCCTATTTGATCACTGCTGGTTCACAGGAAGCGTGTCCAATCAACCCTGATGTTAGGCAAATGAGGGGCAAGGGAGCTTATTTTGGGCACTGGTTTGGATGTGCCCCTCATGGAAAACTCCATCCAGAGGTTATGATGTGTGTTTATATGGAAGAAGATGAGGGCCATGTGGGAGTGTTTTGGTTTTAATTGTGGTCATTTGTGTGGTAGTTGGAAGAGATGACTGGGTCCACCTGGGCTTGAACTCTGGTGTGATTCCCCTTAGAGAATGAGATTTGGAACTGACTTCAGAGAAGTATTGCCATGAATGTTGTTGGGATTTCAGGAGGCCACGCATGAGAGTCGCCCTTGGAAACTGAGATCTTGGCCCAGAGAGGCTTTCCAGAGAGCACTGGGAATCTCAGCTAGGATATCACAGGTTTTATTCTGAAAGACCTGGCAGCCATCGTTGAGAGTCAAAACACACATGGACCTCACATTGGAGACCTCAATGGGCCTGGCTTCATGTGACAATTTGGCCACTCTTTGGGAAGCCTTGCCTGTGAGAGATCTCCAGATCCTTCATTAAAATGAGCTTCCTCAACATTTAATGGATCCTGAATGAATTGAAACCCACAGTACCAACAACTTCATCTGTGAAAAATAGTTAGATAAATACCATGAATTTTTAGAAATTCTCATGACCAGGTGGCACTGGAGAACCTTTGGATGTCCTGTTGCTGATCATGAGTATACAAGACAGTGCCTTGATTGACTAGGTATCATGAAAATGGTGTAGAACAGAGATGCCAGTAAGTTGGAGCCTGATATGTAGTGGGCCTAGAGCAGTGGTGTGCAGGTGTGTGATAAAACATCTGTGGTGGGGCCTGTGGATCTGCCATTGACTTTCAAATGCCTTGACACAGACACGGTGCAGCCAGCAGACCCTTCTATATAAAGGCATCTTGTTATATGGAGATTTTTCACGGCAATGTTTAGAATCAGGTTGCTATGGTCAAGGGGCAAGCTATGTGGAATAGAAGCCTAGTTGGTGCATTCTCATGCAGACACTGACCCACCACATGTGACAGAACTCCCTCCAGCACTGTGTCCCACTTGAACTCCTTGTATTTCGTGAAGCAAATACCAAACTCCCAGTGCAGAAGCAAGAAACACAATGAAAAGTCGAGGATGACCAAATGGCTTCACAGTCCACATGGGGTGACACTTAGCCCCCGTGGCCACAATTTAGCTACAAAGAGAGAATTTAGCACTGCTGCCTCATGTTCATTGGAAAATAAGAAACCATGTCCTCCTGGTCACATAGATGCAGACCTAGCTTTGATGGTCTCACTACATCGGAAGTTAAAGCTCCTGAAAACAACATATATTTCAAGTGCCCAAGCTCAGAGGCAATTTCTCAAGAAGTGTTTAGGCCAGCAGATCTCCATGTTTGTGGAGTGTTTACCATGTCACTTACTTTTGGAAACTGCTCTATCAACTCCAAGGTTGTGAACTCCTGAGCATTTTCCATTCTAAATATATATTCACAGATTTTCTAACTCTTCTCCTCTAATTCTGACTTACTTGGGGCAAAGGGAATGTCAAGTCATTGTTCTGGATGAAAGAGGGAAGATTGTTTTGTAGCACATATTTGCATACACATTGGATTCATTTTCCAATTTTCTGTTTGAAATACTGAATCCCTGACACTAACCCATACCCTACTAAACTCTGACTACTAATCCTAATATAATGGAGAAAAATAACCCAAACAGAATAGAAATACAAGCATTTCAGAAGAAGCATGGTGTATAGCTGGAATTACCTTTTGCATGATATAAGGTAGGAGTTATAAATCTAGTCAATTATTTGTTGAAATAATTTTCCATGTGTTTTTAAAGTTAAGAAAAATGTGAATTCCTGTCTCCTTTTCTCTGTAGCCTATTAAGCAAATGTATTTTTATATGCACAAATAGAATCCTACCTGGTTTCACATATACATTCTTGTGAGGTGGCTGACTTGGCAGATACAAATTGTGAGAAGAGATCACTCCTCCTAAACGCTGTTTTAACTGAAAATTCAACCCATGGGTGAGCTTCCTAGATGAACAACACTATACACATATTCATGTTCAGTAAAATGAATATTTTGGGATATGCGGATGAGTTATTTTTCATGATGAATTTCAATTGGCATATATATTGCTACATTATAATGTGTGTGTTTGTGTGTCTATATATACATTATATATATATATATATATATATATATATATATATATATATATATATATATATTCTCCAGATTTACCAAAATATGAAATATATGTGTCTTCTTATACACCGCCTGAATTCATTCATATTCATATATGTGGATTTATAATCAACTTTTAAAAAGTTTATTCTCAGAAATATGCATCCACTGAAATAAATATTTGTTTCCTAGTACTGAAAACTAACTTCAGGGAAGGGTGCTTACAAATCGTAATATTTCTACAGGAACTGACCAAGTTTAACATCAATGCAAGTAGATTCCTATTGGATATGATGTGTTTATTAAAGTTCATTTTAATCAAACCTGGTACGTTATTATTTCTTCAGTTTATAGACATCATAAATTATATCCTTTCATTCACAAGTTCACAAATTTATAAACATTTGGTTCACTTTCAATCACTTACTCCTTCAGAACACTTATATTTCTCCATGTTTCTTGACTGGTCTTTTCACTAGACTTCTTTCTAAAGACATTATTTTCGATTCCATAATCATTTTTGAAGCAAAACTCACACACTATTTATGATAAACGGTAACCCTAATATAACCATTAGATATATAAGTGGTTGGAATGAATGTATGTATGTAAATAAATGATTTCCTCTATTTTTTCAGATATCAATACAATCCATTATTTAAATTTGGAACCAGTCATATAATTTATTCACAGTATGGTCAATTAATGCATCATCTCTATATTCATCAACACAGGGTAAGCCGATTACTATCCCCAGTACTAATTTATATCTTTTCAAAATATTTCCCCCAGAAATGGTGGAAGAAATACTCATGTCACCTGATCTTCATATACATATTATCACAGTAATATTCTGGACACAAAATGCGAAGGTCACCCTTATGATTGTACCAAAGCCTCAATGGAATGTGAACATGGATTACTAAATATATCCATGTCCAGGTTGCCTAATGCTCTCAAATGTCAATCTTATTGGTGACTACAAATTGGTTTCTTCTTAAGATTATGTATTCAACCTCAACCCTGTTGAAAATGTCTAATCCTATCACGTTATACTTTGCCTGATTTCCTAATGTCTCTATTGATGTCTGCTTTCCTACATATTTTCCCCAGTTCATCATTGTGCCTGACTCTTCACATATGGTGTCATTTATATTCACTCTCTAACCAAAAGCCTATTGCTAAAGAACATTTGGTCCAAATCCTAGACTCACTCTTCCTTCTAAACCTACTGACTATCTTCCTAATCCTACACACAATCCCTTTTTGACTGGATGATCTCTTCTACATTTAATCATCTGAGGTACAGGGTCTTATGCCATTGTATATCAATTTAACTGAGACCTCGGTGCAAAACATAACTCAAGCTAAGGATCCCAATCAAGGGTCCAAATTCTTCTGGGCTTCAAATATTACCTAGATTTCTGTTTTCATACTTATGTTCTACCTCTATATTCTTATAAATATCGCTGGTTCCCAATACCATTATTCATCCAGCAGAATGATTTCCAACCCAAATCTAACATGCTATTAATCCTAACCATACAATGTTCTCTCAATCTCACTTTACAGAAGAGCAGGGACAAAGTTGGTATTACAATACAGGAAGTTAGGAGATCTTCCAACTGCTGAGTACCTCAAAATCCATGCAGAAATGATCTCTGGAGAAGATGCAGGCAGCTATGAAGGACCTGAGAGAACAAAAGTCATATTCCATGGCAAAAAACATGGTCAGGATGAAAAGATGTGTCTGAGTCAGCCTCTCTATTCTTTATGTAGGGAAGATGGACCAAACCAGGCCTGTGTGGAGAGCTGTTCCCAGGTGACTATGGTTTCTATACCATTCTAACATGAGAAAGTATCACAGGAAGTAGGGCAGCCTCCATGTCAGGAGACAATAGGAAGAAACTGTTAGGACAAAGTGGTGGCCAAGACAGTGACCTCATTCATTTTCTGAAGGTAGTGACCTAACCTCACTTCCTTGGTGATGGAGCTCTCTGAATTTTGTGATCCAGGAAATAAGGCACCCTGAGCCAGTCCCAGTCCCAGTTGCAGTGGGCTCATTTCTTTGGATTTTCCAGGAACAGAGTCAGTCTTTCTTGGTACCTACTGATGTAAGGGTTGCCAAATACCAAGAAAGCTCTGAAGAGGGGTCTTTCCAGAGAGGATAGGAATTGGCTCACCACTGCGTCCTTACAACTTCACAGATTTGACAAAGGAGACCAGATCTGAGACAGAAAGGCCATTTCTGGGGAACATTGTATGTCCTACCAGTCAGAGGACATTCCAGATAGTCACAGACCTACTTGGAAGAAGGAGGTGCATTAGTGGGTGTTGGTTTGTGTTTGTGGTTTTTTCACATGATCTGAGAATAGGTAAAAAAGGAGGTTTGTTTGGTTTGGAGTGGACTGTTTCTAGTAAGTCATTTGACAAGGAGACTGTTTCTGTGTCTGTGTATCCCATTGTGTTTTTCTTTGTAGATATTAGAGAAGAAAATAGCTCATTGGGTGTGTCCTGTCTAGTATAAAAATTCCCAGTGTGCATCCTTCCCAATTAATGAATGGACTGAGGCTTGCCTCATCCATGGGCAACACCTGCTATCTACATAAGTTCTCATTTTTTTCCTGAATTCTGGCCACTCTCAAGATTAGTATCATGTATTTTTGTACAAGATACGTACCACCTCCAAGCTCTGTGACATGGCCATGTACTAGATAGCTGAAGAGAATGGCGAGCATCTCAGAAAACTCACATATCAGAGTAACCAGGAAAGTCTCCTAGGAGAAACCCTGCTTGGGGGCTTTTGATTACCTATTGTTCTGTTGCTCTGAATGTCAGAAAGGTCTTTGCCTCAGGCCAAACCTTAGTGAAGCCTGAAGAAAAGAGTTTTCAAATGGAAATGAATGGGAATCACCTGTGACTTTTTACTTTATTTCTTTGGAAAAAGATTTGTCTGAATCAGCCTCTTGGCCCTGTGTGAGCCTGTGGTTTAGATTTTCAGCACCTGATGGGTCTAGAGAAAGATCCCATGTGGGCATTCAAAACCAAAATGGAAAAAAGATCAGTCATTTTGGATGAAGCCTCTCGCCTTCCTCTGTAATATTTCTGACCTCCATCAAGTGAGAATAGGGATCATTTGTGTCAAATGAGTTCTTCAAAGCCCTGAAGAGGCTGGACAAAAGGTGCTTGCGTTTTCTCATGACTCCAATTCACACAAAGAATCTATACCCCACAGTCAGTAGGCCTCAAATTTGAGAAGTGGAGCAGTTTTAACAGCAGTCCTATATGATCAGTTCTGTTTCACAGGAATGTTGTCCAGGTCACCCTGACTTTAGGCAAATGAGGGGCAAGGGAGATTATTTTTGACACTGTCTTGGGCTCTGCCCCTCATGGAAACCTCCAGCTAGAGTTTATGATTAGTGTCTATATAAAAGAAGAAGAGGGCCCTGTGGGAGTGTTTTGGTTTTAATTGTCATCATTTGTGTGGCAATTGAAAGAGATGCCTGGGTCCACCTGGGCTTGAACTCTGTTGTGATTCCCCTTAGAGACTGAGTTGTGGAACTGAACTCAGAGAAGTATTGCCATGAATTGTGTTGGGATTTTTGGAGGCCACGCATGAGATTCGCCATTGGAAATTGAGATCTAGGCCCAGGGTGACTTTCCACAGAGCACTGGGAATCTCAGCCAGGATATCACAAGATTTTATTTTGAAAGATTGTCAGCCATAGTTGAGAGTCAAAACACACATGGAATTCACATTGTAGACCTCAATGGGCCTGGCTTCATGTGACCTTTTGCCCACTCTTTGGGAAGCCTTGCCTGTGAAAGTTCTCCAGAGCTTTCATTGAAATGAGATTCCTCACCTTTTAATGGTTCCTGTATAAATTAAATCCCACAGTGCATCCAACTTCATTATTGAAAAATATCTAGATAAATACCATGAATTTTTTGAAATTACTATGACCAGGTTGCACTGGAGAACCTCTGAATGTCCTGTTCCTGATCATGATTGTACCAGACAGTGCCTTGATTGACTGGGTTTCATGAAAAAAGGGTAGAACATAGATGCCAGAAAGTTGGAGCCTGCAGACTAGTGGGCCTAGAGCAGAGGAGTGTAGGTGTGTGATAAAAGCATTTGTGGTGGGGCCACGTGGATCTTCCATTGGCTTAGAAAGACTTGTGACTGACATGGTACAGCCAGCAGACCCTTCTATGTAAGGGCATCTTGTTATATGGAGAGGATTCCTGCCAAAGGTCAGAATCAGGTTGCTATTGTCAAGTTGAAAAGCTATGTGGGATTGAAGCCTCACTGGTGCATTTTACTAACCCACCACACGTGAGAGTACATCCTCCAGCACTGTGTCCCAGTAGAACTCCTTGTATTTCGTGAAGCCAATACCAAACTCACAGTGCAGCAGTAAAAAACACCACGAAAGTGGATAATGACCAAATGGCTCTACAGACAACACAGTTAGATACTTAGACCCCAGTGGCCAAAGTTTACCTACAAAGAGAGAATTCAGCACTGCTGCCTCATGTTCACTAGAAAACAAAAAACCATGTCATCCAGGTCACATAGATGGAGACCCAGAATTGATGGTCTCACTACAAAGGAAGCTAAAACTCCTGACAACAATATATATTTTAACTGCCCCACCTCAGAGGCAGTTTCTCAAAAAGTCATTGGGCCAGCAGAGCTCCATGTTTGTGGAGTGTTTACCCTCGCCCTTTTTGTAACCTGTTCTACCTCCTACAAGTTTGTGAACTCCTGAGCATTTTTTTTCCACATATGTATTCACAGATTTTCTAACTTTTCTCCACTAATTGTGTCTTATTTGGGGCGAAGGTAATGTCAAAGCATTGTTCTGGATGAGAGTGGGAAGATTTTTGTGTAGCACATATTTGCATACACATTAGATTCATTTTCATATTTTCCATTTGAAATACTGAATCCCTGACACTAACCCATACCCTACTAGACTCTGACTACTAATCCAAATATGATGGAGAAAAAGAAACTTAACAGAATAGAAATACAGGCCTTTCATAGGAGCCATGGTGTATACTTGGACTTGCCTTCGGCTTTATCAACGGTATGTGTTATAAATATAGTCAACTTTTCATTGTAATACTTCTCCATGAGTTTTTAAGATTAACACATATGTAAATTTCTGTCTCCCTTTCTCTGTAGCCTATTCATCACATGTATTTTTTAATGCATCTTTAGAATTCTACCTGGTATCACATGTACATTCTTGTGAGCTTGCTTATTTTGGAAGATACAAATTGTGAGAAGAGATCACTCCCTCTAAATACTGATGGAACTGGAAATTCAACCTATGGGTGAATTTCCTAGATGAACAATATTATGCATAAATAAATGTTCAGTAAAATGAATATTTTTGGATACGTGGATGATATCTATTTTATTATGATTTTCGAATGGCATATATATTGCTACATTTTAATGTCTGTGTATGTGAGTATCTATCTATCTATCTATCTATCTATCTATCTATCTATATAGATATAGATATCTACTCTTTAGATTTTCCAAAATATGAAATATATGTGTCTTATTATACACTTTCTAAATTTACTCATGTGTGTGTATGTGGATTTATAATCAAATTTTCACAAAATAATTCTTAGAAATATTCATCCACCTTAAATACATATTTATTTCCTAGTACTGAAAACTAAATTCAGTGAATGGTGCATACAAATCGTAATATTTCCACAGTGACTGACCCAGTTTCACATCAATGCAAGTAGACACCTATGGGACCATGATGTGTATTTTGAAGTTCATTTTTATTCAACACTGATACATTACTATTTCTGCAGTTTATGGACATAATAGGATATATTCTTTCATCCACAATTTCACAAATTTATAGGCATTTAGTTCACTTTCAATCACTTCCTACTTCAGAACACATGTATTCCTCCATGTTTCTTGACTGTTCTTTTCATGAGATTCTTTCCAAACACATTATTTTTGATTTCCATAATCATTTTTGAAGCAAAACTCAGACACTCTTCATGATAAACCATAATGCTAATATTACCATTAGATGTATAACTGGTTAGAATGAATTTATGTATATCAATATAAGATTTCCTATATATTTTCAGATATCAATTCAATCCATTATTTAAAGTTTGAACCAGTTATATTATTTATTCACAGTATGGTCTATTAAGGCATCATCTCTATATTCATAGACCAATGGTATACCTATTTGTATCCCAAATACTAATTTATAAGTCTTTAAAATATTGCTTTAAGAATATTGGAAGAAATACTCTAGCCACCTGATATACATATACATTTCATCACAGTAATATTCCTGACACAAAATGCAACGGACACACTTATGATTGTACCAAAGCCTATATTGAAAGTGAGCATGTATTACTAACAACATCCATGTCCTGATTAACTAATGATCTCAAATATCATTCCTATTGGTGAGTACATATTTGTTTCTTCCTAAGATTAAATATTGAAACTGAACCCTGTTAAAAATGTCTCATCCTATCACTCACTTTGTACTTTGCCTGATTTCCTAATGTCTCTATTGATATCTGATTTCCTACACATTTTCCCCAGTTCATCACTGTGACTGACTCTTGAAATATGCTGACATTTACATTCACTCTCTATCAAAACCCCTATATCTAAAGAACTTTTGGTCCAACTCCTAGACTCACTGAAATGGGTTCTTCAAAGCCCTGCAGAGGGTAGCCCATAGGTGCTTGGGTTTTCTCATGACCCCAATTCACATAAAGAATCTATGCCCCACAGAGAGTAGGCCTCAAATTGGAGAAGTAGAGCAGTATTAATGGCAGGCCTATTTGATCACACCTGATTCACAGGAAGGGTTTCCAGGCCACCCTGAATTTAGGCAAATAAGGGGCAAATGAGCTTATTTTGGACACTGTCTTAGGCTGCGCCCCTCATGGAAACCTCCAGCAAGAGGTTATGATGAGAGTTTATATTGAAGAAGATGAGGGCCATGTGGGAGTGTTTTGGTTTAATTGTGGTCATTTGTGTGGTAGTTGGAAGAGATGACTGGGTCCACATGGGCTTGAACTCTGGAGTGATTCCCCTTAGAGACTGAGTTCTGGAAATGAACTCAGAGAAGTATTGACATGAATTGTGTTGGGATTTTAGGAGGCCACACATGAGAGTTGCCCTTGGAGACTGTGATCTAGGCCCAGGATAGCTATCCAAAGAGCACTGGGAATCTCAGCCAGGATATCACATGACTTTATTCAGAAAGACGTGGCAGCCATTGTTGAGAGTCAAAACACACATGGACCTCAATTGTAGACCTCAATGGGCCTGGCTTAATGTGACCTTTTGGCCACTCTTTGGGAAGCCTTGCCTCTGAGAGTTCTCCTGAGCTTTAATTGAAATAATCTTCCTCACCATTTCATGGTTCCTGAATAAATTGAAAGCCACAGTGCCTCCAACTTCATCCTTGAAAATTGGCTATATAAATACCATGAATTTTTTAAATTCCCATGAACAGGTGGCACTGGAGAACCTTTGGATATCTGTTGCTGATCACGAGTGTACCAGACATTGCATTGATTGACTGGGTTTCATGAAAATGGTGAGAACAGAGATGCCAGAAAGTTGGAGCCTGCTGACTAGTGGGCCCAGAGTAGTGGTGGGCCGGTGTATGATAAAACATCTGTCGTGGGGACACGTGGTTCTGCCATTGGTTTCCGAATGACTTGTGAATGACATGGTGCAGCCAGCAGAACCTTACAAGTAAAGGGACCTTGTCATATGGAGAGGTTTCAGGGCAATGTTCAGAATCAGGTTGCTATGGACATGGGTGCAAGCTTTTTGGGATAGAAGCCTGGTTGGTGCATTCTCCTGCAGACCCTCATCCACTACACGTGAGAGTACTCCCTCTAGCACTGTGTCTCAGTTTTTCTCCTTGTATTATGTGAAGTCAATACCAAACTCCCAGTGCAGCAGTAAGAAACACCACGAAAAGTGGAGTATGACCAAATGGCTTCACAGATCACATGGTTAGACACTTAGACCCCAGTGTCCTCAGTTTACTAACAAAGGGAAAATTCAGAACTTCTGCCTCATGTTCAATAGCATATAAGGAACCATGTCATCCAGGTCACATAGATGCCGACCTAGGTTTGATGGTCTCAATACAAAGGAAGCTAAAGCTCCTGACAACAACAAATTTTTCAAGGGCCCAAACTCAGAGGCAGTTTCTCAACAACTCATTAGGCCACCAGAGTTCCATGTTTGTGGAGTGTTTACCCTGTACCTTACTTTTGGAAATTCCACTACCACCTCCAAGGTTGTGAACTCCTGAGCATTTTCTTTTCCAGATATATATTCACAGACTTTCAAACTCTTCTCCACTAATTGTGTATTACTTGTGGCGAAGGAAATATCAAGGCATTGTTTTGGAGAACAGTGGGAAGATTTTTGTCTAGCAAATATTTGCATACACATTAGATTCATTTTCCTATTTTCCATTAGAAATACTGAATCCCTGTCACTAACCCATACCCTACTAGACTCTGACTACTAATCTTAATATGATGTAGAAAAAGAAACCTAACAGAATAGAAATACAGGCCGTTCATAGGAGGCATGGTGTATACTAGGACTTGCCTTCTGCGTTATCAAGTGAATGTGTTATAAATCTAGTCAACTTTTCATTGTAATACTTCTCCATGAGTTTTTAAAGTTAACACATATGTACATTTCTGTCTCCCTTTCTCTGTACCCTATTCATCTCATGAAATTTATTATGCATATTTAGTATCCTACCTGGTATCACACGTACATTCTTGTGAGCTTGCTGTTTTAGGAAGATACAAATTGTGAGAAGAGATCACTCCCCCTAAATACTGATGGAACTGAAAATTCAACATATGGGTGAATTTCCTAGATGAACAGCATTATACATAAATCCATGCTCAGTAAAAAGAATATTTTTGGATATGAGGATGATATATATTTTATGATGAATTTTGATTGGCATACATATTACTACATTTTAATGTCTGTGTTTGTATCTATCTATCTATCTATATATATATATATATATATATATATATATATATATATATATTTTTTTTTTTTTCTCCAGATTATTCAAAATATGAAATATATGTGTCTTATTTTACACTCACTAATTTAACTCATGTTCCTATATGTGGATTTATAATCAAATTTTCACAAAATTATTCTCAGAAATATTCATCCACATGAAACACATATTTATTTCCCAGTACTGAAAACTAACTTCGGTGAAAGGTGCTTACAAATCCTAATATTTGTACAGTAACTGACCCAGTTTAACATCAATGCAAGTAAAATCCTATGGGACATGATGTGTATTTTGAAGTTCATTTTTATTCAACACTGGTACATTACTATTTCTTCAGTTTATGGACATTATAAGATAATTCTTTTCATCCACAAGTTAACAAATCTGTACGCATTTGGTTCACTTGCAATTACTTCCTGCTTCAGAATATATGTATTCCTCCATGTTTCTTGACTGTACTTTTCATGAGATTATTTCCAAACACATTATTTTCGATTTCCATAATCATTTTTGAAGCAAAACTCCCACACTCTTCATGATAAACCATAATGCTAAAATTACCATTAGATGTTAACTGGTTAGAATGAACTTATGTATATCAATATAAGATTTCCTATATATTTTCAGATATCAATTCAATCCATTATTTAAAGTTTGATCAAGTTATATGATTTATTTACAGTATGGTCTATTGAGGCATCATCTTTATAATCATAGGCACAGGGTACACGTACTTGTGTCCCCAATACTAATTTATAAGTCTTAAAATGTTGCTTTCAGAAATGTTTGAAGAAATACTGTAGTCACCTGATATACATTTACATTTCATCACAGTAATATTCCTGACAAAAAATGCAACGGACACCCTTATGATTGTACCAAAGCCTAAATTTAATGTGAGCATGTATTACTAACAACATCCATGTCCTGATTAACTAATGATCTCAAATATCATTCCTATTGGTGACTACATATTTGTTTCTTCCTAAGATTATATATTCAAACTCAACCCTGTTAAAAACGTCTTATCCTATTACTCACTTTGTACTTTCCCTGATTTCCTAATGTCTCTATTGATATCTGCTTTCCTACACATTTTCCCCAGTTCATCACTGTGACTGACTCTTCACATATGCTGATGTTTGCATTCACTCTCTAACCAAAACCCTATATCTAAATAACTTTTGGAACTATCCCTTTTTGTCTGGAGGATCTCTTCCTCATTCGGTCATCCAAGGTACAAGGTCCTATGCCATTGTATAACGATTTATTTGAGACAACTTTGCGGAAATAATTCAAAGCTAAGTATCCCAATCAAGGGCCCAGTGTTCATCTGGGTTTCAAATCTTTCCTAGATTTCTGTATTCATACTTATATTACACCTATATATGCTTGTAAATATCGGAGGTCCCCAATACCATTATTCATCTCGCAGAATGATTCCTAACCCAAATTGAACATGTTATTAACCCTAACCATGCACTGTTCCCTCAATTTAACTTTACAAAGACCAGGGACAGAGTTGGTGTTATAATACAGGTAGGTAGGGGATCTTCCACCTGTTGAGAACCTCAAGTTCCATGCAGAAATAAACCCTGAAGAAGATGTAGGCAGCTATGAAGGACCTGAGAGAGCAACAGTAATCTTCCTTGGTAAAATACCTGGTCAGGATGAAGCGATGTGTCTGAATAAGCCTCTCTTTTCTTAAAGTAGAGAAGATGGACCAAACCAGGTCTGTGTGGAGAGCTGTTAACATGTGCCTATGGTTGATATACCATTCTATCTTGTGAATGTGACACAGGAAGTAGGGGAAGCCTCTCTCTCGTGGGACCCTTGGAAGCAAATGTTAGAATAAAGTGGTTACCAAGGTAGTGACCTCATTCAGTTCCTGAAGGAAGTGACCTACCTCACTTCCTTGGTGATGGAACTCTCTGAACTTGGGATTCAGGAAGCCAGGCACTCAGAGCCAGTCCCAGTCCCAGTCCCAGTGGGTTCACTTGTTTGGATTTACCAAGGACAGAGTCAGTCTTTTTGGTACATACTGATGTGTGGATGGCTAAATGCCAGGAAAGCTCTGAAGAGGGGCCTTTCCTGAGAAAGCAGGTAGTGACTCACTGATTGATGCTGAAAACTTTACAGAGTTGGTAAAGGAGACCTGATCTGAGACAGGACAGTCCATTTCGAGGGAGCAGAGTAAGGTCCATCAGTCTGAGGACACTCTGGATAGTCACAGACCTACTTGGGGGAAGGAGGTGCCTTTGTGGGTGTGGGTGTGAATTTGTGTTTTTTTATCATGTTCTGAGAATAGGTAGGAAAGGCAGTATGTTTGGTTTGGAGTGGACTGTTTTTAGTAAGTCATTTGACTTGGCGAGTGTTTCTATGTTTGTGTATCCCACTTTTTCCGTGGTTGTAGATATTAGAAAAGTGAATGCATCAAAGGATGTGTCCTGTCTAGTAGAAAGCATCTCAGCACACATCCTTCCCAATTTATGAATGGACTGTGGCTTGCCTAATATGGACAACACCTACTTCTTTCCTTAGTTCCTGTTTTCTTCCTGAATTCTGGTCACTCTCCAGAATAGGCTCATGTTTTTTTGTCCAAGATATGGACCTCCGTCGAGTTCTGTGACATGGCGATGTACTGGATAGATGAAGGGAATTGGGAGCATCTCTGAAAACTCGGATATCAGTGTGACCAGTAAAGTCTCAGTAGAGAAACCCTGCTTTGTGCCTTTTGCTTACCTACTGTTCTGTTGACCTGAATGTCAGGAAGGTCTTTTCCTCAGGCCACCAGTTTGTGAAGCCTGAAGAAAAGTGCTTTCAATTGGAAATGAATGAGCATCACCTGTGGCTCTTTGCTTAATTGCTTTGGAAAGGGATGTGTCTGAATCATCCTTTCGGCTCTGAGAGAGGATGTGGCTTTGATTTTCAGCACCTGATGGATCTAAAGAAAGATCCCATGTGTGCATCCAAAACCAAAATGGCAAAAAGATCAGTCATTGTGGATGAAGTCTCTTGCTTCCTCTGTTAGGTTCCTGACCTCCATCAAGTAAGTATAGGGATCCTTTGAGACAAATGAGTTCTTCAAAGCCTTGCAGCAGTGCTTGGGTTCTCACATGACTCCAAATCACATAAAGAATCTATACCTCACAGTAAGTAGGCTTCAAAATGAAGAAACAGAGCAGTATTACTGGCAGGCCTATTTGATCAATCCTGGTTTACAGGAAGGGTGTCCAGGAAACCCTGACTTTAGGAAAATGAGGGGCAAGGGAATTTATTTTGGACACTGTCTTGGGCTGCGCCCCTTATGGAAACCTCCAGCCAGAGGTTATGATGAATGTCTACATGGAAGAATATGAGGGCCATGTGGGATTATTTTGGTTTTAATTGAACATATTGTTAACCCTAACCATACACTGTTCCCTCAATCTAAGTATTCAGAAAAGCAGGGACAGATTTGGTCTTACAATACAGGAATGCAGGGGATCTTCCACCTGCTGAAAACTTCAAAGTTCCATGCAGAAATGAACCCTGGAGAAGATGTAGGCAGCTATGAAGGATCTGAGAGAGCAAAAGGCATCTTCCATGGCAAACAGCCTGGTCAGGATGAAGGGTTGTGTCTGAATCAGATTCTCTCTTCTTAATGTAGAGGAGAGGCCTGTGTGGAGAGCTGTTCCCAGGTGACTATTGTTTCTTTACCATTCTAACATGTGAAAGTGTCACAGGAAGTAGGGACATCCTCCATGTTATGAGACCTTAGGAAGCAAATGTTAGGACAAATTGGTTGCCAAGGCAGTGACCTCATTCAGTTAGAAAAGGAAGTGACCTCACCTCACATCCTTGTTGATGGAACTCTCCAAATTTGGGTTCCAGGAATCTAGGCACCCAGGCCCAGTCCCAGCACCAGTTCCAGTGTTCTCACTTGTTTGGATTTTCCAAGGACAGAGTCAGTCTTTTGTGGTACCTACTTATGTGAGAATGGCCAAATTCCAGAAAAATTCTGAAGAGGGGCCCTTCCGGAGAAAACAGGTAGAGGCTCACTGCTGGCTCCTGACAACTTCACAGAGTTGACCAAGGAGTCCAGATCTGAGACAGGACAGACCATTTCTGGGGAACATAGTATGGCACTCCAGTCAGAGGACACTCTGGATAGTTCCGGACCCACTTGGGGGAAGGAGGTGCCTTTGTGGTTGTGGGTGTGGGTTTGTGGTTTTTTCTTTTGTTCTGAGAATAGTTAGGAAAGGGGGTGTGTTTGGTTTGGAGTGGACTGTTTCTAGTTAGTCCTTTGACAAGGCGAGTGTTTTTAGGTCTGTGTATCCCACTGTTTTCGTGGTTGTAGACATTAGAAAAGATAATGCCTCAATGGGTGTATCCTCTCAAGGAGAAAACTTCCCAGCATTCATCCGGCACAATTTATGAATGGAGTGTGGCTTGCCTTATCAATGGGCAACACCAACTATCTTCCTACGTTCCTGTTTTCTTCCTGAATTCTGGCCACTCTCCAGAATAGGCTCATGATTTTGTGTCAAATATATGTACCACTTCCAAGCTCTGTGACATGGCCATGTACTGGTAGCTGAAGGGAATGGCAAGCATCTCAGAAAACTCAGATATCAGTGTAGCCAGTAAAGTCTCAGTGGAGAAACCCTGCTTTGGGCCTTTTGATTACCTATTGTTATGTTGCCCTGAATATCAGGAAAGTCTTTGTCTCAAGCCACCCATTTGTGAAGCCTGAAGAAAACAGTTTTCACATGGAAATGAATGGGCATTACCTTTGAGTTTACAATAAAACCTTCACAGATTTGGCTCTCATTAAGTTAAAAATACTTTTAGATTGTATCTCAGTGTAAAAAGTAACATGGAACTGTACATATCTTATTGATAACAAGTCCAATTATAGAACACAAATGATATACATAAATCTCCAACACTCCAACATGTTTTTCTTTTAAGCCTAGAATTACCATACAACCTTAGAACACCAGCTTGATACAATGGTCTTTGCAAGCTTCTACCTTACAGACTTGTATACCTGGAACATATGAACACATTAACACCACAATTACTTTGATGTTTTTGTATTAAACAAGTTTAGATTTTAAAGAAATAACATGGCACAATTTTATAAAAACAGTACTTGTTTTACCAGCTGTTTAATTTTTTAAGATTACTTGCTCAAAACTTACACATATAACCAAGTTACACACACCTTTTTTTATTATTTACTTAAACCCTTTTAATTACTTAATCATATAGACTCTCTTATCCAGAAACACGTTTTTCCTCTATTATATCTATATCTAGAACCTTTTACTTTCTCTTTTCCATCTATTAACCTCTTTCTGTTCACATTTCAATACAATGCTTTTCAATTTCTGAATTTAAGCAGATTATTTTATAGACATCTACATTTTATTAGGGCCTTTTTGAAAACCTAGAAAACTTATTGGCCTAATTTTAAAGACATCTTTATTTTTATCTGTTTACCCAATTTGAATTAAAACATATGAATCACGTGAATCAAAGACATTTGGATACATTTTTAAATTTTTCATGAGCGCTCCTCATCTGTCAATTGTCATATCCCTGCATGATATATGGACATACACACATACAGACATACCAACATACAACACGTAACACAAATGTAACACATAACACAATAGTAAAGGCCTTGTAGATTTTTTCAGGTGAAATCTCCATTGCAATGCTGAAAACTCCAGAGTCGATCAAAAATAGAACTTATCAGAAAACATTAACCCATCAGCAGAATCAAGATCATGAGCTCAAAAAAAAAAGTTACAGAATCTAAGAAAAGCAAGAGTCCTAAAAATGATGACTGGCCAGTAATTAGTAAATACCATATTATATACTTTTTTGGTTAGGTCTAGTTTGAGTTCAGGTAAAAAGACACATTTACTCTTTTTATCTGTCTCCTGCTGAGTGCTGCAGGCTTCTTTTATTTTCATATCAAAGTAAGTCCTGGCTGAGGTCTGGAAAACTGGAAAGACTGGAATTCTGAGAAGAAACCTCACGCCTAAGGCATTTATCTATAAGTCATAATTTCCAGGTTTGGATGTTGAAAATTTTGATGCAAGTTTAAGATGTAATTCTCAAAATTTTATTTCTTTAGATTTTTCTACACTAGAAAAACTTGCTCACACAAAACTGAAAATAGGATCATTTTTTGATAATATTAATGCCACCATCAGAAGAAGTTTCTATAGGATCATTAAGCCCCTTTCTTTGTTATGAAGTTTCTAATAGTATTAAGTTAAATTAAATTGGCTGAAAATTTTTTAAAGAGAACCACATGCTACCATGTGTATCCGAAATTAAGCTTTAAAAATTTCCAAGACTGTTGCTAATTAATGTCATTTCAATAAGCCAGACAAACGTTTTAATTTAGTACCATTTTTTAAAATCTTACACACTGATGGGAATAGATACCATATCATAATTTATTATCTCTTCCCAAGTTAATGCACTGATATATCTAGTGAAATTTTTTCAGGCTGTCTAGTTCAATATTAAAACTCTTTATTTTTTTTTTACCCTAAGTATTTAAGTTTCCTAGCATGAACTACCTGAAATCAAACTAAACAATTGTTTAAACCCAACTTTTAACTGTAAGATAGTGCAATGCTTTAGAAACCCATTTAGATACCAGATGGTTAAAATAAAAAAATCATTTCTAGATACACATTCACCCTAGATCATCCCCAAGAAACAATCTATAATATCAACATATTAATGCATTCATTGTCCCTTTTGTTAAGTAAACAGATGTGGAGAAATCCTTAAAGTGCACGTAAGGAATAAGGGAGTTCCAAACAGCAAAATGGATCTGGCAGCTGCTGGGAGTCCCTTAGTCTCACCATTTACTTACAGGATTAGTTCCTCTGGTTTGCTTTGACCCCAGGCACCAGGCATATTCTATGTCTCCCAACTTTGCAGTAGTCAGCTCCCAAAAATTTCATTCTCTGCTTCAGTTGTTTTGAGTGCTAGGCTTCCCCAAGAGGGCAGAGTGGGGTTTATTTAAAGTCCCCTCTGGGGTGTCAAAATTTATGACTGAAGGCTTGGTTCCCATCCCAAAGCCAATTAATGCCAATTTAATAATGAGGACAGGGTTTTGAGAAAAGTTTAAGCGAGATATCAAAGTTCTTAGACCCCAGACATTTCCCTCTGCAGTGGGCATGCTCAATCCAACTACGGGAAGAAAAGAAATCACTGCTTCCGTAATCTTGCTTAACAAAGGGGAGTAAAGTTTATCAAAGTTCTTTAAAGCACAGCTAAGAGAGGTGAAAAGGTGAGAACAGAAAAACTGGCGGTTCTATTGACTTTTGGTCCCTCACAGGAGAAGCATTAGTTTAAAATTTAGCTAAAGTAACTTCCACATATGTAATGCAGTTTGGAACTCGGGACTCTGCATCGGACCAAACAATGCCATCACATTTAACAGAAACACAGATAAAATGACACACAAAGACCATCATGCAGCTCCCGTTTGTTCACAACCCCAAGATCTACAATCTTGTGACTCAGAGAGAATGGAGGGAAGAGGGGGAGGAGTAGAAGGTTTGAGTGATAGGATCCTGGGTGAAGGGGTCGGATTGGAGGCAGGGACCAGGAATGGCTTCAAGGACAGAGGCATGGAATGGCTTTGTCCCATAATGAGAGTTTCTCAAATAGAGACAAGGACAATACAAACGTGACACAAACATGTACACACAGTTAACATTTAACACGAGTTCAGAAGTAAAGATTAGAACCTAGTAACTGGCAAAACCTGATGGGTTAGACCACAAAGACAGACAGTGAATTCAACCTGAGAGAAAAAAGTAGTCAGCAAGATATGATGGGTTGCCAGCAGAGTCACCTAATGTGGGCTCATTCGTCCCTCCTCACCTAATGAGAGGACATCCGTCACTCCCCGAGTCCTCCAAAGCATCCCTTGCAAGGACATGGCCTGTGGCTTTAGGACACGTTTGTCCACCACTGACAGGGGGAACTTACGTTCTCCGCTGGAAGCCACTCTGCCAACCCAAACCAAAAACGGAAAAATGGAACCTGAACAAAAAGCTCTGAGTGATCACAAGGAAAAATGAAAAGAAGCACCTTACTTACCTCCAGAGGGGTCTGTTGGCGTGTCCTTGTCCTATGCTGCGTGATTCCCGGCCAACGCACCAAATGTAAGGGTCCGGTGAACGTCGGAGGAAGAGACCACCAAGAGAACGCGGCTCATGCAACAGAAAAAGGCGTTCATTGAGGATCCAATCCAGCATGCTGGGGCTACGTGCTCACTCAAGAAGGGAGAGCAGCCCAGAGCCCCGAGCAGGGGTTGAGCAGTGCTTAAGTACACTTTTTGGGGAGGGCGGGACTTTACATATATCACAGTCTCCTTCAAGAAATCAACATACACCGCAGAAAAATCAAACAACAATTCCTAAACATGATTAGTTCATTCATTGGCAGGAACAGGTCAGGCGGGAGTGATAGGTGAGTTCTAAAGCGAGGTACACATTCAAACAGATTGGTTTTTGCCTTGCAATGCCTATGTGCCAGGCCACACAGGGTCCTAGGTTATTAAACAACCAGGCGGTCAGGGGGAATATTTACTGGGCAGTCCAGAATTGTACTACAAGCTACAGGAATTTCAGGTTTTGCATGTAGCATAGGAACTTAACAATACCTGGTCCTTTACATTTTAACTCAGGCCATGCAGCTTAGAAACTTTACAAAACCCGGTCTTTTACACTTCAACTTTTACACTTTAATTTCAATTTATTTTACCCTTTCAGATCACTCCTGGTGCACAAGAAGGGTGTCCAAGCCACCCTGAATTTAGGCAAATGAGTGGCAAGGGAGCTTATTTGGGACACTGTCTTGGGCTGTGCCCCTCATGGAAACCTCCAGCCAGATGTTATGATGAGTGCCTTTATAGAAGAAGAGGAGGGCCATGTGAGAGTGTTTTGGTATTAATTGTGGTCATTTGTGTGACGGTTGGAAGAGATGACTGGGTCCACCTGGGCTTGAATTCTTGTGTGATTCCCCTTAGAGACTGACTTCTGGAACTGAACTCAAAGAAGTATTGCCATAAATTGTGGTGATATTTTAAGAGGTCAAGCATGAGAGTCGCCCTGGAAACTAAGATCAAGGCCGAGGGTGGCTTTCCACAGAGCACTGGGAATTTCAGCCAAGATATCCCATGATTTTATTCTTAAAGACTTGGTAGCCATAGTTGAGAGTCAAAACACACAAGGACCTCACATTGTAGACCTCAATGGGCCTGGCTATATCTAACCTTTTGGCCACTCTTTGGGAAGCCTTGCCTATGAGAGTTCTCCAGAGTTTCATTGAAATGAGCTTCCACAACATTTAATGGTTCTTGAAACCCACAGTGCATACAAACACAATAGAAATACAAGCAGTTCAGAAGAGGCATGGTGTATAGTTGGACTTGCCTTTTGCATTATGTAGGGTAGGTGTTATAAATCTAGTTAATTTTTAATTGAAATAGTTCTCCTTGTGTTTTTAAAGTTTATAAATATGTGAATTCCTGTATCCTTTTCTCTGTAGCCTATTCATCACATGTATTTTTATTTAAACATATTGAATCCTACCTGGTATCACATATACATTCTTGTGAGGTGGCTGACATGGCAGATACAAATTATGACAAGAGATCACTTCTCCTAAACGCTATTGGATCATAAAATTCAGCCTAAGGGTAACCTTTCTAGTTGAACAACATTATTCATAAATCCATGTTCAGTAAAATTAATATTTTTGGATCTGTGGACGATATATATTTCATCATGAATTTCAATTGGCATATATATTGCCACTTTATAATGTCTGTGTGTGTTTTGCTCTTTGCTTAATTGCTTTTGAAAGAGATGTGTCTGAATCAGCCTCTTGGCCCTGTGTGAGGCTGTGGCTTAGATTCTCAGCACCTGATGGATCTAAAGAAAGATCCCATGGGTGCATCCAAAACCAAAATGGCCAAAAGAGCAGTTATTGTGGATGAAGACTCTCACCTTCCTCTCTAATGGCCCTGACATCCATCAAGTGAAAATAGGGATCCTTTGGGTCAAATGAGTTCTTTAAAGCCCTGCAGAGTTTAGCCCATAGGTGCTTGGGTTTTCACATGAATCCAATTTACATAAAGAATCTAAACCCCACAGTCATTTGGCCTCAAATTGAAGAAGATAAGGGGCATGTGGGAGCATTTTGTTTTGAATTGTGGTAATTTGTTTGGCGCTTGGAACAGATGACTGGGTCCACCTGGGCTTGAACTCTGGTATGATTCTCCTTAGAGACTGAATTCTGGAAGTGACATCAGAGAAGTATTGTCATGAATTGTGTTTGGATTTTACTAGGCCATGCAACCTAGATCTCAGGTATCAATTGTGGTGCAGGGAGATCTAGGTGCAGGGTGGCTTTGCCCAGAGCACTGGGAATCTCAGCCTGGATATCACATGATTTTATTCTGAAATTATTTAAAGCCACAGTTGAGAGTCAAAACACACATGGACCTCACATTGTAGACCTCAATGGGCCTGACTTCATGTGACCTTTTGGCCACTCTTTGGGAAGACTTGCCTGTGAGTGTTCTCAAGATCTTTCATTGAAATGAGCTTCTTCAACATTTAATGGTTCCTGAATGAATTGAAACCCACAGACCCTCCAACTTTATCCTCAAAAAATGGCTTGATAAATACCATGAAACTTTTGAAATTCCCATGACCAGGTGGCACTGGAAAACTTTTGGATGTCCTGTTGCTGATCATGAGTGTATCTCACAGTGCCTTGACTGACTGGGTTTCATGAAAATTGTGTAGAACAGTGATGCCAGTATGTTGGAGCCTGTTCATTAGTGGGCCTAGAGCAGTGGTGTGAAGGTGTGTGATAAAACATATGTGTTGGGGCATGTGGATCTGCCATTGGCTTCCAATTGCCTTGTGACTGACAGGGTACAGCCAGCAGACCCTTATATGTAAAGGCATCTTGTTATATGAATAGGTTTCTGGGCAATGTTCAGAATCAGGTTGCTATGGACAAAGGGGCAACCTATGTGGGACAGAATCCTGGTTGGTGCATTCTCATGCAGACTGTGTCCCTCCACACGTGACAGAACTCCCTCCAGCACTGTGTCCCAGTTGAACTCCTTGTATTTCATGAAGCAAATACCAAACTCCCAGTGCACCAAGGAGTAACACCACGAAAATTGGAGCATGACCAAATGGCTTCACAGTCAACCCGGGGAGACACTTACACCCCAGTGGCCATAGTTTAACTACAAAAAGAGTATTTAGCACTGCTGCCTCATTTTCATTGGAAAATTAGAAACAATGTCCTTCAGGTCACATATTTGCACACCCAGATTTGATGGTCACACAACAAAGGAAGCTAAAGCTCCTGACAACAACATGTATTTTAAGAGCCCAACCTCAGAGAGTTTCTCAAGAAGTCTTTACACAAGCAGAGCTCAATGTTTGTGGAGTGTTTACCCTGTCCCTTACTTTTGGAAACTCCTCTACCACCTACAAGTTTGTGAACTCCTGAGCATTTTTTATTCCTGATATGTATTTACAGATTTTCTAACTTTTCTCCTCTAATTGTATCTTACTTGGAACTAAGGTAATGTCAAGGCAATCTTCTGGATGAGAGTGTAAACATTTTTGTGTAGCACATATTTGCATACCAATTAGAGTCATTTTCCATATTTCCATTCGAAATACTGAATCCTTGACACTAACGCATACCCTAATAGACTCTGACTACTACTCCTAATATGATGGAGAAAAATAACACAAACAGAATAGGAATACAAGCAGTTCAGAGGAATCATAGTGTATAGTTGGACTTGTTTTTTGCATGATTAATTGTAGGTGTTATAAATCTAGTCAATTTTTAATTGAAATAGTTCTCCATGTGTTTTTAATGTTAACAAATATGTGAATACCTATCTCCCTTTCTCTGTAGCCTATTCAGCACATGTATTTTTATATGCACATATAGAACACCTACATTTTGTGCGGTGGCTAATTTGGCAAATTCAATTTGTGAGAAGTGATCACTCCTGTTAAACTCTGTTGGAACTGAAAATTTAACCTAGGGGTGTGTTTCCTAGAAGAACAACATTATACATAAATACATGTTCTAAAAGAAATAATTTTGCATCTGTGGAGGATATATATTTCATGATAAATTTGATTGCTAATTTATTGTCTGTGTGTGTTTTTTTTGTATATATATATATATATATATATATATATATATATATATATATATATATATAAATATACATACACTCTCCAGATTTTTCAAAATATGAAATATATGTGTCTTATATACACTCCCTAAATTCATTCATGTTCATGTATATGGATTTATAATCAACTTTTAACAAGATCATTCTCAGAAATATTCATCCACCTGAAATACATATTGTTTCCAGTACTGAAAACTAACTTCAGTTAATGTTGCATACAAATACTAATACTTCTACAGTAACTGACCCAGTTTAAAATCAATTCAAGTACATTCCTATGTGACATGATGTGTATTTTGAAATTCATTTTAATTCAACACTGGTACATTACTATTTCTTCAATTTATGCACATCATAGGATATATATTTCATCCACAAGTTAGCAAACTTATAGGCATTTGTTTCACTTTCAATCACTTCCTGCTTCAGAACACATGGATTCTTCCAGGTTTCTTGACTGGTCTTATAATGAGACTTCTTTCGAAATATATTATTTTTGATTTCTTTTATCACTTTTGAAGCAAAACTGACACTCACTTCATGATAAACCATAACTATAATATCACCATTAGATGTGTAACTGGTTGGAATGAATGATTTTATAACAATATAGTATTTTTTATATATTCTCTTATATCAGTTTATTCCATTATTTAAAGTGGAACCAGTTATATTATTTATTCACTATATTGTCTATTCATGCATTATCTCTATTTTCATAGACACAGGGTACACCTCTTAGTACCCCAAATACTAATTTATTAGTCTTCTGAATATTGCTCCCAGAAATGGTGGAAGAAATACTCATGTCACCTGATCTACTTATGCATGTTATCATAGTAATATTCTGGACACAAAATGCAAAAGTCACACGTATGATTGTACCGAAGCCTAAATGGAAACTGAACATGGATTACTAAAAACATCCATATCCAGGTTGCCTAATGCTCTCAAATGTCAATACTATTGGTGACCACATTTTTGTTTCTTCCTAAGATTATATATTCAACCTCAAAACTGTTGGAAATGTCTAGTTTTTTCACTCACTTTATACTTTGCCTGATTTCCTAATGTCTCTATTGATATCTACTTTCCTACATATTTTTTCCAGTTCAACATTGTGACTGACCCTTCACATGTGCTGACATTGACATTCACTCTCTAACCGAAACCCTATTGCTAATGAACTTTGGTCCAAATCCTATACTCTATCTTCTTCCGAAACATACTGACTATCTTCCTGATCCTATCGACTATCCCTTTTTGAGTGGATGTACTCTACTACATTCAAGCATCTGAGGTACAAGGTCCTATGCCATTGTATATCGATTTTTCTGAAACATGTATGCAGAACATAATTCAAAGCTACGTGTCCCAATCTATTGCCAAATGCACTTCTGAGCTTCAAATCTTACCTAGATTTCTGTTTTCATACTTATATTTAACCACTATATTTCTATATATTGCAGGTTCCCAATAACCTTATTCATCCCGCAGAATGATTCCTAACCCAAATCGAACGTGTTATTAACCCTAACCATACACTGTTGCCTCAATCTAACATTACAAAAGAGCAGGGACAGGGCTATTCTTTCAATTAGGGATGTAGGTAATCTTCCAACTGCTGAGAACCTCAAAGTTCGATGCAGAAATGATCCCTGGAGAAGATGTAGGCAGCTATGAAGGACCTGCATGAGCAAAAGCCATCTTCCATGGCAAACAACCTGGAAAGGATGAAGGGATGTGTATGCATCAGACTCTCTCTTCTTAATGTAGAGAAGATGAACCTAACCAGGCCTGCGTGTAGAGCTGTTCCATGGTGTCTATTTTGATATACCATTCTAACTAGTCAAATTGTCACAGGAAGTAGGGGCACCCTCCAACTCATGGGACCATTGTAAGCAAGTGTTAGGACAAAGTTGTTGCCAAGGCAGTGACCTCATTCAGTTGCAAAGAAAGTGACATACCTCATTTCCTTGATGATGGAACTCTCTGAAATTGGGATGCAAGAAGCCAGGCACCAAGAGTCAGTCCCAGTCCCAGTCCCAATGGGCTCACTTGTTTGGATTTACCAAGTACAGAGTCAGACCTTCTTGGTACCTACTGATGTGAGGATGGCCAAATGCCAGTAGAGCTCTGAAGAGGGGCCTTTCTTGAGACAGCAGGTTGTGGCTAACAGCAGGCTCCTCGCAGAATAACAGAGTTGGCCAAGGAGACAAGATCTGAGACCGGACAGGCCATTGCGAGTGGAACATAGTATGCCCCACCAGTCAGAGGACACTCCAGATAGTTAAAGACCTATTTTTGGGAAGGAGGTGCCTTTTTGGTTGTGGGTGTGAGTTTGCGGTTTTGTTTCATGTTCTGAGAATAGGTAGGAAAGGTGGTTGGTTTGGTTTGGAGTCGACTGTTTCTAGTAAGTCTATAGACAAGGCGAGTGTTTCTATGTCTGTGTAGCCACTGTGTCCGTGGTTTTAGACATTAGAAACGAGAATGCATCAATGGAGGTGTCTGTCTAGTAGAAAGCTTCACAGCATTCATCCTGCACAATTGATTAATGGACTGTTGCTTGCCTTATGGATGGGAAACACCTACTAACTTCCTAAGTTGCTGTTTTCTTCCTGAATTCTGGCCACTCTCCAGAATAGTATCATGGTTTATAGTCCAAGATATGTACCACCTCCAAACTCTGTGACATGGCCATGTCCTTGATAGCTGAAGGGAATGGGAACATCTCAGAAAACTCAGATATCAGTGTGACCAGTAAAGTCTCATTGGAGAAACCCTGCTTGGCTCCATTTGCTTATCTATGTTTCTGTTGCCTTGAATGTCAGGAATGTCTTTGCCTCAGGCCACCCCTTTGTGAAGCATGAAGAAACAGTTTTCAAATGGAAATGAATGGGCATCACCTGTGGCTCTTTGCTTAATTGCTCTGGAAAGGGATGTGTCTTAGTCAGACACTAGGCCCTGTTTGAGGCTGTGGCTAAGATTCTCAGCTCCTGATAGATCTAAAGAAGATCCCATGTGTGCATCCAAAACCAAAATGGCAAAAAATCTGTCATTGTGGATGAAGTCTCTTGCCTTCTTCTGTTTGGTTCCTGACCTCCATCAAGTGAGAATAGGGATCCTTTGGATCAAATGAGTTCTTCAAAGTCCTGCAGAACTGCTTGGGTTGTCTCATGATGCCAAATCACATAAAGAATCTATACCTGACAGTAAGTAGGCATCAAATTGGAGAAGTAGAGCAGTATTTATGGCAGGCCTAGAGCAGTTGTGTGCAGGTGTGTGACAATACATCTGTGGTGGGGTCATGTGGATCTTACATTGGCTTCCAAATGGCTTGTGACTGACATGGTGCAGCTAGCAGAACTTTGTATGTAAAGGCATCATGTTACATGGAGAGTTTTCAGGGCAATGTTCAGAATCAAGTTCCTATGGTAAAGGGGGCAAGCAATGGGGGATAGAAGCCTGGTTGGTGCATTCTCCTGCAGACCCTGACACACCATACGTTACAGGACTCCCTCCAGCATTGTGTCCCAGTTTAACTCCTTGTATGTCATGAACCAAATACAAAACACCCACTGCAGCAGCAAGAAACACCACGAAAAGTGGAGGATGACCAAATGATTTCAAAGTCCAGACGGGGAGACACTTATCCCCCATTGGCCACAGTTTAGTTACAAAGAGTTAATTCAGCACTGCTGCCTCATGTTCATTGGACAATAAGAATTCATGTCCTCCAGGTCACAAAAATGCAGACCCAAGTTTGATGGTCTCACTACAAAGGAAGCTAAAGCTTCTGAAAACAACATATGTTTCAAGTACCCAACCTCATTGTCAGTATCTCCAGAAGTGTTTAGGCCAGCAGAGATCCATGTTTGTGGAGTTTTACCCTGTCCCTAAGGTTTGGAAACGTCTCTTCCACCTCAAAGGTTGTGAACTACTGAGCATTTTCCATTCTACGTATGTATTCACAGATTTTCTAACTCTTCTCCTCTAATTGTTTCTTACATTGGGCGTGGTTATTTCAAGCCATTGTTCTGAATGAGAGTGGGAATTTTTTTGTGTGTAGCACGTATTTGCATACACATTGGATTCATTTTCCAATTTTCCATTCGAAATACTGAATCCCTGACACGAACCCATACCCTACTAGACTCTGACTACTAATTCTAATATGATGCAGAAAAGTAACACAAACAGAATTGAAATACAAGCAGTTCAGAGGAGGCATGGTGTATAATTGATCTTGCCTTTTGCATGATAAATGTCAGGTGTTATAAATCCAGTCTATTTTTAATTGAAATAGATCTCCATGTGTTTTTAAAGTTAACAAATATGTGAATTCCTGTCTCCCTTTGTCTGTAGCCTATTCAGCACATGTATTTTTATATGCACATATCAAATCCTACCTGGTGTCACACCTACATTCTTGTGAGGTGACTGACTTGGGAGATACAATTTGTGAGAAGACATCACTCGTCCTAAACGCTGTTGGAACTGATAATTCAAATAATGGGTGAGCTTCCTAGTTGAAAAACATTATACATAAATCCCTGTTAAGAAAATTGAATATTTTTGGATCTGTGATTGATGTATATTTCATAGTGAATTTAGATTTGCATATATGTTGCTACATTTTAATATCTGTATGTGTCTGTGTGTGTATACACACACACACACACACACACACACACACACTCTCTCCAGATTTTTCAAAATATGAAATATATGTATCTTATTTGCACTCCCTAAATTCATTTATGTTCAAGTATGTGGATTTATAATCAACTTTTCACAAGATTTTTCTCAGAAATATTTATCCACCTGAAATACATATTTGTTTCCTAGTACTGAAAACTAACTTCAGTGAATGGTACATACAAATCCTGTTGATAGCCACAGCCAAGGGTCTCCAGTAAATACCATATGTACTACTGCACAACCTAAGGCAGGCATGGTCCCTAAGCCACATGCTCGTTGTTTAAACAGAGAGGGGGAGATGTTGAGAGCCAGAGCCAAAGGGGCCCCAGGAAACCTCCAGCTGCCAGCAAACTTCCAGCTGCCGGCTGATGATTGGCTCCACAGCAGCCCCAGCAACATCTAGCTGATTGGCTCCTCTGCGGTGATGCTCATTGCAGATGCTCATTGAGCTGTTTCCCCGCCCTTTCAGACTGCCAGTGGATGATTGGCTGATAGAGGCCCCAGCAACATCTAGCTGATTGGCTCCTCTGTGGTGATGCTCAATGGGATGTTTCCCTGCCCTTTCAGACAACGGAGCTGCTCATTGGTGGACTTTTTTGGCTCCGCCCATGTGACCCAGCCAATCGGCCTCAAAAGGAGGAGGCTTGTGGTTGAGGGAGAGGCTTGTGGGAAGACTGTGGTGGCAGTTGGGCTCTGAGGGTTTTTCCTGAGAAGCTGTTTTGTTTGGCTTGTGTGGTTCTAAAAATAAAGTTTGTTTCTTTTGACAATTGGCTCCTGAATTGTGCCCAGCCAGACTGATGATAATCATGTAAAATGTTGATTTTAAATCGCATACATGAACTTGAATGAATTTAGGGAGTGTATAATAAGACACATATATTTCATATTTTGGAAAATCTGGAAAATCTGGTATGTATATATATATATATATATATATATATATATATATATATATATATATATATATATATATATATACACACACACACAACAATAAAATGTAGCAATATATATGCCAATCAAAATTTATCATGAAATATATATCATCCACATATCTAAAAATATTCATTTTACTGAACATGGATTTATGTATGATGTTGTTCACTAGGAAGCTCACCCATAGTTTGAATTTTCAGTTCCATCAGTATTTAGGGGAAGTGATCTATTCTCATAATTTGTATATTCCAAAGTTAGTGAGATCACAAGAATTTACGTGTGTTACCAGGTAGGAGTCTATATATGCATAAAAATATACATGTTCTAAAGAGGCTACAGAGCAAAGGAGACAGGAATTTACATATGTGTTAACTTTGAAAACTCATGGAGAAATATTACAATGAAAAGTTGACTAGATTTATAACACATATCCTTGATAAAGGAGAAGGAAAATCCAAGTATACACCATGCCTCCTACAAAAGGCCTGTATTTCTATTCTGTTAGGTTTCTTTTTCTCCATCATTTTAGGATAGTAGTCAGAGTCTAGTAGGGTATGGGTTAGTGTCAGAAATTCAGTATTGCAAATGGAAAATAGGATAATGTATCCAATGTGTATGCAAATATGTGCTACACAATAATCTTCCCACTCTCACCTAGAACAATGCCTTGACATTACCTTTGCCCCAAGTGAGACACAATTAGAGAAGAAGAGTTAGAAAATCTGTGAATACATATCTGGAATGGAAAATTCTCAGGAGTTCTCAACCTGGGAGCAGGTAGAGGAGTTTCCAGAAGTAAGGGATTGGGTAAACACTCCACAACCATGGAGCTCTTCTGGAAAAAAGACTTCTGGAGAATCTGCCTCTGAGGTGTGGCACTTGAAATATATATTGTTGTCAGGAGCTTTGTCTTCATTTGTAGTGAAACCATCAAAGCTGGGTCTGAATCTATGTGACCTGGAGAACATGGTTTCTTATTTTCCAATGAACCTGAGGCAGCAGTGCTGAATTCTCTCTTTGTAGGTAAACAGAGGCCAGTGGGCCAAAGTGTCTAAGCATGTGGACTGTGAAGCCATTTAGTCATCCTCCAATTTTCATGGTGTTTCTTGGTGCTGAACTGGGAGTTTGGTATTTGCTTCAAGAAATACAAGGAGTTCAACTGGGACACAGTGTTGGAGGGAGTTCTGTGACATGTGCTGGGTCAGAGTCTCCAGGAGAACGCACTAACCCGGCTTCTATCCCACATAGCTTGCCCCCTAGACCATAGCAACCTGATTCTGAACATTTCCCTGAAACCTCTCCATATAACAAGATGCCTTTGCATCTAAGGGTCTGCTGGGTGCACCATGCTATCTAAAAGCCATTTGGAAGTCAATGGCAGATCCACGTGGCACCACCATAAATATTTTATCACACACCTGCACACCACAACTCTGGGCCAACTACTCCGCAGTCTCCATCTAACCGGCATCTCTGTTCTACACCACTTTCATTATACCCAATCAATCAAGGCACTGTCTGGTACACTAATGATCAGCAACAGGACATCAAAGGTTCTCCAGTGCCACCTCATCATGCGAATTTCAAAAATTTCATGGTATTTATCTAGCCATTTTACAAGGATGAATTTGGAGGCATTGTGGGTTTCAATTCTTTCAGGAATCATTCAATGTTTAGGAAACTCATTTCAATGAAAGTTCTGGAGAACTCTCACAGGCAAGGCTTTCCAAAGAGTGGCCAAATAGTCACATGAAGCCAGGCCAATTGACGTCTACAATGTGAGGTCCATGTGTATTTTGACTTTCAACTATGTCTGGCAAGTATTTCAAAATAACATCATATGATATTCTGTCTGAGATTCCCAGTGCTCTGTGGAAAGCCACCCTGGGACTAGATCTCAGTTTCAAAGGGCGACTTTCATGGGTGGCCACCTAAAATCCCAACACAAATCATGGCAATACTTCTCTGAGGTCAGTTCCAGAACTCAGTCTCTAAGAGGAATCACACCAGAGTTCAAGCCCTGGTGGACCCAGTCATCTTTTCCGACTGCCACATAAATGACCACGATTAAAACCAAAACACTCCCAAATGGCCCTCATCTTCTTCCATATAGACACTCATCATAACCTCTGGCTTGACGTTTCCTTGAGGGACACAGCCCAAGACAGTGTCCAAAATAATCTCCCTTTCCTCTCATTTGCCTAAAGTCAGGGTGGCCTGGACACTCATTCTGTGAACCATGAGTGATCAAATAACCCTGACTTTAATACTGCTCTTCTTCTCCAATTTGAGGCCTACTGTCTGTGGAGTATACATTCTCGATGTGAATTGGAGTAATGAAAAACCCCAATAACCCATTGGCTACACTCTGCAGGGTTTTGAAGAACTCATTTGACCCAATAAATTCCTATTCTCATTTTATGGAGGTAAGGAACCTTACAGAGGAAAGTGAGAGACTTCATCCTCAATGACTGCTTTTTGGGCCATTTTGGTTTTTGATGTGCCTTCTGGAATGTTACATATTTTTTTTTTGTTTTAGTGCCTTCTGGAATATTACATAATTTTTTTCTTTAGACATTATTGCCAGAGTTCCTATCTTCATCCCAGTGCAGGTGAAATCAAAGATAATACCAATCTACAGCTTCTGCAATAGCCATCCCTGTACTGCTTGCAGAACTTGCCTGGACACATTGTGAACTCACCTAAATGCATTGTGAACTATCTGTTGGTGCAGCGACTTGTGGTAGGGTTGGGGTATATTTGCTGATAATGTCATCGGTGGTACAATTTTTCCAAAAGGAGCCATCAATTGGCTTGGTGTATCTTCCTCCCTTCTGCGTGTCATGATCGTCCAGCTAAAATTTGGGGGGCCAACAGAGGTGAGGCAAAGAACCTCACCCACCCCCGCTGGTACAAAGACCTCTCCACAGGTGTGGCTCTATACTGGACGGGTAGTCAGTGACGGGTAAGATACAATTGCAATGGTACCAACTTAACGGGTAAAGACTATATGTACTATTGGACAACCTAAGGCAGGCACGGTCCCTAAGCCACATGCGTGTTGTTTAAACAGAGAGGCGAAGATGTTGAGAGCCACAGCCGAAGGGGCCCCAGCAAAATTCCTGCTGCCAGCAAACTTCCAGCTGCCGGCTGATGATTGGCTCACAGCGGCCCCAGCAACACCTAGCTGATTGGCTCCTCTGCGGTGATGCTCAATGGGCTGTTTCCCTGCCCTTTCAGACCACAAAACTGCTCATTGGGGGACTTTTTTTGACTCCGCCCACATGACCCAGCCAATCGCCCTCATGAGCAGGAGTATTGTGGGAGGCGGAGAGAGGCTCCTCTGGGAGGGAGAGGTTTTGGGAAGCCAGTGGTGGCAGTTGGGGCTCTGAAGGTTTTTCCTGAGAGGCTGTTGTGTTTGGCATGTGTGGTTCTAAAAATAAAGTTAGTTTCTTTTGACAAGTGGCTGCTGATTGTGCCCAGCAAGACTGCGGCATTATCCTAATATTTCTACAATAACTGACCCAGTTTAACATCAATGCAAGTAGATTCCTGTGGGAGAGGACATGATGTGTATTTTGACGTTCATTTTTATGTAACAGTGGTACATTACTATTTCTTCAGTTTACGCACATCATAGTATATATATTTGATCCACAAGTTCACAAATTTATAGGCATTTGTTTCACTTTCAATCACTTTCTGCTTCAAAACACATGTATTCCTCCAGGTTTCTTGACTGGTCTTTTCATGAGACTTCTTTCCAAACACATTATTTCCGATTTCCATAATCACTTTTGAAGCAAAACTCACACATTCTTCATGAAAAACCATAATGCTGATATAACCATTATATATATTACTGGTTGGAATGAAGGATTGTATATCAATGTAAGATTTTCTGTATATTTTCAGATATCAATTCAATCCATTATTTAAAGTTAGAACCAGTTATAATGTTTCTTTACAGTATGGTCTATTCATGCATTACCTCTATAATTATAGACACAGTGTACACCATTTTTACCTCCAAAAATAATTGATACGTCTTCAAAATATTGCTCCCAGAAATGGTGGAAGAAATATTCATGTCACCTGATCTACATATACATTTTACCACAGTAATATTCTGCACACAGAAAGAAGAGGTCAAACTTATGTTTGTACCAAAGCCTAAATGAAAAGTGACCATGGATTACGGAAAACATCCATGTCCATATTGCCTAATGCTCTCAAAAGTTCATCCTATTGGTGACTACATGTTTGTTTCTTCCTAAGATTATATATTCAAACTCAACCCTGTTGAAAATGTATAATTCTATCACTCACTTTATACTTTGCCTGATATCCTAATGTCAATTGATATCTGCATTCCTACTTTTTTCCCCAGTTCATCCTTTTGACAGACTCTCCACATGTGCTGACAATTACATTCACTCTCTATCCGAAACCCTATTGCTAAAGATCTTTTCATCCAAATCTTATACTCACTCTTCTTTCAAAGCCTACCAACAATCTTACTAATCCTACAAATTATTTCTTTTTGACTGGATGTTCTCTTCAACATTCAATCAACAAAGGTACAAGGAATTATGCCATTGTATATTGATTTATCTGAGACATCTGTGCAGAATATAATTCAAAGCTAAGAATCCCAGCCAAGGGTCCAATGCAATTCTGGGCTTCAAATATTACCTAGATGTCTGTTTTCATACTTATATTTCACTTATATTCTTATAAATATCGCACGTTCCCAATACCATAATTCATCCCGCAGAATGATTCCTAACCCAAATGGAACATGTTATTAACCCTGACCATACACTGTTCTCTCAATCTAACTTTACTGAAGAGCAGGGACAGAGTTGGTCTTTCAATACAGAAATTAGGGGATCTTCCACTTGCTGAGAACCTCCAAGGTCATTAAAGAAATGATCCCTGGATTAAATGTAGGCAGCTATGAATGACGTCAGAGAGCAAAAGTCATCTTCCATGACAAACAACCTGGTTAGCATGAAGGGATGTGTCTGAATCAACATTTCTTTTCTTAATGTATAGAAGATGGACCAAACCAGGCCTATCTGGAGAGCTTTCTTTGGGTGCCTATGGTTGATATACCATGCAAACTTGTGAAAGTTTCACTGGAAGAAGGGGGAGCCTCCAACTCATTGGACTTTGGAAGCAACTGTTAGGACAAATTGGTTGACAAGGCAGTAACCTAATTCTGTTCCTGAAGGAAGTGACCTACGTCACTTCCTTGGTGAAGGAATTCTCTGAACTTGGGATCCATGAAGACAGGTACCCAGAGCCAGTCCCAGTCCCAGTCCCAGTGGGCTCACTTGTTCAGTTTTACCGACGACAGGGTCAGTCTTTCTTGGTACCTACCTATGTGAGGATGGCCAAAAGCCAGAAGAGCTCTGAAGAGGGACCTTTTCTGAGAAAGCAGGTAGTGGCTCACCGCTGGCTCCTGACAACTTCACAAAGTTGGCCAAAGAGACCAGATCTGAGTCAGGACAGGACATTTCGGGAGAACATTTTATGGCCCACCAGTCAGAGGACACTCTGGATAGTCACAGACCTACTTGGGGGAAGGAGGTGCCTTTGTGGGAGTGGTTGTGGTTTTGTGGTTTTGTCACATGTTCTGAAAATAGGTAGGAAATGTGGTTTGTTTGGTTTGGATTGGACTGTTTCTAGTAAGTCATTTGACATGTAAGTGTTTCTATGTCTGTGTATCCCACTGTGTCTGTGGTTGTAGACATTAGAAAAGAGAATGAATTAATTGATGTGTCCTGTCTAGTAGAAAGCTTCCCAGCATTCATCCTGCCCAATTGATTAATGGACTGCGGCTTGCCTTCTGGATGGGCAAAACCTTCTATCTTCCTAAGATCCTGTTTTCTTCCTGAATTCTGACCACTCTCCAGAATAGGCTCATGGTTTTGTGTCCAAGATATATACCACCTCCAAGCTCTGTGACATGGCCATGTACTTGATAGCTGAAGTGAATGGGGAGCATCTCAGAAAACTCAGATATCAGTGTGACCAGGAAAGTCTCAGTGGAGAAACCCTGCTTTGTGTCTTTTGCTTACCTGTTCTTCTGTTTCCCTAAATGTCAGGAAGGTCTTTGCCTCTGGCCACCCCTTTGTGAAGCCTGAAGAAAACAGTTTTCAAATGAAAATGAATGGGCATCACCTGTGGCTCTTTGCTTAGTTGCTTTTTAAAAGGATGTGTCTGAATCAGCCTCTTGGTTCTGTGTGAGGTTGTGGCTTAGATTCTCAGCACCTGATGCATCAAAAGATAGATTCCATGTGTGCATTCAAAACAGAAATGGCAAATGAGTCTCTTGCCTTCCTCTATTAGATTCCTGACCTTCATCAAGTAAGAATCAGGATCCATTAGTTCAAAAGAGTTCTTTGAACCCCTGCAGAAGTGCTTGGGTTTTCTGATGACTCCAAATCACATAAAGAATCTATACCTGACAGTCAGTAGGCCTCAAATTGGAAAAGCAGAACAGTATTAAGGCCATGCCTATTTGATCAGTTCTGGTTCACAGGAAGGGTGTGTAGGCCACCCTGACTTTCGGCGAATGAGGGGAAAGGGAGCTTATTTTGGACAGTGTCTTGGTCTGTGCCCCTCATGGAAACTTCTAGCCAGAGGTTATGATTAGTGTCTATATGGAAGAACATGAGGGCCATGTGAGAGTGTTTTGGTTTTCATTGTTGTCATTTGTGTGGCGGTGGGAAAAGATGACTGCGTCCACTTGTGTTTCAACTCTTGTGGGATTCCCCTTGGAGACTGAGTTCTGAAACTGACCTTAGAGAAGTATTGCCATGAATTGTGTTGGAATTTTCGGAGGCCACGCATGAGAGTCACCCTTGGAAACTGAGATCTAGGCCCAGGGTGGCTTTCCACAGAGCACTGGGAATCTCAGTGAGGATATCACTTGATTATATTCTGAAAGACTTGGCAGCAATAGTTGAGAGTCAAAACACACATGGACCTCACATTGTAGACCTCAATGTGGCTGGCTTTGTGTGACCTTGGGCCACTCTTTCAGAAGACTTGCCTGTGAGAGTTCTCTCGAGCTTCCATTGAAATGAGATTTCTCAATATTTAATGGTTCCTGAATGAATTGAAACCCACAGTAACTCCAACTTCATCCTTGAAAAATGGCTAGAAAATACCATGAAATTTTTGAAATTTCCATGACCAGCTGGCACTGGAAAACCATTTGATGTCCTGTTGCTTATCATGAGTATACAAGACAGTGCCTGGTTTGACTGAGTTTCATGATAATGGTGTAGAAAAGATATGCCAGTAAGTTGGAGCCTGCTGAGTAGTGGGCCAAGAGCAGTAGAGTGTAGGTGTGTGAAAAAACATCTGTGGTGGGGCCACGTGGATCTGCCATTGGCTTATAAATGGTTTGTGACTGACACGGTGCAGCTAGCAGACCTTTGGATGTAAAGGCATCTTGTTGTATGGAGAGGTTTCAGGGCAATGTTCAGAATCATGTTGCTATGGTCAAGGGGGCAACTATGTGTGATAGAAGCCTTCTTGGTACATTCTCCTGCCGATCCTGACCACCACACGTGACAGAACTCCCTGCAGCACTGTATCACAGTTAAACTCCTTTATTTCGTAAAGTAAATACCAAACTTTCAGTGCAGCATCAAATAACATGATTAAATGTGAAGGATGATCAAATGGCTTCACAGTCCACATGGGGAGACACTTAGCCCCCAGTAGCCCCAGTTTGTCTACAAAGAGAGAATTCAGTACTGCTGCCTCGTGTTCATAGGAAAATAAAAAAAAAAACATGTCGTCCAGGTCACATAGATGCAGACTCAGCTTTGATGGTCTCACTACAAAGGAAGCTAAATCTCCTGACAACAACATATATTTCAAGTGCCCAACCTCAGAGGCATTTTCTCAAGAAGTCTTAAGGCCGACACAGCTCCATGTTTGTGGTATTTACCCTGTCCCTTACTTTTGGAAACTCCTCTACCACCTTCAAGGTTGTGAACTCCTGAGCATTTTCCATTCCAGATATTTATTATGAACTCAAACAACAACAAGTGCTGGCGAGGATGTGGAGAAAAGGGTACACTTGTACATTGCTGGTGGGACTGCATATTGGTGCAGCCAAATTGGAAAGCAGTATGGAGATTTCTTGTAGAGGTGGGAATGGAACCACCATTTGACCCAGGTATTCCCCTTCTCAGTCTATTCCCTAAAGACCTAAAAAAAATGCTACAGGGACACTGCTACATTGATGTTCATAGCAGCACAATTTACAATAGCAAGACTGTGGAACCAACCTAGATGCACTTCCATAGATGAATGGATAAAAAATGAGGCATTTATACACAATGGAGTATTACTCTGCATTAAAAAATGACAAAATTTTTACAGAGAAATGGATGGCATTAGAGCAGATTATGCTAAGTGAAGCTAGCCAATCCCTAAAACCAAATGCCAAATGTCTTTTTGATATAAAGAGATTAACTAAGAACAGAGTAGGGACGAATAGAATGAGAAGAAAATTAACATTAAACAGGGATGAGAGGAGGAAGGGAAAGGGAGAGAGAAGGGAAATTGCATGGAAATAAAAGGAGACCCTCAGGGTTATACAAAATTACATACAAGAGGAGGTGAGGGAAAGGAAAAAATTATACAAGGGGGAGAAATGAATTACAGTAAAGAGGTAGAGAGAGAAGAGGAGAGGGGAGGTAAGGGGAGGGGGATAGTAGAGGTTAGGAAAGGCAGCAGAATACGACAGACACTAGTATGGCAATATGTAAATCAATGGATGTGTAACTGATGTGATTCTGCAATCTGTTTATGGGGTAAAAATGGGAGTTCATAACCCACTTGAATCACAGTGTGGAATATGATATATCAAGAACTATGTAATGTTTTGAACAAGCATAAATAAAAATTAAAAAAAAGAAAACTAACTTTGGTGAATGGTGCAAAGAAATCCTAATATTTCTACAGTAACTGACACAGTTTAACATCAATGCGAGAAGATTCCTGTGGGACATGATGTGTATTTTGATGTTCATTTTTATTCAGCACTGGTACATTACTATTTCTTCAGTTTATTCACATCATATTATAATATTTCATCCACAAGTAAGCAAATTTATCGTCATTTTTTTCAAATTCAATCACTTCCTGCTTCAGAACTCATGAATTCCTCGGTGTTCCTTGACTGGCATTTTCATGAGACTTCTTTCCAAACACATTATTTTCGATTTCCATAATCACATTTGAAGCAAAACTCACACAAACTTCATGATAAATCGTACCCTAATATTAACATTAGGTGTATAACTGGTTGTCATGAATGATTGCATATCAATATAAGATTTCTTATATATTTTCAGATATCAATTCAATCCATTATTTAAAGTGGAACAAGTTGTATTATTTATTGAAATTAAGGTCTATTCATGCATTATCTGTATATTCATAAAAACAGGGTACACCTCTTTTTACCCCCAATGCTAATTTATACGTTTTCAAAATACTGCTCCTAGAAATGGTGGAAGAAAAAATCATGTCATCTAATCTACATATACATTTTATCACAGTAATATTCTGGAAACAAAATGCAAAGGTCCCACTTAGGATTGTACCAAAGCCTAAATGTAAAGTGAACATGGATTACTAACAATATCCATGTCCATGTTGCCTAATGCTCTCAAATGTCAATCCTATTGGTGACCTACATATTTGTTTCTTCCTAAGATTAGATATTCAATCTCAACCCTGTTGAAAATGTCTTATTCTATCACTCACTTTATACTTTGCCTGATTTCCTAATGTCTCTATTGATATCTGCTTTTCTACAAATTTTCCCCAGTTCATCATTGTGTCTGATTTCTTCATATGTGCTGACATTTATATTCACTCACTGCCCGAAAAAAATTGCTAAAGAACTTTTGTTACATATCCTATACTAACTCTACTTGCTAAACATAACGACTATCTTCTTTTTTTTTTAAATTTTTTTTATTGGTTGTTCAAAACATTACAAAGCTCATGGCATATCATCTTCCATACATTTGATTCAAATGGGTTATCAGCTCCCATTTTTACCCCAAATACAAGTTGCAGAATCACATCGGTTACACATCCACATTTTTACATAATACCATATTAATAACTGAGACTATCTTCTTAATCCTACCGACAATCCCTTTTGACTGGATGTTCTCTTCAGCATTCAATCATCCAAGGTTCAAGTTCCTCTGCCATTGTATATCGATTTATTTGAGACATGTGTGCAGATAGTAATTCAAAGCTAAATATCCCAATCAATTGCCCAATGCCCTTCTGGGATTCAAATCTTACTTTAATTTCTGTTTTCATACATATATTTAACCTCGATATTCTTATAAATATCACAGGTTCCCAATACCATTATTAATCCAGCAGAATGATTCCTAACCCAAATCGAACATGAAATTAACCCTAACCATACACTGTTCACTCAATCTAACTTTACAGAAGAGCAGAGACAGATTGTTCTTACAATACAGGAATGTAGGGGATGCTCTACCTGTTAAGAACCTCAAAGGTCCATGCAGAAATGATCCCTGGAGAAGATGTAGGCAGCAATGAAGGACCTGAGAGACAAAAAGTCATTTTCCATGGCAAACAACCTGGTCAGGATGAAGGGTTTTGTCTGAATCAGCCTCTATCTTCTTACTGTAGAGAAGATGGACCAAACCAGGCTTGTGTGGAGAGCTGTTCTTGGGTGCCTAAGGTTGATATACCATTCTAAGTTGTGAAAGTGCCAAAGGAAGTAGGGGCAGCCTCCATCTCATGGGACCCTTGGAAGCAACTGTTAGGACAAAGTGGTTGCCAAGGCAGTGACCTCATTCAGTTCTTAAAGGAAGTGACCTACCTCACTTCCTTGTTGATGGAACTTTCTGAACTTGGGACCAAGGAAACCAAGCACCAGAGCCAGTCCCAGTCCCAGTCCAAGTGGTCTCATTTGTTTGGAATCACCAAGGACAGAGTCAGTCTTCTTGGTAGGAACTGATGTGAGGATGGCCAAATGCCAAGAAAGATATGAACACGGGCCTTTCCTGACTAAGCAGGTAGTGGCTCACCGCTGGCTCCTGACTGCTTTACAGAGTTGTACAAGGAGACCAGATCTGAGACAGGACAGACCATTACCGGGGAACATAGTATGGCAAACCTGTCAGAGGACACTCCGGATAATCACAGCCCTACTTGGAGGAAGGAGGTGTCTTTTTGAGTGTGGGTGTGTGGTTTTGTCTCTGTTCTGAGAATAGGTTGGAAAGGAGGTTTCTTTGGTTTGCAGTGAACTGTTTCTAGTAAGTCGTTTTACAAGGTGAGTGTTTCTATGTCTGTGTATCCCACTGTGTCCGTGGTTGTATACATTAGAAAAGAGAATGCATCAATGCATGTGTCCCCTCTAGTAGACAGCTTCCCAGCATTCATCCTGCCCAATTAATGAATGGAGTGTGGTTTCCATATCGATAGGCAACACCTACTACCTTATTAAGTCCCTGTTTTCTTTCTGAATTCTGACAACTCTTCAGAATAGGCTCTTGGGTTTGTGTCCAAGATATGTACCACCTCCAATCTCTGTCACATGGCCATGTACTGGATATCTGAAGGGAATGGCCAGCATCTCAGAAAACTCAGATATCAGTGTGACCAGGAAAGTCTCAGTGGAGAAACCCTGCTTTGGGCCTTTTGCTAACCTATTGTTCTGTTGCCATGAATCTCAGGATGTCTTTGCCTCTGGCCACCCCTTTGGGAAGCCTGAGGAAAACATTTTTCAAATGTAAATGAAGGGCATCACCTGTGGCTCTTTGCTTAATTGCTTGGAAAAAGATGTGTCTGAATCATCCTCTTGGCCCTGTGTGAGGCTGTGGCTTAGATTCTCAGCACCTGATGGATCAAAAGAAAGATCACATGTGTGCATCCAAAACCAAAATGGCAAATATTCACTCATTGTGAATGAATTCTTTTACCTTCCTCTGTTAGGATCCTGACTTCCATCAAGTGAGAATAGGAATCCTTTGGGCCAAATGAGTTCTTCAAATCTTTGCAGAGGGGCTTGGATTTTCTCATGACTCAAATTCACATAAAGAATCTAAACCACAGAGTCAGAAGGCCTGAAATTGAAAAAGCCAAGCAGTATTAATGGCAGGCCTATTTGATCATTCCTGGTTTACAGGAAGTGTGTCCAGGCCACCTTGATGTTAGACAAATGAGGGGAACAGGACCTTAATTTGGACACTGACTTGGGCTGTGGACCTCATTGAAAACTCCAGCCAGACGTTATAAGGAGTGTCTATATGGAAAAAGATGAGGACCATCTGGGAGTGTTTTGGTTTTAATTGTGGTCATTTGTGTGGCGGTTGGAAGAGATGACTGTTCCACTGGGCTTGAACTCTGGTGTGATTCCCCTTAGAGACTGAGTTCTTTAACTGACCTCAGAGAAGTATTGCCATGAATTGTGTTGGGATTTTAGGAGGCCACACATGAGAGTCGCCCTTGGAACCTGAGATCTAGGCCCAGGTTGGATTTCCACAGAACATTGGGAATTTCAGCCCGGATATAACATACAATTTTTCTTAAAGACTTGGCAGCCATATTTGAGTTTAAAACACACATGGACCTCATATTGTAGATCTCAATGGGCCTGGCTTCATGTGACATTTTGGCCACCCTTAGGGAAACCTTGCCTGTGAGAGTGCTCCAGAGCTTTCATTGAAATTAGCTTCTTCACCATTTAATGGTTCCTGAATTAATTGAATCCCTCAGAGCCTCAAACTTCATCCGTGAAAAATGGCTAGAAAATTACCATGAAATTTTTGATATTTTCATGATCAGCTGGCACTGGAAATACTTTGGATGTCCTGTTTCTGATCCTGAGTATACCAGACACTGCCTTGATTGACTTTGTTTCATGAAAATGGTGTAGAACAGATATGCCAGTAAGTTGGAGCCTGGTGAGTAGTGGGCCTAGAGCAGTGGTATGCAATTGTGTGATAAAACATCTGTGTTGCGGTCATGTGGATCAGCCATTGGCTTCCAAATGGCTTGTGACTGACATGGTGCAGCCAGCAGACCCATATATGTAAAGGCATCATGTTATATGGAGAGGATTCACTGCAATGTTCAGAATCATGTTGATATTCTCAAGGGGGCAATCTACATGGGATAGAACCTTGGTTGGTGCATTCTCCTGAAGACCCTAATTCACCACAACTTAAAGAACTCCCTCCACCACTCTGTCCCATTTTAACTCCTTGTATTTTTTGAAGCAAATACCAAACTCCCAGTGCAGCAGCGAGAAACACCACGAAAAGTGGAGGATGACCAATTGGCTTCACAGTCCACACTGAAAGACACTTAGACCCCAGTGTCCATAGTTTACCTACAAAGAGAGAATTCAGCACTGCTGCCTCATGTTCATTGTATAATAAGAAACCATGTCCTCCAAGTAACATACATGCAGACCCAGGTTTCATGGTTTCTCTACAAAGGAACTAAATCTCCTCAGAACATCAAATACTTCAAGTGCCCACTCTTAGAGGCAGTTTCTCAAAAAGTATTTAGGCCAGCAGAGCTACATGTTTGTGGAATGTTTACCCTGTCCCTTACTTTTAGAATCTTCTCTACCACCTCCAAAGTTGTAAACTCCAGAGTATTTTCCATTCCAGATATATATTCACAGATTTTATAACTCTTATCCTCTAATTGTGTCTTACTTGAGGAGAATGTAATGTCAAGGCATTGTTCTGGATGAAAGTGGGAAGATTTTTGTGTAGCACATATTTGCATACACATTGGATTCAATTTCCTATTTTCCATTAGAAATGCTGAATCCCTGAAACTAACATATACCCTATTAGACTCTGACTACTAATCCTAATATGATGGAGAAAAATAACACAAACATAATAGAAATACAAGCAGTTTAGATGAGGTATGTTTTATAGTTGGAGTTGCCTTTTGCATGGTATAGTGTAGCAGTTATAAATCTAGTCAATTATTTGTTGAAATAGTTCTCCATGCGTTTTTAAAGTTAACAAATAAGTGAATTCCTGTCCCCCTTTCTCTGTAGCCTATTCAGCACACGTATTTTTATATGCACATATAGAATCCTACCTGGTACCACACGTACATTCTTGTGAGGTGGCTGACTTGGCAGATACAAATTGGAAGAAAAAATCACTCCTCCTAAACGCTGCTTGAACTGGTAATTCAAATGTGAGTGAGCTTCCTAGTTGAACAACATTATACATAAATCCATGTTCAGTAAAATGAATATATTTGGATCTGTGGATGATATACATTTCATGGTGAATTTCGTTTGGCATATATATTGCAATTTTTAATGTCTGTCTCTGTGTGTGTATATAAATATATATATATATATATATATATATATATATATATATATATATATATATATATATATATATATATAGATACACTCTCAGGAGTATTCAAAATATGAAATATGTGTCTTATTACACACTTCCTAAATTCATTCATATTTATGTTGTGGATTTATAATCAACTTTTCACAAGATTATTCTCAGAAATATTCATCCACCTGAAATACGTATTTGTTTCTTACTACTGTTTCCACCCCAGATATGCATTCACGGATTTTCAAACTCTTCTACCCTAATTGTGTCTTACTTGAGGTGAAGGTAATGTAAAGGCATTGTTCTGGATGAGAGTGGGAAGATAATTGTGTACCATATATTTTTATACACATTGGATTCATTTTCCTATATACCATTGAAAATACTGAATCCCTGACAATAACCCATACCCTACTATACTCTGTCTACTAATCCAAATGATGGAGAAAAACAACCCAAACAGAATAGAAATACAAGCAGTTCAGAGGAGGCGTGGGGTATAGTTGGACTTGCCTTTTTCATGATAAATGGTAGGTGTCATAAATCTAGTCAATTTTTAATTGAAATAGTTCTCCATTTGTTGTTAAAGTTAACAAATATGTAAATGCCTGTCTGCCTTTCTCTGTAGCCTATTCAGCACATGTATTTTTATATGCTTTATAGAATCCTACCTGGTATCACACGTTCATTTTTGTGAGGTGACTGACTTGGCAGATACAAGTTGTGAGAAGAGATCACTCCTCTAAACGCTGTTGGAACTGAAAATTCAAACTATGGGTGAGCTTCCTAGTAGAACAACATTATACATAAATCCTTGTTCAGTAAAATAAATATTTTTGCATCTGTGGATGCTATATATTTTATGATGAACTTCGATTGGCGTATATATTCCTACATTTTAATGTCTGTGTGTGTGTTTTGTGTGTGTGTGTGTGTGTATATATATATATATATATATATATATATATATATATATACACATATATATAATTATGAATATATATATATATATATATATATATACATATATATATATATATACTGTCCTGATTTTTAAAATATGAAATGTATGTATCTTAAATACACTCCCTAAATTCATTCATGTTCAAAAATGTGGATTTATAATAAACTTTTCACAAAATTATTCTCAAAAATATTCATCCTCCTGAAATACACATTTGTTTCATAGTTCTGAAAACTAACTTCAGTAAATGGTGCTTACAAATCCTAATATTTGTACAGTAACTAACCCAGATTAACATCAATCAAGTAGATTTGTATGGGACATGATGTGTATTCTGACATTTATTTTCATTCAACACTGGTACATTACTATTTCTTCAATTTTTACAAATCATAGGATATATATATTTCATCCACAAGTTCACAAATTTATACGCATTTGTTTCACAATCACTTCCTGCTTCATAAAACATGTATTCCTCCAGGTTTCTTGACTGGTCTTTTCATGAGACTTCTTTCCAAACACATTATTTTAGATTTCCATAATCACTTTTGAAGCAAAACTCACACACCCTTCATGATAAACCATAACCTTAATGTGGCCATTAGATATATAACTGGTTGGAATGAATGTTTGTATGTCAATATAAGATTTCTTGTATTTTTTCACATATAATTTCAATCCATTATTTAAAGTCGGAACCAGATATATTATTTATTCACAGTATGGTCTATTCATGCATTATCTCTATATGCACAGACAAAGGGTACACCTCTTTTTACCCCCATTACTAATTTATACGTCTTGAATATGTTGCTGCCAGAAATGGTGGAAAAATAGTCATGTCACCTGATCTACATATACGTTTTATCACAGTACTATTCTGGACAAAAAAAGCAAAGGTCACACTTAAGATTGTAGCAAAGACTAAATGAAAAGTGAGCATGGATTACTAAACATCCATGTCCAGGTTGCCTAATGCTGTCAAATGTCAATCCTATTGGTCACTACACATTTGTTTCTTTCTAAGATTATATATTCAAACTCAACCCTGTTGAAAATATCTAATCCTATCACGCACTTTATACTTTGCCTGATTTTGTAATGTCTCTATTGATATCAGCTTTCCTAACTATTTTCCCCAGTTCATCATTGTGACTGTCTCTTCACTTGTGCTGACATTAACATTCACTGTCTACCAGAAACCCTATTGCTAAACAACATTTGGTCCAAATCCTATACTCACTCTTCTTTCTAAACCTACCGAGAATCTTCCGAATCCTACCGACTATCCCTTTTGACTGGAAGTTCTCTTCTACATTTAATCATCCATGGTACAAGGACCTAAGCCATTGTATATCGATTTACCTGACACATCAGTGCAGAACATAATTCAAAGCTACGTATCCCAATCAAGGGCCCAATGCCCTTTTGGGCTTCAAATCTTAGCTAGATTTCTGTTTTCATACTTATAATTCACCTATATATTCTTGTAAATATCGCAGTTTCCCAATACCATTATTCATCCCGCAAAAAGATTCCTAATCCAAATCGAACCTGTTAGTTAACCTAACCATACACTGTTCAGTCAATTTAACTTTACAGAAGAGCAGGGATAGAGTTGTTCTTACAATACAGGAATATAGGGGATCTTCCACATGCTGAGAAACTCAAAGGTCCATGCAGAAATGATTCCTGGAGAAGTTGTAAGCAGCTATGGAGGACCTAAGAGAGCAAAAGTCATCCTCCATGGAAAACAACCTGGTCAGGATGAAGGGTTGTGTCTGAAACAGCTTCTCTCTTCTTAATGTAGAGAAGATGGACCAAACCAGGCCTTGTGTGGAGAGCTGTTCCCAGGTGCCAATGGTTGATATACCATTCTAACTTGTGAAAGTGTCACAGGAGGTAGGGGCAGCCACCATCTCATGGGACCCTTGAAAGCAATTGTTAGGACAAAGTGGTTGCCACGGCAGTAACCTCATTCAGTTCCTGAATGAGGTGACCTACCTCTCTTCCTTGATGACGGATCTCTCTGAACTTGGGATCCAGGAAGCCAGGCACCCAGACTCAGTCCCAGTTTCTTACCCAGTGGGCTCAGTTGTTTGGAATAACCAAGGACAGAGTAAGTCTTCCTTGGTACCTACTGATGTGAGGATTGCCAAATGCCAAGAGAGCTCTAAAAAGGGGAATTTCCTGAGAAAGCAGGTAGTGGCTCACCACTGGCTCCTGAAAACTTCACAGTGTTGGCCAAGGTGACCAGATCTGAGAAGGACAGGCCATTTCAAGGAAACATAGTATGGCCCATCATTCAGAGTGCATTCCAATTAGTCACAGACCTACTTGAATAAAGGAGGTGTCGTTGTGAGTGTGATTGTGATTTTGTGGTTATGTCTCATGTTCTGAGAATAGGTAAGAAAGGCGGTTTGTTTGCTTTAGAGTGGACTGTTTATAGTAAGTCATTTGACAATGTGATTGTTTGTATGCCTGTGTATCCCACTGTGTCCGTGGTTGTAGACATTATAAAAGATAATGCATCAATGGATGTGTCCTGTCTAGTAGAAAGCTTGCCAACATTCATCCTGCCCAATTTATGAGTGGACTGCAGGTTGCTTTAGGGACGGGCAACACCTACTATCTTCCGAAGTTCCTGTTTTCTTCCTGAATTCTGGCCACTCTCCAGAGTAGGCTCATGGTTTTGTGTCCAAGATATGTACCACCTCCAAGCTCTGTGACCTTGCCATATACTGGATAGCTGAAGGGAATAGCAAGCATCTCAGAAAACTCAGATATCAGTGTGACAAAGAAAGTCTCAGTAGAGAAACCCTGCTTTGGGCCTTTTGCTTACCTATTTTTCTGTTGCTCTGAGTGTCAGGAAGGTCTCTGCCTCAGGCCACCAATTTGTGAAGCCTGAAGAAAACTGTTTTCAAATGGAAATGAATGGGCATCACCTGTGTATCTTTGCTTAATTGCTTTGGAAAGGGATGTGTCTGAATCAGCCACTTGGCCCTGTGTGAGGCAGTGGCTTAGATTCTCAGCACCTGATGGAACTAAAGAAAGATCCCATGTGTGCTTCCAAAACCAAAATGGCAAAAATATCAGTAATTGTGTATGAAGTATCTTGCCTTACTCTGATAGGTTTCTGATCTCCATCAAATGAGACTAGGGATCCTTTGGGTCAAATGAGTTCTTCAAAGCCCTGCAGAGGCTAGGCCATATGAACTTGGGTTTTTTCATTACTTTAAATCACATTAAGAATCTATACCTGACAGTCAGTAGGCCTCAAATTGGAGAAGCAGAGCAGTATTAAGGCCAGGCTTTTTTTATCACTCCTGGTTCACAGGAATGGTGTCCAGGCCCAGCTGACTTTAAGCAAATAAGGGATAAGGGAGCTTGTTTTGGATACTGTCTTGTGCTGCTCCCCTCATGGAAACCTCCAGCCAGAGGTTATAATGAGTGTCTTTATGGAAGAAGGTGAGGACCATGTGGGAGTGTTTTGGTTTTAATTGTGTTCATTTGTGTAGTGGTTGGAAGAAATGACTGGATCCACCAGGGCTAGAACTTTGGTATGATTCACCTTAGAGACTGAGTTCTGGAACTGACCTCAGAGAAGTATTGTCATGAATTGTGTTGTGATTTTAGAAGGCCACGCATGAGAGTCGCCATTGGAAACTGAAATCTAGGCCAAGGGTGGCTTTCGACTGATCACTTGAAATCTCAGCCAGGATATCACATGATTTTATTCTGAAAGACTTGACAGGCATAGTTGAGAGTCAAAACACACATGGACCTCACATTGTAGACCTCAATGGGCTGGGCTTCATGTGACTATTTGGCTACTCTTTGGGAAGCCTTGCCTTTGAGAGTTCTCCAGAGCATTCATTGAAATGAGTTTCCTCAACATTAAATGGTTCCTGAATGAATTGAAACCCACAGTTTCTCCAACTTCATCCTTGAAAAGTGGCTAGATAAATACCCTGAAATTTTTGAAACTCCCATGACCAGGTGGCACTGGAGAACCTTTGGATCTCCTGTTGCTGATCATGAGTGTACCAGACAGTGCCTTGACTGACTGGATTTCATGATAATGGTGAAGAACAGAGATGCCAGTAAGTTGAGAATGCTGAGTAGTGGGCCCAGAGCAGTGGTGTGCAGGTGTGTGATAAAATATCTGAGGTGGGGCCGTGTGGATTTCCAATTGACTTCCAAATGCCTTTTGGCTGCCATGGTGCATCCAGCAGAACCTTACATGTAAAGGCATCTTACTATATGGAGAGGTTTCAAGGCAATGTTCAGTATCAGGTTGGTAGGTCAAGGAAAAAGCTGTGTGAAATAGAAGCCTGGTTGGTGCATTCTCCTGCAGTTCCTGACCCACCACACGTGAAAGAACTCCCTCCAGCTCTGTGTCCCAGTTGAACTCCTTGTATTTCGTGAAGCAAATACCAAACTCCCAGTGCAGCACCAAGAAACACCACAAAAATGGAGGATGATCAAATGGCTTCACAGTCCACACGGGGAGACACTTAGCCCCCAGTGGCCACAGTTTACCTACCAAGAGAGAATTCAGCACTGCTGCCTCATGTTCATTGGAAAATAAGAAACCATGCTCTCCATTCACATAGATGCAGACCCAGCTTTGATGGTCTCAATAAAAAAGAAGCTAAACCTTCTGACAACAAAATATATTTAAAGTACCCAACCTCAGAGGCAGTTTCTCAAGAAGTCTTTAGGCCGGCAGAGCTCTATGTTTGTGGAGTGTTTACCTCTTAGACCAGGATGTAAGAAAAGAACACTGACTCCAGTTAAAATCAAATTAAAGTAAGCTTATTATTTCCACTGGCTGGGCTGCCTCTCCCTCCAAAGATTGCGAGAGCAAGAGAGCAACCCCACCTTTACTACAGCCCAGGTTTGCAGCCCAGAAAGTTACACAAAAATGGGGTAACAGATAACAGAACTCTGACAAGCATCACACTAATGGGAGTTTACATTTTTTTTTTTTTGCTAGCCCCAACATCAAAATTTATGAGGACCATTAGAGCCTCAGAGAGGGTCATTGTCTGGCCACAGAAGGCCAATATTTATGAGGTGTGACAAAGTTTCAGAGAGGGCTGCTATCTGGTCAGAGAGCCATGCACGGGTGAGTTTAAGGCACGGGCAGTCATTCCAAGCAGGTTCAGAATTTGCAGTAATTTACAGTAAAGCCAAAATGATTTTTTCATGGCTTTGTTGCAAGATGGCTCCCAATTTTAATAAAAGATAAGGTGGGGTCTATCATTCCCCCTTTTTCTTATGTGTCCCTTTGTAATCCTTGATAGGTTAGTGGAAAAGCACTGAGGAAATTTTAATCCCTCAGTTAACAGTCTCCAAATTTTTAGAACTCACCGAAAACCAGTCTCCCTGATATTACCTGACTTAATTAATTACTTATATTGATAGTCTATTTATTTTGGGCTCCATTGGTGTAAGTGGAGAGTCGTCTCTCATTTTGCCTTCTTCTCAGCTGAGAGAGGGTGACATGAGTGTGCATGGCGTGAGAGACATGAGTTGCCTTTTTGAAGTCAGTTGAGGAATATGAGTTGCCTTTTAGAAGTCAGTTCTTTTTGAAGTCTTGTTGAGGAAGAACAGGTTGTAAAGTCATCTGGGGATGGGTTCTTCTATGAGAGAAACAAAAAACATTAGTATTGATAAATGTTGCAGTAGCTGGATCATGTCACTGTATGAAGTACCCTCACCAGTCTTTAATATCCCCAATTATCAGGACTGTCAACTTAATATTTAACTTTTAGTGTTACAGTTGTCCCTCCCCATAATATACAGTTTAATAATTTAATGTCATCTGATTTTGCAAAATCCTTTCATTAGTATGACCTCTGTGTCTAATAGAGAAACATTTAATTCTGTTACTCAGGGCTGGATAATCGTACTAGCAAACACCAAGCCTACCTGTAGGTTAGGAATATCTGTAGGCCTTAAACTAAAAACTTCTGCCTCTGGCAGCTCCTCTTGATAGTCTTTGTAGCCAACAGTTTTACTTATTTTGGGAGGCTAACATAAAGTGTATACCTTAAAATATTATTATTATTATTATTATTATTATTATTATTATTATTATTATTTTAAATGCCCAGGAATGGCTGTATTTTGGTTTTAACTGTCTTTGCTAAGTGTTTAAGATGAAGCAGTCAAATGACTTTTGTTTCTATCTATTGTTAGCAGTCAGCTGAGCTTTTATGGGAGTCATTCCTTGGGAAACTTGAGAGCAGCTTCTCAGTTCTGCTAGTGCAATTTGAGCTAGGTGGGTTCAGGTCTTGCTTGACCATGTGGCTTCCCTCAGAAGCATCAGGGATGTCTCCCTTTCCTGATGACTCTCCTCTTTGTAGCAAATGCACTGATTGGCTTTCTGTTCTCCAGTGGTCTCATTAATCTCCCTGATCGGGAGGTTATGTGGCTCAGAGTTGCAAAGCTCATAGAGAAGTCCCCTGTTCCCTGGATTCAGACTGACTCAAAGTGCAAGAGTCAAATATTGTGTTTTTTTTTTTGGCCCTTTTCATTTAACTTTAATTTTGAATCCAAATCTGAAACAACCAGCAAATGAATTTTAACAGCCATATATTAAGAGTACTGCACTTTAATGTCTATAAGTTTATAATTATTTATATTTTATTAATTGGGATCTTATTATTCTGTCTGTCTTGTAGTTGATGACTTATTTTCTTAAATTAACCCATGTTGTTTTCTTAAAGCAACACTTCTGTAAAACACCAACAGGGAATCTTTAGATCACTTATAAAGAAATTAAAAAATAAAATTTTTTAACAAGAGTAAAAATACTTAGTTCATGTAATAGCTACCCTGAATTTTTTGGTGAGTTATATATTATATCACCTTTTTGAGATCCTAGTAATCTTGACAGAAAAAAAAATTTGAACATAACTTTAAATGAAATAAAATCTGACCTACTGCTTTCGTAGTCATTCTCACATGTAGTAAGATGGGACAAAGGGTCTTATCTCAGGTAAGCAGGGCTCCTTATAAATCTTAAATGCTTTAGTTCTCAAGCTGATCTTTTTTTTAAATATCATTTTACAAAATTTAAATAAATTGTTTGAGGTCACATGAACATTAGCTCACACCATATGATATCACATTTAAAACATGAATTAAAGTACGGCTGAAAGATTTTAACCTTTACATAGATTAGGGTCTCATTAACTTAAAAATACATTTAAATTGTTCCACAATGTAAAAAGTAACATAAAACTTTACATATATTATTGATAACAGGTAAATAAATCCCCAATATATATTTTATTTACCATACAACTTCAGAACACCTGCTTGATATAATGCTCTTTTAAAGTTTCTACCTTATAGAGTTGTATAACTGGAAAATATGAGCACATTAATAGCATCACAATTGCATTGAAGTTTCTACATTAACCAAGTTTAGCTTTTAAAGAAATGGCAGTACAGTGCTCTAAAATAACAGTTCTTATTTAAACATTTGTTTAATTTTTATGGTTGCTTGCTCTAGAAAATTTAAATCTTAATAAACTTAATGTTATGGGTAAACTTATGTTTAAGAAATTTTTGTCTCTTTTACACATGACTGATTTTTACAATCTTATACAGACTTTAGTACAAACTTATACAGACCTTAGTATATCAATCAGATATCAAACAAAAGTACTCATGAATGAGTAATCCCATATCAAATTTACTTTACTTATTTATCAAAATATTAGACAAATTTTTTGAACACTGTAAACCATTTTTTTGATTGAAAGAAAAGTCCTGGAACAAAGGCATATTAGACCTTTTGTAGACATTAATAGTTTATTAGATTTTTGAACACCTAGAAAAACTTGTAAGCTTAAATTTAAAGACATTTATATTTATCTGTTTACCCAATTTAAATTGAAACATTTAAATCACGTGAATTAAAGATCTTTGGATCCACTTTTTAAAATTGTTTTTATGAGTTCTTTTTAATATGAGTGCTCCTTATATATGTTAATTTGTGTATCATATATATGATATATGGATATATATATATATATATATATATATATATATATATACAACACATAACAAATTGTGCACACATAATAAAAGTGAAGGCCTTGTAGCTTTTCACAGGTGAAATCTCCATTGCAATGATTTAAAAATTCCACAGTTGGTCAAAGATATTACTGATCAGAAAAACATTAACCTAGGTCTGTAGGAGCAAAATCATGAGCTCAAAAAATAAATAAAGAACCTAAGGAAAAAATTATGAGTCCTAGAAAAATGACTGGCCAGTAATTAGTAAATACCATACAATTTACCTTTTTTTTTTCCCTTAGGCCTCAAATAAGTCTCCTACTAAGCTTACAGGCTTCTTTCATTTGCATTTCAAAATAAGTCCTAGCTGAGGTCTGGAAGAAGAAGGAAAAAAAGGCTATTCTGAGCAGAAACCTTAGGCCTAAGGTATTTTAACCATAATTTTCATGTTAGGATGTTGAAAATTATGATACAAGTTTAAGATACAATTCACAAAATTTTATATCTTTACAAGTTGTTTTGTCAACAGATATCATACTATGATTTAGTATCCTTGTCCAAATTAATGCACTGGTACACACAGTGACATTTTCCGAGGCAACCTAATTTAAAATTGGTGAAAAAAAGACTGAATGATTGGGAAGTTACTTGCCAACTTGGAAGTAGAGTTCTTTAGTTTTCCATCCTAAGTATTTAAGTTCTCTGGCATGAATTATCTGAAACCATGAACTAAACAAATACCTAAACCCGACTTTTAACTGCAAGATTGTGGAATGCTTCAAAAACCCATTCAGATACCAGATTGGTACAATGAAACATCATCATTTAGACACACATTCAGCTAAGATCATTTCCAAGAAACAATTTATAATATTAACACATTATTGCACATGTCTTAAAGGGCTAGAAAAAAGGCACAAGACAGACAGAAATGAACTCCAGACAATGGCTGACAGACAGAACCCTTTAAAACAGAGCAAATAAGAGAAAAATCTCCTTCTCCAGTGGCACCACAGATGTCCCCACAAGGGGACCAAATGTTTTCACAGAGGAGCAACCTGAAATATAAAATAAAGTGTCTCCATGGCGACTTTACTGCATTTAGTGTCCCCTTTTTGTTTTTCTCTTTTTTTAAGAAGACAGAGGTGGCATTATCCTTGCAGTGCAGGGAACAAAGGAGGGAATTCCCTGAAGCAACAGGGCTTCGGCAGATGCTGGGAGATACTCAGTTCTTCATTCCCCAGCAGGCATTACCATCTGCACTGGGTGTGCTCCAGGCAGCCAGCTAGGGCCTTCTCTCATTCTGCTTAACAAATGGTGGTAAAGTTCATCACAGTTCCTTAAAACACAGTCCAAAGGGGTGTCAGGCTTACTTGCTTTGTTACCCATTTTCACGTTCAATATCCTTAAGATTTTATCACAGAAATCACAAAACAAAACGCACAAAAACAAACAAACAAAAAACATATAGAACACAGAACAAAACACACACACACACACACACAAAAAAAAAAAAACCGAATCCCAGTGCCAAAACAGAAAAACAGATGAGCAATTCAACGTCTTGCTAAAGCTCTGGGGTAGGAGCGCATGCGTGTCCCTCGGCACCTCTCTAACCTTCCAGAGTAATTCCCTACAGAACGGAACAGAGGACAGAACAATTCTCATTACTATCCTGGACAGGAGTGAATGTGAGCCTCCCCAGGCCACCTCTCTGTCATTAGAAGAGATCTCCCTTAACCAGATATAAGATGTTATCAAGGTGCCACTTACCTATGGAGGCCTCCTCCACCAGGTACTTGCTAATAGTTTCAGTGCAGTGGTTCACTGCAGTGCTCCCCAGACCGACGGCTCACTCCAAGGCCTTGGAACATCTCAAGTTGTGCACCCCCTAGAGTGGCTCCCCAGCCCGTAGCCCTGGAGAGAAGGCCAGCTTCAGAATTTTCAGCAGTCTGGTCTTGTGATCTGGTCGGGCAGGGTCATCTCACTGGGGAACTCCAAAATGTTGGAATAGGATGCAAGAAAAGACCAGTGACTCCAATTAAAATCAAATTAAGGCAGGCTTATTATTAAAACTGGCCAGGCTGCCTCTCCCTCCAAAAATGGCGGGAACAAGACAGCAACACCACCTTTCCTACAGCCCAGCTATATAGCCCAGAAAGTTACACAAAAAGGGGGTTACAGATAACAGAACTTTGAAAGCATCACACTGATGGTAGTTTAAATTTTTTTTGCTGGCCCCAACATCAGAAATTATGAGGACCATTAGAGACTCAGAGAGGGTTGTTGTCTGGCCTGGGAAGGCCAATATTTATTAGGTGTCACTAATGATTCAGAGAGCACTGTTATCTGGTCAGAGAGCCAGGCATGGATGAGTTCAAGGCACGGACAGGCATTCCAAGCAGGTTCAGAATTTGCAGTAATTTATAGTAAAGCGCAAATTATCTTTTCATGGCTTTCTGGCAAGATGGCTCCCAATTATAATAAAAGATCAGGTTGGGTCTATCAAGCCTGTCCTTTACTTTTGGAAACTCCTCTACAACCTGCAAGGTTGTGAACTCCTGACCATTTTACATTCCAGATATGTATTCACAGATTTTCTAACTCATGTGCTCCAACTGTGTCTTACTTGGGGTGAAGGTAATATCAAGGCATTGTGCTGGATGAGAGTGGGAAGATTTTTGTGTAGCACATATTTGCATACACATTTAGGAGATCACTCCTCCTAAACACTGATTTGGAACAGAAAATTCAATCTATGGGGGAGCTTCCTAGCTGAACAACATTATACATAAATTCAAGTTCATTAAATAAATAGTTTTGGATAAGTGGATGATATATATTTCAAGATGGATTTAAATTGGCATATATATTGCTACATTTTAATGTCCATGTGACTTTTGTGTTTATAATGTTTTGTGATTTATGTGGATTTATAATCAAATTTTCACAAGATTATTCTCAGAAATATTCATCCAACTTAAATACATATTTTTTTCCTAGTACTGAAAAGTAACTTCAGTGAATGGTGCATAAAAATCCTAATATTTCTACAGTAACTGACCCAGATTAACATCAATGCAATTAGATTCCTATGGGACATGATGTGTATTTTGATGTTCATTTTTATTCAACATTGGTACATTACTATTTCTGCAGTTTATGCACATTATATATAGTATGATATATAATGTTCAATCACTTCCTTCTTGAGAACACATGTATTCTTACAGGTTTCTTGACTAGTCTTTTCATGAGACTTCTTTCCAAACACATTGTTTTTTATTTCCATAATCACTTTTGAAACAAAACTCACACACCTTTCAGGATAAACCACAACCATAATATTACCATTAGATGTATAACTGGTTGCAGTGAATGATTGTATATCAATATGAGATTTCTTTTATATTTTCAGATATCAATTCAATCCATTATTTAAAGTAGAGCAAGTTATAATATTTACACACAGTATGGTTTATTCATGCATTATCTGCATATTCATAGACACAGGGTACACCTATTTGTACCCTCAATAGTAATTTATACATCTACAAAATATTGCTACAGAAATGGTGGAAGAAATACTCAAGTCACCTGATCTACATATACATTTTATCACAATAATATTCTGGACACAAAATGCAAAGGTCACACTTATGATTTTACCAAAGCCTAAATAAAAAGTGAGCATGGATTAATAAAAACATCCATGTCCTGGTTACCTAATGCTCTCAAAAGTCAATCCAATTTGTGACAACATATTAGTTTCTGCCTAAGGTTATATATTCAGACTCAAACCGTTGAAAATGTCTAAACAAATTACACACTTCATACTTTTACTGACTTCCTAATGTCTCTATTTATATCTGCTTTCCTACATATTTTCCCCAATTCGTCATTGTGACTGACTCTTTACATGTGCTGACATTTACATTCACTCTCTACCCGAAACCTTATTTGTAAAGAACTTTTGGTACAAATCCTATACTCATTCTTCTTTCTAAACCTACTGACTATCTTGCTAATCCTACAGACTATCCCTTTTTTATTGGATATTCTGTATGTTATTCAATCATCTAGTGTATATGATCCTATTTCTTTGTATATCAATTTATCTGAGACATCTGTGCAGAATATAATTCAAAGCAAAGTATGCTACTCAAGGGCCCAAAGTCCTACTTGGCTTCAAGTCTTCCCTAGATTTCTGTTTCCATACTTATATTTCAACTATATATTCTTGTAAATATCTCAGGTTCCCAATACCGTTATTCATCCAGCAGAATGATTCCTAACGCAAATAGAACATGATATTAACATTAACCATACACTGTTCCCTAAATCTAACTTTACAGCAGTGCAGGGATAGAGTTGGTCTTACAATCCAGGAATATAGCGGATCTTCCACCTCCTGAGAATCTCAAAGATCCATGCAGAAATTATCCCTGAAGAAGATATAGAATGCTATGAAGGACCTGAGAGAGCAAAAGTCATTTTCCATGGCAAACAACCTGGTCAGGATGAAGAGATGTGTCTGAATAAGCCTCTCACATTTTAATGTAGACAAAATGGACCAAACCAACCCTGTGTGGAGATCTCTCCCCCAGTACCTATTGTTGATATACCATTCTAACTTGTGAAAGTGTCACAGGAAGTAGGGGCAGCCTCCATCTCATGGGACCTTAGGAAGAAACTGTTAGGACAAAGTGTTTTCCAAGGCTGTGAGCTCATTCAGTTCATGAAGGAAGTGACCTACCTCACTTCTTTGTGATGGAACTCTCTGAACTTGGGATCCCGGAAACCAGGCACCCAGGGTCAGGCCCAGTAACAGTCACAGAGATCTCACTTTTTTGGATTTATCATGGAAAGAGTCAGTCTTTCTTGGTACTTACAGATGTGAAGATAGTCAAATGCCAGAAAAAATCTGAAGAGGTGTCTTCCCTGAGAATGCAGGTAGTGGCGGCTCAAAGCTGGCTCCTGACAACTTCACAGAGTGGGCCAAGGAGTCCAGATTTGAGAACAGACAGGCCATTTTGGGTGAACAAAGAATGGCTCACCAGGCAGAGGACACTCCGGTTAGTAACAGACCTTCTTGGGGGAAGGAAGTGCATTTGTGGGAATGAGTGTGGGTTTGTGGTTTTGTCTCATGTTCTGAGAATAGGTAGGAAAGTTGGTTTGTTTGTTTTGGAGTGGACTGTTTCTATTAAGTCATTTGACAAGGCAAGTGTTTCTATGTCTGTGTATCCCACTGTGTCCGTGGGTGTAGACATTACAAAAGAAAATGCATCAATGGATGTGTCCTGTCTAGGAGAACGTTTCCCAACATTCACGCTGCCCAATTTATAAAAAGACAGAGAGTTGCCTTATTTGTGGGCAAGACCTGAAATCTTCCTAAGTTCCTGTTTTCTTCCTGAATTCTGGCCACTCTCCAGAATAGGCTCATGATTTTGTGACCAAGATAGGTACCACCTCCAAGCTCTGTGACTTGGCCATGTACTGGATAGCTGAAGAGAATGGCAAGAATCTCAGAAAACTCAGATATCAATGTTACCAGGAAAGTCTCAGTGGAGAAACCCTGCTTTGGGACTTTTGCTTACCTATTGTTCTATAGCACTGAATGTCAGGAAGGTCTTTGCCTAAGGCCACCCCCTTGTGAAGCCTGAATAAAACAGTTCTCTAATGTAAATGAATGGGCATCACCTGTCCCTCTTTGAGTAATTGATTTCGAAAGGGATGTGTCTGAATCAGCCTGTTGGCCCTGTGTGAGGCTGTGGCTTAGATTCTCAGCACCTGATGGATCTAAAGAAAGATGCCATGTGTGCATCCAAAACCAAAATGGCCAAAAGAGTACTCATTATGGATGAAGTCTCTCGCCTTCCTCTGTAAGTTTCCTGACCTCCATAAGGTGAGAATAGGAATCCTTTGGGTCAAATGAGTTTTTCAAAGCCCTTCAGAGTCTAGCCCATTGTTGCTTGGGTTTTCTCATGACCCCAATCCACATGAAGAATCTAAACCCCACAGTCAGTAGGCCTCAAATTGGAGAAGTGGAACAGTAATAATGGTAGGCCTATTTGATCACTCCTGGTTCAGAGGAAGGGTTTCCAGGCCACCCTGACTTTAGGCAAATGACGGGCAAGTGAGCTTATTTTGGACACTGTCTTGTCCAGCGCCCCTCATAGAAACCTTCAGCTAGAGGTTATGATGAGTGTCTATGTGGAAAAGATGAGGGCCATATGGGAGTGTCTTCGTTTAAATTTTCGTCATTTGTGTGGCGATTGGAAGAAATCACTGGGTCCACCTGGGCTTGAACTCTAGTGTGAATCCCTATAGAGACTGAATTCTGGAACTGACCTCAGAGAAGTATTGCCATGAGCTTTGTTGGGATTTTAGGAGCCCACGCATGAGAGTACCCCTTATAAACTTAGATCAAAGCCACAGAGCACTGGGAATCTCAGCCAAGATAATCCATGATTTTCTTCTTAAAGTCTTGGCAGCCATAGCTGAGAGTCAAAACACACATGTACCTCACATTGTAGACTTCAATTGGACTGGCTTCATGTGACCTTTTGACAACTCTTTGGGAAGCCTTGCCTATGAGAGTTCTCCAGAGTTTCATTGAAATGAGCTTCCTCAACATTTAATGGTTTTTGAAAACCACAGTTACTCCAACTTCATCCTCAAAAAAAATGGCTAGATAAACACCATGAAATTTTTGGAATTCCCATGACCAGGTGGCACTGGAGAATCTTTGGATGTCCTATTGCTGATCATGAGTGTATCAGACAGTGCCTTGACTGACTAGGTTTCATGAAAATTGTGTAGAACAGAGATGCCAGTAAGTTGGAGCCTGCAAATTAGTGGGCCTAGAGCAGTGGTGTGAAGGTGTGTGATAAAACGTGTGGTGGGGCCATGTGGATCTGCCACTGGCTTCCAAATGGCTTGTGAATGACATGGTACAGCCAGCAGAACCTTCCATGTAAAGGCATCTTTTTGTATAGGGAGATTTCAAGGCAATGTTCAGAATCAGGTTGCTATGGACAAAGGGGCAACCCATGTGGGATAGAATCCTGGTTAGTGCATTCACATGCAGACCGTGACCTCCACACGTGACAGAACTCCCTCCAGCACTGTGTCCCAGTTGATCTCCTTGTATTTCATGAAGAAAATACCAAAGTCCCAGTGCAGCAGCAAGAACCACCACGAAAAGTGGAGGAGGACCAAATGGCTTCACAGTTCACACGGTGAGTCACTTAGCTCCCAGTGGCCATAGTTTAACTACAAAGAGAGTATTCACACTGCTGCCTCATGTTCATTGGAAAATTAGAAACAATGTCCTCCAGGTCACATAGATGCAGACCCAGCTTTGATGGTCTCACTAGAAAGTAAGCTAAAGCTACTGACAACAACATATATTTCAAGTGCCCAACCTCAGAGGCAGTTTATCAAGAAGTCTTTAGGCCAGCAGAACTCCATGTTTGTGGAGTGTTTACCATGTGCCTTACTTTTGGAAACTGCTCTACCACTTCCAAGTTTGTGAAATCCTGAGTATATTCCATTCCACATATGCATTCACAGATTTTCTAACTCTTCTCCTCTAATTGTGTCTTACTTGGGGCAAAGTTAATGTCAAGGCATTGTTGTGGATGAGAGTGGGAAGATTTTTGTGTAGCACATATATGCATACACATTGGATTCATTTTCCAATTTTCCATTGGAAATACTTAATCCCTGACACTAACTCATAAACTACTAGACTCTGAATGCTAATCCTAATATGATGGAGAAAACTAACCCAAACAGAATAGAAATACAAGCAGTTCAAAGAAGGCATGGTGTATATTTGGACTTGCCATTTGCATTATGAAGGGTAGGTGTTATAAATCTAGTTAATTTTTAATTGAAATAGTTCTCCTTGTGTTTTTAAAGTTAATAAATATATAAATTCCTGTCTCCCTTTCCCTGTAGCCTATTCAGAACATGTATTTTTATATGCACATATAGAATCCTACCTGGTATCACATGTACATTCTTGTGAGGTGGCTGACTTGGCAGATACAAATTATGAGAAGAGATCACTCCTCCTAAACCCTGTTGGATCTTAAAATTCAACCTATGGGTGAGCTTCCTAGTTGAACAACATTAAACATAAATCCATGTTCAGTAAAAGAAATATTTTTGCATCTGTGGATGATATATATTTCATGATAAATTTCGATTGGCATATATATTGGTAATTTAATGTCTCTGCATGTGTGTTTTTTGTATATATATATATATATATATATATATATATATATATATATATATATATATATACTCTCCAGATTTTTCAAAATATGAAATATATGTGTCTTATATTCACTCCCTAAATTCATTCATGTTCATGTGTATGGATTTATAATCAAGTATTCACAAGATTATTCTCAGAAATATTCATCCACCTGAAATACATATTTGTTACCAGTACTGAAAACTAACTTTAGTTAACGTTGCATACAAATACTAAATTTGTACAGTAACTGACCCAGTTTAACATCAATGCAAGTAGATTACTATGGGACATGATGTGTATTTTGACATTCATTTTTATTCAACACTGCTACATTACTATTTCTTCAGTTAATGCACATCATAAGATATATATTTCATCCACAAGTTAGCAAACTTATAGGCATTTGTTTCACTTTCAATAACTTCCTGCTTCAGAACACATGGATTCCTCCAGGTTTCTTGTCTGGTCTTTTCATGAGACTTCTTTCCAAACACATTATTTTCAACTTCCATAATCAATTTTGAAGCAAAACTCACACACTCTTCATGATAAATCATAATCCTAATATAACGTTTAGATGTTTAACTGGTTGGAATGAATGTATGTATATCAATATAAGATTTCCTGTATATTTTCAGATATCAATTGAATCCATTATTAAATTTGGAATCCATTATATTATTTATTCACAGTATTGTCTATTCATGCATTATCTCTATATTCATATCACAGGGTACACCTATTTGTACCCCCAATAATAATTTGTACATTTCGACACAGAAGCAATGGTCACACTTATTATTTTACCAATGTAAATGTCAGGCGAGCATCGGAGGAAGAGACTACCAGGGACTGTCTAATGCAACAGCCAAAAGTTTATGGGGGTCCAACATGCTGGGGCTCAGAGCTCCCTTGAATAGAGCAGAGAGCCCTGAGAACAGCTTAAGCAGAGCTTATATACTTTCCTTGGAGAGGGCAGGGAGGGAAGATTATTGATGGGTCAGCGCGAGTGGGCATTTTGCGTGCAAATGGGTGAGGGTGTACATTCTGCAGTTTTGCAGTTGGTACAGAACATTCAGGGAACAAGATTAGCGAACAGTTCTCAAGATATCAACAGTGTTTTGTTAAGCATACCGTAAAACTGGAAGTGACAATTACCTATTTTATTTACCTTTCATTCCCCACTTTCTTTTGGTTACATTAAATCATAATAGTGATCATTGAGGATGTCACATTTTATGTCTGCTAGTGTGGTATATTGATTTCTGATTACCATAAGTTTAACTTGTCCAATTTGAGCTTGGAGAAAGGAAACTACACGGTTGAGCAAACAGGGTCCTACAGTTAGCAATAATGTGAGGATTATTAATGGACCGGCCAGGGCTGATAAAAGCATAGTTACCCAGGGGGACTCTGTGAACCAAGACTCAAACCACCATTTTCGGGCCTCTCTTTCTTGTTGATGCTCTTCAATGCGTCTTCTTAATTTAATCATAGATTCTTTTACAACTCCAGTATGGTAGGCATAATAACAACATTCTTCCCTCAATGCAGGACAAAGGCCCCTTCTCTCATGAAGAGGAGGTCGAACCCTCGCCTGTTCTGTAAAACAATTTCAGAGAGAGAGGTTAAAGATTCTTGTAAAGCTGTGATGGTGGTTTTTTAATATTTTTAAGTTTTGGTCTATTGCTGCTTCTAATTGGGTCATTTGTTGTGTCCCATAGATTAGGGCAGTGGTTCCTGTGCCCTTCTCTGCAGCAACTACTATTCCTCATAGGATGGCTAAAGTGAAGGATACAGGTTGCCAGCGGAACCGGGTTGTATGCCCCCCTATTTGAAATTTAAATGATCCTGCCTCATGATAGAGCACTCGGGGAAACATCTGCACCATTACATAATTAATCACATCTGTTGATAATTTTATGAATAAACAATGTTTAAGTATATAGAATTATACTGTTGTAGGTATGGACAAGGCAAGGCACCTAAGATAGCACCAAAGACAGGGAAACAGTCCTATTTGGTTGCAACCGGATATAGAGGGCATTGCTTCTGTTGTAATCAATTAATCCCCTGAATCCCAAGTTTAGGTAGGTTCAGAATTTTGTACCCAACATGTAAGGGAAAAGACTCAGAAATTCACAGTCTGCAGAAGTTCACAAAAAGCAGTTTTTGGTTCTGTTTTTATTTTCCTCTTCTCTGGGAAAGATAACTTATTAAGGACACCTAGGAGGGGGAGTGCTTTTTTCTTCTCTTTTATTTTCTCCCTGCCAGCTGTTACCATGGAGCCCAGTTGGTAACTTCTTTATCTTGGAAATGTAGCCATCTCTGGAAGCCTCAGCTCAAGGCCAGAGGCCTTGTTCACATATTTTGTGAAAAACTAGTAAGGGGATGTCTAGCTTAGAAGGGCTGATTTTTCCAGCCAGTGGCCAAGTATAACAGAGCAACACGAAAAGAGGAAGTTTATCTACACTGAACTCTTTTATAGGGACTTTGTTGCTGAAAGTCCTAAAGTCAGCCACGATGAAGACTTCTGGAGAAGGCCATATAAGATTTTTCTGTGGGCCTGGTACAGAGGGGAAGACGGGGAAGGCGCGGGGTGAGAGCAGTTCTGTGGTTCTGAGAATGAGGAAAAAGAGATATAAAAGAATAATGGGAAAAGGGTTTGGGATTTTCCTGGCAACAAAACTTGAGCAGTAGAACAGGTAGAGCAGATGGGAAGACGGGAATGAGTATCTAAAAAGACTGTGAGGGACTTTAAATTCTTAGTAACCTGTTTTTAGTGATGACAAAGCAACTTTAAAGGCCATTTTCATTACATCTTGGATAGGCGTCTGAGGGCACTCCTCAGCTGGTTTGAGCTTTGTGTTAGCTGGTAAGAGGACCTGGTGGGACCCGGTGTGGGCTCTGACAGGAGAAGAGAGGAGTGAGTGGGTGGAAGGGTACCTCAGTACCTGCTGCCTCAGCATGGGGGCAATGGTCTGAGAACCATCAGAGGTTTGGGGTTTTGATCTAGTAATTGGAGGGGAGAAATCAGGTTGTTGATGTGAGAGTGACAGCAGAGAATCTGGAGCAGAAGGATCTATTGGAGAAACATATTTCGTGATGTGAGCAAAGGAGGGAAAAGGCCTACACATAGGGGAATTTTCTTCAATCCTTTTGAGCACTTGCCGAAGTTGAAATAGTCACACAGAATTTGAGGATCTAGAGACCCCTCTGGGGGCCATCGGTTTTGGTTGTCTAATTGGTAATATGGCCAATGCTGTGAACTGAATTTGATGAGGAGTTTGGGTTCCACCAGGCAGCCCCTGTATGCTCACATCCCCATGACTTACGGAAGAAGACGGCTTTTCCCCCACACAGCGGTGGTTGTTTGTGGCTTTGATAGTCCACCGGGCAAACATAGTAATCTAGGCTAGCCAACCTGCATCAGGCTTGCGTGTCCCTACATCCATAATGTTTGTTTCCATTATCTATGGTACGGGAGAAATTTAATGGAATTTTAGTGGGATCCTCTTCATCAGAGATATCCCAATTGGAAAGACGTATACCCAGCTGACAAATATCTGGGTGGAGAGTTGGCCACCAGGTCCCTAAGGGGGCTGTATGTGAGACAGACCATACTTCTTGTCTAATAGGATTTGTGATCAGCCATCGCTGCTGAATGGGCTGATGATGGTTAGGACTAGTGGTGGCCAAGGGGAGAGTATATAGCCTTATCCACATGGCAAATATGCAATTTGAAAGGGTTACCAGTCTTTTCCACTTTCAAGCCAGAGTCTGGACAGGGCACAGGCTTGAGATGAGAATTAGGATCCAGGAAGTGATTCCGTCTACCTTTACCACTGTAGGTTTTATAAGTAGCACCTGGTATGGTCCTGTCCAGCGGGGTTCCAGGGATGACACCTGATGTCATCTTATGTAGATGAAGTCTCTTTTTTGATATCGATGTGGAGTCTCCTCTTCACCATGTTGGTAGGCAGTGGCCAGCTGTTTTGACAGGTATCCCTGAGTTCTTTCAATAGCTTTAAGTTTGTCAAGCAAGGGGGTGTGGAAGGGATCGGTAGGTCTTAGAGTTGTGGTTAGGTCCTTACTGGAGGAGGGGCCCCATAGAGAATTTCATAGGAGGTGAGGTTACACAAAGAAACAGAGGGAGTATTTCTTGCATGAAACAGTGCATAAGGCAGGAGCATAGTCCAATCTTTGATGCCCTCTCTAAGCTTAATTTCGTTAAGGTCTCTTTAATGGTTCTATTAATTTTTTTAACCTGTCCTGAGCTCTGGGGTCTATAAGCACAATGTAACTTCCAATTTATCCCCAGGATCCTGGCTAACCCCTTACTTACCTGGGCCATGAACGCCGGTCCATTATCAGACCCTATTACCTTAGGTAGGCCGTATCATAGAAAAATATCTTTCAGGATTTTCTTCCACCATTTGTGCCTTTTTTTTTTTGTGGGGAAGGCTTCAATCCATCCTGAAAATATATCTACAAACACTAGGAGATATTGAAGTCCATACCTTGCTGGCTAAATTTCAGTAAAGTCCACTTCCCAGAATTTCCTGGTCTGGTTGCTCATAGGTGCTTTCCTGCAGGAAGCTTGGAAGGGTAATTGTTCTATTGACAGAACGGACAGGGTTTTGTTACCCGTTCAGTTATGTCCTTTCGCTGTGAGTCGGTTAGTGGAAAACTCTGTTCTTGATCCTTCAGGAATGCCTGCAATTTCTTTGGACCAAGGTGTGTGAATTGATGTACATTTTTAACGTAGTGTAGGGCTTTCTGAAATTGCAGGCTTGGCTCAGTGAAGTTGAGGAGTTCAGTGCCAGTGTCGTAAGATGTTATCAAAAGCTTGCTGGTGCTCAGGGGTCCATTGGAATTGGGCATCTCCCTTTAACAGCGGGTATAAAGGAGAAGTTAAGGACGCAAACACAGGAATCCATAACCTGCAAAACCCAGTAGTCCCAAGAAACTCTTTGTGTTGTCTGCTGCTGGGGGCGGGGGGTATCTGCACAACCGTTTGTTTTCTGGGCTCAGTGAGCCAACGTTTACCACCTCTAAGGGAATAGCCCAGGAAGACTACTTCTTGCTGGCAAATTTGGGTTTTTTTGGAAGAAGTTCTATACCCGAGTTGAGTAAGCTTACATAATAGTGCTTGGTTCCCAGACTCACAGTTTTCCTTGGTGTTGGCTGCAGTAGCAGGTCATCCATGTATTGAAGCTGGGTGACTTCGGGGTGCATAGTTCTGAAGTTGTTGACATCTCTGTGGAGGGCTTCATCAAAGAGAGTGGGGGAGTTTTGGAACCCCTGTGAGAGTCTAGTCCATGTTAGTTTACCATACGTTCCGGTTTCTGGGTCTACCCACTCAAAAGCAAACAGAAACTGACTGTCTTTATGCAGAGGCATGCAAAAGATAGCATCTTTATGTCCATACCATTTCTACTCAGGGTTCAGAGTGATAAGCAGATTGTACAAATTATTTACCATGGGGTGAATGTCCTGCACTCTGTTGTTGATCTCTCTTAGGTCTTGAACGGGGATAGTCCCCAGTTCCTGGATTTTTTACTGGTAGCAGGGGAGTGTTCCAGGCCGATTGACAGGGCCTTAGGACCCTAAAGCCAGATATTTCTGAATATGGGGCCTTAACCCATCTTTAGCATTTTTGCTCAGAGGATGTTGTTTGACATTGATTGGGGAGGCTGAGGTTTTTAACTCCACTGTTCTTGGAGGTTGTTTCATGGCTAGGCCTAACCCAACAATTTTTGCCCAGGCATCTGGGTAATCTGTTATCCATTTGTGGGGTAGCTTGCCTGTTTGATCATTCTTGGGGTGTGTGAAAAGTGGATGTTCATCTTCGACTGACATTTATAAAGCCATGACTATAGGAGTTTTTAATGAAGGATTTAGAAATTTCAATTTGGGGCCTTCGGGGTTAAAAGTTGTTTTGGCCCGGAGCTTACTGAGCAGATCTCTGCCCATCAATGGGGCCAGGCATTCTGGGATTACTAGGAAGGAATGTTGGATTTTGTCTTTCCCCATGTCCATGGTCCTCTTAGTTGTCTAAGTCTGATATTTACTGCTGTTAGCCCTTTGAACTAGAGACCTTTTATTTGATAGAGGGCCCAGTGGGGCCTTAAGGGCTGAGTATACTGCTGCTGTATCCACTTCAAAGTTTATGGGGTCCCCTTCACTTCAAAAGTTACCCTGAGCTCGGGGAAGGGATCTGAGCCCCGACATTCTCAGTCAACCTCCAGAGTCAGAAAGGCTGTCTGGCGTGGCTGTCTCTTTCTTAGGGCACTTTTTGGCTCAGTGTCCTTTTTCTTTACAGTAGGCACATTGATCTGAGGCCTATTTATTGTTGTGACCAGGACCTTAGTTAATACCTTCATCTGTCTTTTTCATCTGTCATCCTCCCTTTGCTCCCTTTCGTTCTCTCTGTTTCTCTCTTATAGGATACTTTCTCGGCTACGCTGACTAATTCTCTCAAAGTCATATCTTGTAATCCATCTAAGTATTGTAACTTTCTTTTAATATCCAGATCAGCTTGCCCAATGAAGGCCATCATGACATATGTCTTTTGATCCTCTGCCTGAAGATCGAAAGGAGTATATCTCCTATATGCCTCCATAATTCTCTCTAGAAACATAGAGGGATATTCATCAGGCCCTTGAATAATCTCTCTTACCTTGGCCAAATTATTTGGTTGGCTAGCGGCCGGTTGGAAACCCACTATTAGGGCCCGGCAATAAGTGGACAGATGCTCCCTACCTTCAAAGGTGTCGGGGTCCCAGTTGGGTCAGTTCAAGGGTAAGCCGGCTTTGATTATGTTGGGAAGTTGTGTTGGTCACCCATCTGGTCCGAGGATATTTTTTTCTAGCTTCCAGAAAGTTTCTCTCTCGTTCCTCTGTCATGAAGAGAATCCCTAGGATTTGTTGGCAGTCATCCCAAGTAGGCAGGTGTGAAAACGCCAGGGAGTTCTTTGAGTTCTTTTAGCCGGGCCAGCTTCCTCCAGGGAAGGAGGGGCTGTGTGTGTGACAAGGGGGAGTCATCTGGTGGGCGCTGGGCCGGCCTAGCTTTCTCCAATGGCGGAGAGGCTGAGTCAGCAGCAAAGGAATCACTTAGAGGTTGTTGGGGGTTGGTGGACGACGGCAGCGGATAAGAAGGGTAGGAGAGTCCAGTAGAGTCTTGAGACTCAGGGAGAACAGAGGTTGGAGGAGGAAGAGCAGAGGGTTTGTGAGATAGAATCATCGTGGAAGGAGTAGGAGTGGGCGCAGAGACAAAGAAAGGCTTCACCCATGTAGGAGGAGATTTGCAGAGGTCCTGCAAAGTTAAGATATATGGCTGTTGATCTGGATGTCTATGTGGCCCCGGTTGAAAGACAAAATCTCTGACGTTTCAAATTAGTGGGAAGTAGATGTTTCTAGGGGCTATCCAACTCCAAAGGTGGGTCATTCTGAGGCACAGAGGGTCTGCCAGGTCCAGCAATTTACTGAAATAGAAAGATTCTGGGCCTTGCGCAGACTTTGGTCCAGTGATCAAGGGTCAGGAAGAGAGGTGTTGAAGTGCTCTTTCCCAAAATGAGAGATACACAAACAGTGAAAGAAATCACACACTACACTGACAAGACAAGACAATAAAGACAGGCAATGGACGTCCAATACTGAGGCCAGGACTGAGTAGCCGGCAAAACCTGATGGGCTGGCAATACTGAATCCGAAGCAAAATATCACTGAGTCAAGGAGACTATTGTTCCTCGATTTCCTGAGTCCTCTGGGGCATCCCCCAGGGACGTGGCCTGTGGCTCTGTGACACGTATGTCAGCCTCTGTCAGAGAGAGCTCACGCTCATCACCAATAGCCATTTTGCCAAGCCCTAACCTGAAACCTAAAACCAAAAAGAGTTCCCTTACTTACCCGGAAAGGAGCCCCTTGGGGATCTTTCATCCGCCGCTGCCGGATCTTGCTCGTGCCTCCAGATGTAAAGGTCGGGCAAGCATCAGAGGAAGAGACCACCAGAGGAATGTCTCATGCAACAGTAAATGGTTTATTATGGGTCCAGCATTCTGGGGCTCAGAGCTCACTTGAATAGAGCAGAGAGCAATGAGAACAGCTTAAGCAGAGCTTATATGCTTTCCTTGGAGAGGGCAGGGAGGAAAGTTATTTGATGGGTCAGGGCAAGTGGGTGGTTTGCGTGCAAACGGGTGAGGGTATACATTTGCAGTTTGGCAGTTGGGGACAGCACATTCTGGAAACAAGATTAGCAAACAGTCCTCAAGACTTCAACAGTGTTTTGTTAAGCATACAGAAAAACAGTAAGTAACAATTACCTATTTTATTAACCTTTCACCAAAGCCTAAATGGAAAGTGAGCATGGATTACTAAACACATCCATATCCAGGTTGCCTAACGCTCTCAAATCAATCCTATTGGTGACTACATATTTGTTTCTTCTTAAGATAATATATTCAACCTCAACCCTGTTGAAAATGACTAATCCTAAAACTCACTTTATATTTTCCTGATTTCCTAATGTCTCTATTGATATCTGCTTTCCTACATATTTTCCCCAGTTCATCATTGTGACTGACTCTTCACATGTGCTTACATTTACATTCACTCTTTATCCGAAACCCTATTGCTAAAGAACTTTTGGTCCAAATCCTATACTCACTCTTTTTTCTAACATACCGACTATCTTCCTAATCCTAAAGACTATCCCTTTTTGACTGGATGATCTCTTCGACAAGCAATCATCCAAGGTACAAGGTCCTATGCCATTGTATATTGATTTATCTGATACATCTGTGCAGAACATAATTCAAAGCTAAGTATCCGAATCAACAGCCCAATGCCCTTCCTGGATTCAAATCTTATCTAGATTTCTGTTTTCAAACTTATATTTCACCAATATATTCTTGTAAATATCGCAAGTTCCCAATACCATTATTCATTAAGCAGAATGATTCCTAACTCAAATGAAACATGTTATTAAGCCTAACCATACATTGTTCCCTCAAACTAACTTTACAGAAGAGCCGAGACAGAGTTTATCTTACAATACAGTAATGTAGGGGATCTTCCACCTGCTGAGAACATCAAAGGACCATGCAGAAATTATACCCTGAAGAAGTTGCAGGCAGCTGTGAAGGACCTAAGAGGGGAAAAGTCATATTCCATGGCAAACAACAGGGTCAGTATGAAGGGATGTGTCTGAATCAGCCTCTCCTTTCTTAATGTAGAGAACTGATGAAACCATGCCTGTGTGGAGAGCTGTTTACAGGTGCCTATGGTTGATATACCATTCTAACTTGTGAAAGTGTCAAAGGAAGTAGGGGCAGCCTCCATTTCATGGGACCTTTCGAAGCAACTGTTAGGACAAAGTGGTGGCCAAGGTAGTGACCTCATTCAGTTCCTAAAGAAAGTGACCTCACCTGTCTTCCTTGGTGATCAAAAAATCTGAAATTGTGATGCAGGAAGCCAGGCACCCAGAGCAAGTCCCAGTCCCAGTCCCAGTGGTCTCACTTGTTTGGATTTACCAAGGACAGAGTCAGTCTTCCTTGGTACCGACTGATATGAGGATTGTCAAATGGCAGAAGAGCTCTGAAGAGGGGCCTTTCCTGAGAAAGCAGGTATTGGTTCACCGCTGGCTCCTGACAACTTCACAGTGTTGGCCAAGGAGACCAGATCTGAGAAAGGACAGGCCATTTCAGGGGAACATAGTATGGCCCACCAGTTAGAGGACACTCCAGATAGTCACAGACCTACTTGGGTTAAGGAGGTGCCTTTGTGGGTGTTCAGTGAGTTTGTGCTTTTCTCTCATGTTCTGAGAATAGGTAGGAAAGGCAGTTTTTTTGGGTTGGAGTGGACTGTTTCTAGTAAGTCGTTTGACAAGGCTAGTGTTTCTAAGTCTGAGTATCCCACTGTGTCCGTGGTTGTAGACATTAGAAAAGAGAAGGCATCAAAGGATGTGTCCTGTATAGTAGAAAACTTCCCAGCATTCATCCTGCCTAATTGAAGAATGGGTTTTGGTTTGCCTTATGGATGGGCAACACCTACTAAATTCCTAAGTTCCTGTTTTCTTCCTGAATTCTGGCCACTCTCCAGAATAGTCTCATGGTTTTGTTTCCAAGATATGTACCACCTCCAAGCTCTGAGACATGTCCATATACTTGATAGCTGTAGAGAATGGGAACATCTTAGAAAACTCAGATATCAGTGTGACCCGGAAATTCTCAGTGGAGAAACCCTGCTTTGGTTCATTTGCTTACCTATGGTTCTGTTGTCCTGAATGTCGGGAAGGTCTTTGCCTCAGGCCACCCCTTTGTGAAGCCTGAAGAAAACAATTTTCAAATGGAAATGAATGGGCATCACCTGTGGCTCTTTGCTTAATTGCTTGTAAAAGGATGTGTCTAAATCAGCCTTTGGCCCTGTATGAGGTTGTGGCTTAGATTCTCAGCACATGATGGATCTAAAGATAGATTCCATGTGTGCAATCAAAACCAAAATGGCCAAAAATCTGTCATTGTTGATGAGTCTCTTGCCTTCCTCTGTTAGGATTCTGACCTCTATCAAGTGAGAATAGGGATCCCTTAGGTCAAATGAGTTCTTTGAAGAACTGCAGAGGTGCTTGTGTTTTCTTGTGACTCCAAATCACTTAAAGAATCTATCCCTGAGAGTCAGTAGGCCTCAAATTGGAGAAGCAGGCCTATTGGATCACTCCAGGTTCACAGGAAGGGTGACCATGCCACCCTGACTTTAGGCAAATGAGGGGCAAGGAAGATTATTTCGGACACTCTCTTGGGATGCGTCCCACATGAAAAACTCCAGCCAGAGGTAATGATGAGTGTCTCTCTGGAAGAAGGTGAGGACCATGTGGAAGTGTTTAGGTTTTAATTGTAGTCATTCGTGTGGCAGTTGGAAGAGATGACTGGATCCACCTGGGCTTGAACTCTGGTGTCATTCCCCTTAAACACTCAGTTCTGGATCAATCATCAAAGAAGTATTGCCATGAATTGTGTTAAGAATTTAGGAGGCCATGCATGAGAGTCTCCGTTGGAAACTGAGATCTAGTCCTGGGTGGCTTTCCACAGAGCACTGGGAATCTCAGCCAGGATATCAAATTATTTTTTTCTGAAAGACTTGGAAGCCATATTTGCTAGTCAAAACACACATGGACCTCAATTGTAGACCTCGATGGGCCTGGATTCATGTGACTTTTAGGCCACTCTTTGGGAAGCCTTGCCTGTGAGAGTTCTTCAAATTTTTCATTGAAATGAGCTTCCTCACCATTGAATGATTCCTGAATGATTTGAAAGCCATAGTGCTTCCAACTTCATAATTGAAAATTGGCTAGATAAATACCATGAAATTTTTGAAATTCCAATGACCAGGTGGCAATGAAGAACATTTGGATGTCCTGTTGCTGATCACGAGTGTACCAGACAGTGCCTTGATTGACTGGTTTTGATGAAAATGGTGTAGAACAGAGATCTCAATAATTTGGATCCTGCTGAGTAGTGGGCCTAGAGCAGTGGTGAGCAAATGTGTGATAAAACATCTGAGGTGGGGCCATGTGGATCTGCCATTGGCTTCCAAATGGCTTGTGACTGACATGGTGCAGCCAGCAGACCCTTATATGTAAAGGCAACTTGTTATATGGAGAGGTTTCATGCAATGTTCAGAATCAGGTTGCTATGGTCAAGGGGGCATCCTATGTGGTATACAAGCCCTGTTGGTGCATTCTCCTGCAGACCCTGATCCACCAAACGTGACAGAACTCGCGGCAACACTGTGTCCCAGTTGAACTCCTTGTATTTCGTGAAGCAAATACCAAACTCCGAGTGCAGCAGGAAGAAACATTAGGAAAAGTGGAGGATGATAAAATGGCTTCGCAGTCCATATGGGGAGACACTTAGCCCCCAGTGGCCACAGTTTACATACAAGAGAGAATTCAGCACTGCTGCTTCATGTTTATTGGAAAATTATAAACCATGTCCTCCAGATCACAGAGATGAAGACGCAGCTTTGATGGTCTCACTAGAAAGGAAGCTAAAGATCCTCACAAAAACATATATTTCAAGTGCCCAACCTAGAGACAGTTTCTCCAGACGTCTTTACGCAGGCAAATCTCCATGTTTGTAGAGTTTTTACACTGTCCCTTACTTTTGGAAACTCCTCTACAATCTCCAAGGTTGTGAACCCTAAGCATTTTCAATTTCAGATATGTATTCAAAGATTTTCTAACTCTTCTCCTCTAATTGTGTCTTACTTGGGGTGAAGGTAATGTCAAGGCATTGTTCTGAATGAGAGTGGGAAAAATTTTTTGTAGTACACATTTGCATACACATTGATCCATTTTCCAATTTTCCATTCGAAATACTGAATCCCTGACACTAACTCATACCCTACTAGACTCTGACTACTAATCCTAATATGATGGAGAAAAATAAACAAAAAAAAAATGAAAATACAAGCAGTTCAGAGGAGGCATGGTGTATAGTTGGTCTTCCCTCTTGCATGATAAAGGGTCGGTTTTATAAATCTACTCAATTTTTAATTGAAATAGTCCTCCATGTGTTTTTTTTTAAAGAGAGAGTTAGAGAGGAGAGAGAGAATTCTATAATATTTATTTTTTTAGTTATCGGCGGACACAACATCTTTGTTTGCACGTGGTGCTGAGAATCGAACCCATGCCGCACGCATGCCAGGCGAGCGCGCTACCACTTGAGCCACATCCCCAGCTCTCTCCATGCGTTTTTAAAGTTAACAAATATGTGAATTCCTGTCTCCCTTTCTCTGTAGCCTACTCAGCACATGTACTTTTTATATGCACATATAGATTCCTACTTGGTATCACACGTATATTTTTATGAGTTGGCTGACTTGGCAGAAACAAATTGTAAGAAGAGATCAGTCCTCCTAAACGCTGTTGGAACTGAAAATCCAAACTATGGGTGAGCTTCCTATTAGAACAATATTATACATAAACCCATGTTTAGTAAAATAAATATTTTTGCATCTGAGGGTGATATATATTACATGATGAATTACGATTGGCATATATATATTGATACTTTTTAATGAATTTTTGTGTTTTTTTGTCTATATTGTATATATATATATATATATATATATATATATATATATATATATATATATACACATACACTCTACAGATTTTATAAAATATGAAATATATTTGTCTTATATACACTCCGTAAATTCATTCATGTTCATGTATGTGGATTTATAATCAACTTTTCACAAGATTATTCTCAGAAATAATCATCTACCTGAAATACATATTTGTTTCCCAGTGCTGAAAACTAACTTCAATCAATGGGGCTTACAAATCCTAATATTTCTTCAGTAACTGACCCAGTTTAACATCAATGCAAGTATATTCCTATGGGACATGATGTCTATTTTGACATTCATTTTAATTCAACACTGGTACATTACTATTTCTTCAGTTTTTGCACATCATAGGATATATATTTCATTCACAAGTTCACAAATTTATAGGAATTTGTTTCACTTTTAATCACTTCCTGCTTCAGAACACATGTATTCCTCCATGTTGCTTGACTGGTCTTTTCATGAGACTTCTTTCCAAACACATTATTTTCGATTTCCATAATCAATTTTGAAGCTAAACCCACACACTCTTCAAGATAAACCATAACATTAATATTACCATTAGATGTATAAGTGGTTGGAATGAATGTGTGAATATCAATATAAGATTTCCTGTACATTTTCACATTTCAATTCAATCCATTATTAAAGTTGGAACCAGGTATGCTATTTATTCACAGTATGGTCTATTAATGCATTATCTCTATATTCATAGACACAGTGTACACCTCTTTGTTCCCCCAATACTAATTTATACCTCTTCAAAACATTGCTCGCAAAAATGGTAGAAGAAATATTCATGTCACCTTATCTATCTATCTATCAATATATATATATATATATATATATATATATATATATATATATATATATATATATATATATTTCTTTTTTTTATCACAGTAATATTCTGGACACAAAAAACAAAGGTCATACTCATGATTGTATCAAAGTCTAAATGGAAAGTGAGCATGGATTACTAAAAACAACCATATCCAGGTTGCCTAATGCTCTCAAATGTAAATCCTATTGGTGACTACATATTTGTTTCTTTCTAAGATTATATATTCAACTTCAAGCCTGTTGAAAATGTCTAGTCCTATCACTCAGTTTATACTTTGCCTGATTTCCTTATATCTCTATTGATATCTGCTTTCCTACATATATTCCCCAGTTCATCATTGTGTCTGACACTTCACATATGCTGACATTTACATTCAATGTCTACCCGAGACCCTATTGCTAAAGAAATTTTGGTCTAAATCCTATACTCACTCTTATTTCTAAACCTACTGACTATCTTCCTAATCCTACTGACTATTGCTTTTTGACTCGATGTTCTCTTCGACTATTAATCATCCAAGGTATAAGGTCCTAAACCATTGTATTTCAATTTGTCAGAGACATATATGCAGAACATAATTCAAACCTAAGAATCCCACTCAAGGACCCAATGCCCTTCTGACTTCGAATCTTTCCTAGATTTCTGTTTTCATACTTACATTTCACCTATATATTCTTGTAAATATCACAGGTTCCCAATACCATTATTCATGGGGCAGAGAGATTCCTAACCCAAATCAAACATGTTATTAACCCTAAACATACACTGTTCCCTCAATCTAACTTTACAAAAGAGGAGGGACAGAGTTGGTCTTACAATACAGGAATGTAGGGGATCTTCCACCTTCTGAGAACATCAAAGGTCCATGCAGAAATGATCCCTGGAGAAGATATGCAGCTATGAAGGACCTGAGAGAGGAAAAGTCATCTTTTATGGTAAACAACCTGGTCAAGATGAATGGATGTGTCTGAATCAACCTCTATCTTCTAAATGTAGAGAAGATGGACCAAATCAGGCCTGTGTGGAGAGCTCTTCCCAGGTGCCTATGGTTGATATACCATTCTAACTTGTGAAAGTGTGACAGAAAGAAGGGACAGACTCCATCTCATGGGACCCTTAGAAGTTACTGTTAGGACAAAGAGGTTGCCAAGGCAGTGACCTCATTCTGTTCCTGAAGGAAGTGACCTCACTTCACTTCCTTGGTGATGGAACTCTCTGAACTTGGGATCCAGGAAGAGAGGCACCCAGAGCCAGTCGCAGTCCCAGTCCCTGTGGTCTCACTTGTTTCAATTTACCAAGCACAGAGTCAGTCTTTCTTAGTACCAACAGATGTGAGGATGGCCAAATGCCAGGAAAGCTCTGAAGAAAGACCTTTCTGAGAAAGCAGGTATTGGTTCACCGCTGGCTCCTGACAACTGCACAGAGTTGGCCAAGGAGACCAGATTTGAGATACAACAGGCCATTTTGGGGGAATATAGTATGGCCCACCATTCAGAGGACACTCCACAAAGGAGGTGCCTTTGTGGGTGTAGGTGTGTGTATGGTTTTTTCTCAAGTTCTGAGAAGATGTAAGAAAGGCTGTTTGTTCGAATTGGCGTGGACTGTTTCTAGTAAGTCCTTTGACAAGGCGAGTGCTTCTATGTCTGTGTATCCCACTCTGTCCGTGGTTGTAGACATTAGAAAAGAAAATGCATCAATGGATGTGTCCTGTCTAGGAGAAAGCTTCGCAACATTCATCCTGCCCGATTTATTAATGGACTGCAGCTTTCCTTATTGAAGGGAAACACCTGCTATCTTTCAAAGTTTCTGTTTACATCCTGAATTCTGGACACTCTCCAGAATTGCCTCATTGTTTTGTGTCCAAGATATGTACTACCTCCAAGCTATGTGATATGGCTATGTACTGGATAGCTGAAGGGAAAAGCGAGCATCTAGGAAAACTCAGATATCAGTGTGACCAGGAAAGTCTCAGTGGAGAAACCCTGCTTTGTGCGTTTTGTTTACCTATTGTTCTTTTGCCCTGAATTTCAGGAAGGTTTTTGCCTCAGACCACTCCTTTGTGAATATCAATTCAATCCATTATTTAAAGTGGAACCAGCTATACTATTTATTCACAGTATGGTCTATTCATGCATTATCTGTATATACATAGACACAGGGTACAGCTTTTTGTACAACCAATACTTATGTATATGTCTTCAAAATATTACTCACAGAAATGGTGAAAGAAATACTCATGTCACCTAATCTATATATATACATTTTATCACAGTAATATTCTGGACACAAAATGCAAAGTTCACACTTATTATTGTACTAAAGCCTAAATGGAAAGTGAACATGGATTACTTCCATGTTCAGGTTGCCTAATGCTCTCAAATATCAATCCTATTGGTGACTACATATTTGTTTCTTCCTAAGATTATATATTCAAAATCAACCCTGTTGCAAATATCTAATCATATCACTCACTTTATACTTTGCCTGATTTTGTAATATCTCTTTTTTTATTGTTACGATGAGCCAATTTAGTACTTTTTTAATTTTTATTTTTTTATCTTTCATACATTTGATTCAAGTGAGTTATGCATTTCCATTTTTACCCCAAATACAGATTGCAGAATCACATCAGTTACACATTCACAATGTTTACATAATGCCATATTAGTGACTGTTGTATTCTGCTGACTTTCCTATCCCCTACTATCCCCCCTCCCCTCCCCTTTCATCTTCCCTCTCTACCTCATCTGTTGTTGTTCCGTTCTCTCCCTTCCCCCCCTTTCCCCTCACAACGTCGTATATGTGATTTCATATAACGATGAGGGTTCTTTCCGTTTCCATGCAATTTCCCTTCTCTCTCCCTTTCCCTCCCATCACTTGTCTCAGTTTAATGTTAATATTTTCCTCATGCTCTTTCCCTCTGTTCAGTTCTTAATTGCTCTCCTTAAATCAAAGAAGACATTTGGGATTTGTTTTTTAAGGATTGGCTAGCTTCACTTAGCATAATCTGCTCTAATGACATCCATTTCCCTGCAAATTCCATGAATTTGTCATTTTTTAGTGCTGCATAATACTCCATTGTGTATAGATGCCACATTATTTTTTATCCATTCATCTATTGAAGGGCATCTAGGTTGGTTCCACAGTCTGCCTATTGTGAATTGTGCTGCTATGATCATTGATGTGGCCGTATCCCTATAGCATGCTCTTTTATGGTCCTCAGGGAATAGTCCGAGGAGGGCGATAGCTGGGTCAAATGGTGGTTCCATTCCCAGCTTTCCCAGGAATCTCCATACTGCTTTCCATAATGGCCGCACCATTTTGCAGTCCCACCAGCAATGTACAAGTCTACCCTTTTCCCCACATCCTCGCTAGCACTTATTATTGTTTGACATCCTAATGGCTGCCGATCTTACTGGAGTGAGATGGTATCTTAGGGTGGTTTTGATTTGCATTTCTCTGACTGCTAGAGAAGGTGAAAATTTTTTCATGTACTTATTAATTGAATGTATATCTTCTTCTGAGAAGTGTCTGTTCAGGTCCTTGGCCCATTTGTTGATTTTGTAATATCTCTATTGATATCTGCTTTCCTACATATTTTCTACTGTTCATCATTGTGACTGACCCTTCATGTGTGCTGATATTTACTTTCACACTTTAACCCAAACCCTATTGCTAAAGAACTTTTGTTCCAAATCCTATACTCACTCTTCTTTGTTAACCTACCGAATATCTATCTAATCCTACTTACTATCCCTTTTTGACTGGATGTTCTCTTCGAATTTTAATCATAAAAGGTACAAGGTCCTATGCCATTGTATATCGATTTATCTGAGATATCTGTGCACAACGTAAATCAAAGCTAAGTATCCCAATGAAGGGCCCATTGGCCCTCTGGGCTTCAAAATTACCTAGACTTTCTTTTTTCATTTATATATTTCACCTCTATATTTTTAAAAATATCGCAGGTTCCCAATACCATTATTCATCCAGCAAAATGATTTCTAACCCAAATCAAACATTTTATTAACCCTAACAATACACTGTTCCCTCAATGTAAATTTAAAGAAGAGCAGGGACAGAGTTGGTCTTACAATACAGGAATGTAGGGGATCTTTCACCTGTTGAGAACCACAAGTTCAATGCAGAAGTGATCCCTGGAGAATATGTAGTCAGCTATGGAGGACCTGAGAAAGCAAAAGTAATCTTCCATGGCAAAATACCTGGTCAGGATGACGGGATGTGTCTGAATCAGAACCTCTCTTCTCAATGTAGAGGAGATGGACCAAACCAGGACTGTGTGGAGAGCTATTACCGGGTTCCTATGGTTGATATACCATTCTAACTTGTGAATGTTTCACAGGAAGTAGGGGAAGCCTCCATCTAATGAGACACTTGGAAGCTACTGTTAGGATAAAGTGGTTGCCAAGGCAGTGACCTCATTCAGTTCCTGAAGGAAGTTACCTCACCTTACTCCCTTGGTGATGGAACTCTCTGAACTTAGGATCCTGGAAGCCAGGCACACAGAGCCAGTCCCAGTACCAGTCCCAGTGGGTTCACTTGTTTGGAATTACCAAGGACAGAGTCAGTCTTTCTTTGTACCTACTGATGTTAGAATGGCCAAAAGCCAAGAGAGCTCTGAAGAGGGGCCTTTCCTGAAAAAGCAGGTAGTGGCCCACCGCTGGCTCCTGACAACTTCATAGAGATGGCCAAGGAGACCATATCTGAGACAGGACAGGACATTTCGGGGGAACATTGTGTGGCCCACCAGTCAGCGGACACTCCATAGAGTCACAGACCTACTTAGGGTAAGGAGGTGCCTTTGTGGGTGTGGTTGTGAGTTTGTGATTTTGTCTCATGTTGTGAGAATAGGAAAAAAAGGTGGTTTGTTTGGTTTGGAGTGAACTGTTTCTCGTAAGTCGTTTGAAAAGGAGAGTGTTTCTATGTCTGTGTATCCCATGGTGTCCGTGGTTGTAGACATTAGAAAAGAGAGTGCATCAATGGATGTGTCCTGTCTAGTAGAAAGCTTCCCATTTCATCCTGCCCAATTTATGAATGGTTTCCGGCTTTACTTAAAGGTGGGCATAACCTAATACATTCCTAATTTCCAGGTTTATTCATGAACTCTGTTCACTCTCCAGAATAGGATCATGGTTTTGTGTCCAACATATATACCACCTCCAAGCTCTGTGACATGGCCATGTACTGGATAGCTGAAGGGAATGGCGAGCATCTCAAAAAACTCAGATATCAGTGTGACCAGGAAAATCTCAGTGGAAAAACCCTGCTTTGGGCATTTTGCTTATATATTGTTCTGTTGAACTGAATGTCAAGAAGTTCTTGCTCTGGCCACGCCTTTGTGAAGCCTGAAGTAAACAGTTTTCAAATGGAAATGATTGGGCATCACCTGTGGCTCTTTGCTTAATTGCTTTGGAAAGGGATGTGTCTGAATTAGCATCTTGGCCCTGTGTGAGGTTGTGGCTTAGATTCTCAGCACCAGATGGATCTAAAGAAAGATCCCATGTGTGCATCCAAAACCAAAATGGCAAATACACCAGTCATTGTGGATAAAGTCTCGCTTTCCTCTGTGAGGTTTCTGACCTCTATCAAGTGAGAATAGGGATCCTTTGTGTCAATTGAGTTCTTCAAAGCCCTGCAAAGGTGCGTGGGTTTTCTCATGACTCTAATTTACATAAAGAATCTATACCTCTAACTCAGTAGGCCTCAAATTGAAGAAGCGGTGCAGTATTAACGGCATGCCTATTTGATCACTCGGGGTTCACAGGAAGTATGTCCAGGCCACCCTGACTTTAGGCAAATGAGGGGCAAGGGAGCTTATTTTGGACACTGTCTTGGAATGTGCCCCTCATGGAAACCTCCAGCCAGAGGTTATGATGAGTATCTATATGGAAAAAGATGAGGGCCATGTGGGAGTGTTTTGGTTTAATTGTGGTCATTGTGTGGCTGTTAAAGGAGATGCCTGGGTCCACATGGGCTTGAACTCTGGTGTGATTACACTTAGAGAGTGCATTCTGGATCTGATCTCAGAGAACTTGTGCCATGAATTGTGTTGGGATTCTAGGAGGGCACGCATGAGAGTCTCCCTTGGAAACTGAGATCTAGGCCCAGGGTGGCTTTCCACAGAGCACTGGGAATCTCAGCCAGGATACCACATGATTTTTTTTTTTCTGAAAGACTTGGTAGGCATAGGTGACAGTCAAAACACACATGGACCTCACATTGTAGACCTCAATGGGTCTGATTTCATGTGACTTTTTGGCCACTCCCTGGGAAGCCTTGTCTTTAACAGTTCTACAGAGCTTTCATTGAAATGAGGTTTCTCATCATTTAATGGTTCCTGTACAAATTGAAATCCACAGTGCCTCCATCTTCATCCGTGAAAAATGGCTAGATAAATACAATAAAATTATTGAAATTTCCATGACCAGGTGGCACTGGAGAAAATTTGGAAAACCGGTTGCTGATCATGAGTATACCAGACAGTGCCTTGATTGACTAGGTTTCATCAAAATGGTGTATAACAGAGATGCCAGTAAATTGGAGCCTGCTGAGTAGTGGGCCTAGACCAGAGGAGGGGAGGTGTGTGATAAAACATCTGTGGTGGGGCCATGTTGATCTTCCATTGGCTTCCAAATGCCTTGTGACTGACATGGTGCAGCCAGCAGACCCTTATATGTAATGGTATCTTGTTATATAGAGAGGTTTCAGGGCAATGTTGAGAATTATGTTGCTGTGGTCAAGGGGAAAAGCTATGTGGAATAGAAGCATGGTTGGTATATTCTCTTGCAGACCCTGACCCACCACACGTGACAGAACTCCCTCAAGCACTGTGTCCCAGGTGATCTTTTTTTTACTTCATAAGCAAATACCAAACTCCCAGTGCAGCAGCAAGAAACACCAGGAAAAGTGAAGGATGACCAAATGGCTTCACAGTCCACACGCGGAGACACTTAGGCCCCAGTGGACACAGTTTACCTACATAGAGAGAATTCAGCACTGCTGCCTCATGTTCATTGGAAAATATGAAACCATGTCCTCCAGGTCGCATAGATGCACACCCAGCTTTGATGGTCTCAGTACAAAGAAAGCTCCTTACGAAAACATATATATCAAGTGCCCAACCTCAGAGGCAGTTTCTCAAGAAGTCTTTAGGGCAGCAGAGCTCCATGTTTGTGGAGTGCTTACCCTGTCCCATACTTTTGGAAACTCCTTTACGACATCCAAGGTTGTGAACTCATGAGAATATTCATTTCCAGATATGTATTCACAGAATTTTTAACTCTTATCCTCTAATTGTGTCTTACTTGGGATGAGGGTAATGTCTAGGCATTGTTCTGAATGAGAGTGGAAAGATTTTTGTGAATCCCTGACACTAACCCATTCCCTACTAGACTCTGACTACTAATCCTAATATGATGGAGAAACATAACCCAAACAGAATAGAAATACAAGCATTTCAGAGGAGGCATGGTGTATAGTTGGACATGCCTTTTGAAATATATAGGGTAGGAGTTATAAATCTAGTCAATTTTTAATTGAAATAGTTCTACATGTGTTTTTAAAGTTAACAAATATATGAATTACTGTCTTCCTTTCACAGTAGCCTATTCAGCACATGTGTTTTAATATGCACATATAGAATCCTACCTGGTGTCACACGTACATTCTCGTGAGGTGGCTGACATGGCACATACAAATTGCGAGAAGTGATCACTCGTCCTAAACACTGTTGGAACTGAAAATTCAACCCATGGGTGAGCTTCCTATTTGAACAAACTTATATAAAAATCCATATTCATTAAAATGAATATTTTTGGATATGATGATGATATATATTTCATGATGAATTTCAATTGGCATATATATTGCTATTTTTAATGTCTGTGATATATATATATATATATATATATATATATATATAACATGTGTCTTATTATACACTCCCTAAATTCATTCATATTGATGTATTTGGATTTTTAATCAACTTTTCACAAGATTATTCTCAGTAATATTCATCCACCTGAAATACATATTTGTTTCCTAGTACTGAAAACTAACTTCTTTGAATGGTGCAAACATATCCTAACATTTCTACACTAACTGACCCTGTATAAAATCAATTCAAGTAGATTACTATGGGACATGATGTGTATTTTGATGTTCAATTTTATTCAACACTTCTACATTACTATTTATTCACTTTATGCACATCATAGAATATATATTTCATCCACAAGTTAGCAAATTTATAGGCATTTGTCTCACTTTCAATCACTTCGTGCTTCAGAACACATGTATTCATCCATGTTTCTTGACTGACCTTTTCATGAGACTTCTTTCCAAACACATTATTTTCGATTTCCATAATCACTTTTGAAACACTTCAAAAGTTACCTTGAGCTTGGGGAGGGAAACTGAGCCCCGACTTTCTTAGTCATCCTCCAGAGTCAGTATGGCTGGCTGGTGTGGCTGTCGCTTTTTAGGGCAATTTTGGCCCAGTGTCCTTTTTTCTTTAGGGTAGGCACATTGATCTGAGGGCAGGGTGCCCTCTGGCATGGGCCAATGTTATCCCTTCTTGTCTACCTGTTTCTTAATTTCTGGCCTATTTGTTGTTGTGACCAGGACCTTAGTCAACGCCTTAGTCTGCCTTTTGTTTCTTTTATCCTCCCTTTGCTCCCTTGTCTTCCTCAGTTTCTCTCTTATAGTATACGTTCTTGACTTCTCTGACTAAATCTCTCAAAGTCATATCTTGTAATCAATCTAGCTTTGTAACTTTGTTTTAATATCCAGGCCAGTTTGCCCAATAAATTCCATCGTGACAGATGCCTTTTGATTCTCTGCCTGAGGATCAAAAGGAGTATATCTCCTATATGCCTCTATAATTCTCTCTAGAAACATAGTGGGAGATTCATCAGGCCCTTGAATAATCTCTCTTACCTTGTCCAAATTAGTTTGTCGCTAGCGGCTGCTTGGAGACACACTATTAGAGCCCGGTGATAAGTGGACAGATGCTCCCTACCTTCAAAGATTTTGGGGTCTCAGTTGGGTGGGTTCAAGGGAAAGCTGCCTTTGATTATGTTGGGAAGTTGTGTCGGACGCAAATCTTGTTTGAGGATATTTTTTTCTAGCTTCCTGGAGGATTCACTGTTGTTCCTCTGTCATGAAGAGAATCCCTAGGAGTTTTTGGCAGTCTTCTGAAGTAGGCTGGTGTGAAAACATCAATGACTCAACCAGACCTGAGAGCCAAGTAGGGTCCTCAGAAAAAGGGTGATTATAATTTTTTTAAGTTATTTAGGTCTGACGAGGAGAAAGGCTAATACTGGTAGGCTTGCATTTTTTCCCCGTGGCCATCGTCAATCATTGGCCCATAGGGATGGAGGGGGAGCATCCCGAGAGTTCCAGGGTTTTCAATCATTCACCGCCAGCGAGTTCCTTTAGACGGGTCAGCTTCCTCCAAGGGAAGAGGTGCTGTGTGTGCCGCAAGGGAATTATCTGGTGGGCGCTGGGCCGGCATAGCTTCCTCCAATGGAGGAGAGGCTGAGTCATCAGCAGGGGAATCACTTAGAGGGTGTTGGAGGTTGGGGGACAAGGGCAGGGGATAAGGAGGGGAAGGAGAGTCCAGTAGAGTGAAATCTGGTGACTCAAGGAGAACAGAGGGTGTAGGAGGAGGAGGAGCAGAGGATTTGAGAGTTCCTGGGGGAAGGAGTCAGAGTGGGGGCAGGGGCAAGAAAGGCTTCACCCATGGAAAAGGAGATATGCAGAGTTCCCGCCGAGTTAAGATATATGGCTGTTGATCCAGATGGCTATGTGGCCCCGGCTGAAAGACAATATCTCTGACTTTTTTAAATTAGTGGGAAGTAGAAAGATCCTTCTAGGGGTAATCAAAATCCAAAGGTGGGCCATTCTGAAGCACAGAGAGTCTGCCACATCCGGGGTTTTACTGAAAAAGAAAGATTCTGAGCCCTTAAGCGGACTTTGGTCCAGTGATCAAGGATCAGGGAAAGAGGCATTGAAGTGCTCTGTCCCATAATGAAAGATACACAAACAGTTAAAGCAATGAAACATGACACAGACAAGACAAGGCAATGAAGACAGGCAATGGACGTCCAACACTGAGACCAGGACTGAGGAGCCGGCAAAACCCGATTGACTGGCAATACTGAATCCGAAAAAAAATATCACTGAGTCCAGAAGACTATCTCGTCCCCATAAATTTACGGGAAGATGATCCAATACATATGGCTGTAGAGTTCCTTCACATCCTTCAGGATCCTTCCAATCTAATACCATTGCACTTCTATGGGGATTAGACGCCACTCCTAGGCCTCGAAGCGTTTGAGTGGCTTGTTGTAACGGCCAATGTTTTGGCCATTCTTGACGAGAGATGATGCGAAGGTCTGCATCTGTATCCAGTAGCCCATTAAATTTATGCCCTTGAATATTTAGTTTTAGCATGGGGCCAGAATCTAAATTTAAAGAACGCATAGCCCAATCTACACCTGTGGAGCCAAATCACTTGGAACCTCTTTCTACAGTACAACTGGAAAATTTTTCATGTAGGCTGGGTATTATTAGTAACTGTGCTATTCTATCTCCTGGTGAAATTACTGATATACCCTTTGGAGAACTGGCTATAATTTTTATTTCACCTTCATAGTCGAGATCAATTACCCCAGGACTTATCATAAGTCCTTTTAGAGTAGAAGAGCTGCGTCCCAATAATAAGCCTACTGTTCCTTTGGGAAGAGGTCCTTTTACCCATGTGGAAATGAATTGAACTCCCATCTCTGCAGTTAGTACTGCTCTGGTGGAGGCACAGATGTCCAACCCTGAGCTCCCTCTGGTTTGTCTGATGAGGGATCTGATGGACAATGTGTCCTGGGCACTACCCTGATGGGGTTGCTGGGTTTCTCCAGTGCTGCGTATATTTGTGGTTTTGGGCCCCGGAGCATTGAGCCCCCTTGTCCATTTTTGGCAATGGAGCTCCATCTCTTTGTCCACAATATTGTGGATAAACACCTGGTCCTTGTTCGTTTTTTGATAATGGTGTACCCTCTATGGTGGTTTGAGAACAGCATTCATTAGCCCAAAGTCTCCCTCTACGGCATCGTGGACAAATACCTGGTATTCTACTCCTTTGATACCTAGTTTTTTTAAACCCTCCTCCTATGGGACAATTCCTTTTAAAATGTCCTGTTTCTTCACAATTGTAGCATGTTCTTGGCCTGGCATCTAAAGCCTGTTTTACTGCAGCTGCCACAATTTGCCCTTGTTCATTAATGTCTCTGGCATCTAAAGCCTGTTTTACTGCAGCTTCCACGACTTGCTCTTGTTCTTTAATGTCTCTACATAATTTAATATATGTGTTTAAATCTTCATGTTTCCATGGTCTAATGATATCATTGCACCAAAGATTCGCTTGCTCATAAGCCAGTTGTTTTAGTAATGGCATTGCTTGTTGTGTATTTCCAAAAACTCTGGTAGCTGTTTGAATAAGCCTACCTACAAATTCAGCATAAGGTTCATTAGCTCCTTGTATTACCTTAGATAATTAACCTTGTAAACCTCCATGTCCTTGTAAAGTCTTCCATGCCTTAATTGCATCTAACAATTTACTGAACACTCTTTCAGTTTTTTTTTTTTTTAATAATTTCTGATTCCGCATTTCTACTATAATACAACCCAACAAGATGACACCAAACAAAACAGCTCCTCAGGAATAGCCGTCAGAGCCCAACTGCCACCACAGGCTTCCCACAAGCCTCTCCCTCAAACACAAGTCTCCTCCTCTTGAGGCCGATTGGCTGGGTCGCATGGGCGGAGCCAAAAAAGTCCCCCAATGAGCAGTTCCGTGGTCTGAAAAGGCAGGGAACCAGCCCAATGTGCATCACCACAGAGGAGCCAATCAGCTAGATGTTGCTGGGGCCGCTGTGAGCCAATCATCCGCTGGCAGTCTGAAAGGTCGGGGAAACCGCTCATTGAGCATCTCCAATGAGCATCACCACAGAGAAGCAAATCAGCTAGATGATGCTGGGGCCGCTGTGAGCCAATCATCAGCCGGCAGATGGAAGTTTGCTGGCAGCTGCAAGTTTACTGGGGCTCCTTTGGCTGTGGCTCTCAACAGATTATTCTCAGAAATATTTAACCACCTAAAATACATATTTGTTTCCTAGTACTGAAAACTATCTTCAGTGAATGGTCCTTATATATCCTAATATTTCTATAGTAACTGACCAAGTTTAACATCAATGCAGTTAGATTCCTATGGGACATGAAATGTATTTTGAAGTTCATTTTTATTCCACACTGATACATTACTATTTCTTAAGTTTATGGACATCATAGGATATAACCTTTCATCCACAAATTCACAAATTTATAGGCATGTGGTTCACTTTCAATCACTTCCTCTTTCAGAAAACATGTATTCCTCTATGATTCTTTAGTGGTCTTTTCAATAGACTTCTTTCTAAAAACATTATTTTCGATTCTATACTCATTTTTGAAGCAAAACTCACACACTCTTCATGATAAACCGTAACCCTAATATTACCATTAGATGTATAACTGGTTGGAATGAATGTATATATATATCAATATAAGATTTCTTATATATTTTCAAATATAATTTCAATGCATTATTTAAAGTTGGAACCAGTTATATAATTAATTCACAATATGGTCTACTCATGCATCATCTCTTATTCATCAACACAGGGTACTCCTATTTTATCCGCAATACTAATTTATAAGTTTTCAAAATATTGCTCCTCATATTGGTGGAAGAAATACTCATGTAATCTGATCTAAATATATATTTTACCACAGTAATATTCTTGACACAAAATGCAAAGGTCACACTTATGATTGTACTAAAGCCTAAATTTAAAGTGAGCATGGATTACTAAAAACCTCCATGTCTAGGTTCCCTAATGCGCTCAAATGTCAATCCTATTGGTGACTAAATAATTGTTTCTTCCTAAGATTATATATTCAACCTCAACCCTGTTGAAAATGTCTAATCCTATCACTCACTTTAGACCTTGCCTGATTTCCTAATGTGTCTATTGATACATATTTACTCTCTTTCCTACATATTTTCCCCAGTTCATCATTGTGACTGACTCTTCACATGTGCTGACATTTACATTCACTCTCTAACTAAAACCCTATTGCTAAAGAACTTTTGGTCCAACTCCTAGACTCACTCTTCTTCCTAATTTTACTGACAATCTTCCTAATCCTTTGGACTATCCCTTTTGGACTAGATGATCTCTTCTAAATTCAGTCATCTGAGGTACAGCATCCTATGCCATTGTAAATGAATTTATCTGAGACCTCGGTACAGAACATAATTCAAGCTTAGTATGCCAATCAATTGCCAAATGCCCTTCTGGGCTTCAAATCTTACCTAGATTTCTGTTTTTGTACTTATATTTCAAGTCTATATTCTTATAAGTATCACAGGTTCCCAAACCATTATTCATCCAGCAGAATGATTCCTAACCAAAATCGAACATGCTATTAACCCTAACCATACAATGTTCCGTCAATCTAACTTTACAGAAGAGCAGGGACCGAGTTGGTCTTACAATACAGGAATGTAGGGGATCTTCCATCTGCTGAAAACCTCAAAGGTCCATGCAGAAATGATGCATGGAGAAGATTTAGGCAGCTATTTAGGACCTGAGAGAGCAAAAGTCATCTTCCATGGCAAACAACCTAGTCAGGATGAAGGGATGTTTCTGAATCAGCCTCTCTCTTCTTAATGTAGAGAAGTCAGACCAAACCAGGCCTTTGTGGAGAGCTGTTCCCAGGTGCCTGTGGTTTCTATACCATTCTAATTTGTGAATGTGTCACAGGAAATAGGGGCAGCCTCCATCTTATGAGAACCTAGGAAGCAACTGTTAGGACATATTGGTGGCCAAGTCAGTGACCTCATTCAGTTCCTGAAGGAAGTGACCTCACATACTTCCTTGGTGATGGAATTCTCTGAATTTGGGATCCAGGAAGCCAGGCACCCAGAGCCATTACCTGTCCAAGTCCCAGTGGTCTCACTTGTTTGGATTTACCAAGGATAGAATCAGTCTTTCTAGGTACCTATTCATGTGAAGGTGGCCAAATTCCAAGAAAGCTCTGAAGAGGGGCCTTTACTGACAAGACTGGAATTGGCTCACCACTGCCTCCTGACCACTTCACAGAGTTGGTGAATGACACCAGATCTGAGACAGGAAAGGCCATTTCGGAGGAACATCGTATGGCCTACCAGTCAGAGGACACTCAGAAGAGTCACAGACCTACTTGGGGGAAGGAGGTACCTGGGTGTGTGGATGTCAGTTTGTGGTTTTGTCTCATGCTCTGAGAATAGGTAAAAAAACGTGATTTATTTCTTTTAGAATGGACTGTTTCTAATAAGTCATTTGACATGGTGAGTGTTTCTATATCTGTGTATCCCACTGTGTCCGTGGTTGTACACATTAGAAAAGAGAGTGCATCAATGAATATGTCCTGTGTAGTAGAATGCCTCCCACCAATCAACCTGTCCAATTTATGAAAGGACTGCGGCTTGCCTTACCAATGGGAAACACCTACAACCTTCCTAAGTTCCTGTTTTCTTCCAGAATTCTGGCCACTAGCCAGAATAGGCTCATCGTTTTTTATCCATGATATGTACCACCTCCAATCACTGTGACATGACCATGTACTGAATAGCTGAAGGGAATGGCATGGAGAGCATCTCAGAAAACTCAGATATCAGTGTGGCCAGGAAACTCTCAGTGGAGAAACCCTGCTTTGGGCCTTTTGCTTACATTTTGTTCTGTTGCCCTGAATGTCAGGAAGGTATTTGCCTCTGGCCACCCCTTTGTGAAGACTAAAAAAAACAGTTATCAAATGGAAATGAATGAGGATCATCTGTGGCTCTTGGCATAATTGCTTTGGAAAGGGAGGTGTCTGAATCAGCCACTTGGCCCTGTGTGAGGCTCCAGCTTAGCACATGATGGATCTAAAGAAAGATCCCGTGTGTGCATCCAAAACCAAAATGGCAAAAAGATCAGTCATTGTGGATGAAGTCTCTAGCCTTTTTCTGTGATGTTCCTGACTCCATCAAGTGAGAATAGGGATCCTTTGGGTCAAATGAGTTCTTCAAAGCCCTGCAGAAGTGCTTGGGTTTTCTCATGACTCCAAACCACATAAAGAATCTATACCTGACATTCAGTAGGCCTCAAAATGGAGAAGCAGAAGAGTATTAATGGCAGGTCTATTTAATCACTCTTGGTTCACAGGAATGGTGTCCAGGCCACCCTGACTTTAGGCAAATGAGGGCCAAGGGTGCTCATTTTGGTCACTGTCTTGGGCTGTGCCCCTCATGAAAACCTTCAGCCAGAGGTTATGATGAGTGTCTATATGGAGAAGATGAGGGCCTTGTGGGAGTGTATAGGTTTTAATTTTGGTCATTTGTGTGGCGATTGGAAGAAATGACTGGGTCCAACTGGGCTTGAACTCTGGTGTGAGTTCAAGGGGACTTAGAGACTGAGTTCTGGAACTAAACTCAGAGAAGTATTGCCATGAATTTTGTTGGGATTTTAGCAGGCTGCACACATGAGAGTCGCCCTTATAAACTGAGATCTAGGTCCAGGGTGGCTTTCCACAGAGCACTGAGAATCTCAGCCTGGATATCACATGATTTTTTCTGAAACACTTGGCAGGCATACTTGAGCGTCAAAACACACATGGACCTCACATTGTAGACCTCAATAGTCCTGGATTTCTGTGACCTTTTGGCCACTCCTTGGGAAGACTTGCCTGTTAGAGTTTTCCAGAGGTTTCATTGAAATGAGCTTCCTCACCATTTAATGTTTCCTGAAAAAATTGAAACCAACAGTGCCTCCAACCTCATGCTTGAATAATGGCTCGATAAATACCATGAAATTTTTTAAATTCCTTTGACCAGGTTGCACAGGAGAACCTTTGGATGTACTGTTGCTGACGATGAGTGTACCAGACAGTTCCTTGATTGACTAAGTTTCATGAAAATGGTGTAGAACAGAGATGCCAGTAAGTTCAAGCCTGCTGATTAGTGGACCTAGAGCAGAGATGTGCAGTTTTGTGATAAAACTTCTGTCGTGGGGCCTTGTGGATCTGCCGTTGACTTCCAAATGGCATGTGGCTGACATGGTGCATCCAGCAGAACCTTATATGTAAAGGCATCTTTTTATAAGAAGAGGTTTAAGGGAAATGTTCACAATCAGGTTATTATGGTCAAGGGGGCAAACTATGTGGGCTAGAAACCTGGTTGGTGCATTCTCCTGCTGACCCTGACCCACCACACATGACAGAACTCCCTCCAGCACTGTGTTCCAGTTGAGCTCCTTGTATTCCATGAAGCAAATACCAAATTCCCAGTGCAGCACCAAGAATCACCACGAAATGTGGAGGATGACCAAATGGTTTCACAGTCAACATGTGGATACACTTAGCTCCCCGTGGCCACAGTTTACCTACAAAGAGAGAATTCAGCACTGCTGCCTCATGTTCATTGGAAAATAAGAAACCATATCCACAAGGTCAAAGAGATGAAGACCCAGCTTTGATGGTCTCCCTAGAAAGGAAGCTAAAGCTCCTGACAACAACATATGTTTTAAGTGCCCAACCTCAGAGACAGTTTCTCAAGAAGTCTTTAGGCAGGCAGAGGTCCATGTTTGTGGAGTTTTTACCCTGTCCCTTACTTTTGGAAACTCCTCTACCACTTCCAAGGTTGTAAACTCCTGATCGTATTCCATTCCAGATATGTAGTCACGGATTTTCTAACTCTTCTCCTCTAATTGTGTCTTACTTGGGGCGAAGGTGATATCTAGGTGTTGTTCTTGATGAGAGTGGGAAGATTTTTGATTACCACATATTTGCATACACATTGGATTCATTTTCCTATTTTCCATTCGATATACTGAATCCCTGACACTAACTCACACCCTACTAGACTCTGATTACTAATCCTAATATGATGGAGGAAAGTAACCCAAACATTATAGAAACATAAGCAGTTCAGAGGAGGCATGGTGTATAGTTGGACTTGCTTTTTGCATGATAAATGGTAGGTGTTATAAATATAGTCAATTGTTAATTGAAATAGTTCTCCATTGTTTTTAATGTTAACTTATTTCTGAATTCCTGTCTCCATTTCTCTGGAGCCTATTCAGCACATGTATTTTTATATGCACATATAGAATCCTACCTGGTATCACACGTACATTTTTGTGAGGTGGCTGACTTTGCAGATACAAATTGTGAGAAGAGATCACTCCTCCTAAACGCTTTTGGATCTTAAAATTCCACCTATGGGTGAGGTTCCTAGTTGAACAACATTATACATAAATCCATGTTCACTAAAATGAATACTTTTTAATCTGTGGATGATATATATTTCATGATAAATTTTGATACACATATATATTTATATATTGCTACTTTTTAATGTATCTGTGATATATATATATATATATATATATATATATATATATATATATATATATATATATATTATACACCCTCCGATTTTTCAAAATATGAAATATATGTGTCTTATATACACTCCCTAAATTTATTCATGTCATGAATGTTGATTTATAATAAAATGTTCACAAGATTATGCTCAGATATATTCATCCACCTGAAATATATATTTGATTCCTAGTACTGAAAACTAACTTTAGTAAATGGTCCTTTCAAATCCTAATGTTTCTACAGTAACTGACCCAGTTTAACATCAATGCAAGTAGATTCCTATGGGACATGATATGTATTTTGACATTCATTTTCATTCAACACTGGTACATTACTATTTTTTTCAGTTTTTGCACATCATAGGATATATATTTCATCCACAAGTTAGGAAATTTAAACGTTTTTTTTATACTTACAATCACTTCCTGCTTCAGAACACATGTATTCCTCTATGTTTCTTGACTCGTCTTTTCATGAGACTTCTTTCCAAACACATAATTTTTCATTTTCATAATCACTTTTGAAACTAAACTCACACACCCTTCATGATAAAACATAACCCTAATATGACCATTAGATGCATTACTCGTTGGAATGAATGATTGTATATCAATATAAGATTTCTTATATATTTTCAGATATCAATTCAATCCATGATTTAAAGTGGAAACAGCTATATTATTTATTCACAGTATTGTCAATTCATGCATTACTTCTATATTCATAGACACGGGGAACAACTCTGTGTACCCCCAACACTAATTTATACCTCTTAAAAATATTAGTCCCAGAAATGTTAGAAAAAATATGCATGTCACCTGATCTACATATACATTTTATCACTGTAATATTCTGATCACAAAATGCAAAGGTCAAACTTATGATTGTAGCACATCCGAAATGGAAAGTGATCCTGGATTATTAAAAACATCCATGTCCAGGTTGCCTAATGCTCTCCAATGTCAATCATATTTGTGACTACATATTTGTTTCTTCCTAAGATTATATATTGAAACTCAACCTGGTTGATCATGTCTAATCCTATCATTCACTTTATACATTGCCTGATTTCATAATGTGTCTATTGATATCTGATTTCCTACATATTTTCTCCAGTTCATCATTGTGACTGACTCTTCACATGTGCTGACATTTACATTCACTCTCTAACCGAAACCCTATTGCTAAGGAACTTTTGTTCCAAAACCTACACACAGTCTTCTTCCTAAACCTACCAACTATATTCCTAATCCTACCGACTATCCCTTTTTGAATGCATGTTCTCTTCTACATTTAATTATCCAAGTAAAGGTCGGGTGAGGTCGAAGGAAGAGACCACCAAGAGACTATCTCATGCAACAGCAAAGGGTTTATTGGGGGTCCAGCATGCTGATGCTCAGAGCTCACTTGAATAGAGAGCCCTTAGAACAGCTTAAGCAGAGCTTATACACTTTCCTTGGTGACGGCAGGGAGGGAAGTTTATTGATGGGTCAGGGCGAGTGGTCAGTTTGCATGCAACCCAGTGAGGGAGCACATTCTGCAGTTAGTCAGTTGGGGACAGCATATTCTGGGAACAAGATTAGCAAACATTTCTCAAGATTTCAACAGTGTTTTGTTAAGCATACAGGAAAAAAGGAAGTGAAAAGTGCCTATTTTATTAATCTTTCATTCCCCACTTTTTCTTCTGGCTACTTTTAATCATAAAAGTGATCATTGCGGGGTGTCACATTCTATGTTTGCTAGTGGGGTATTACCATAAGTTTAACTCGTCCAATTTGAGCTTGGAGAAAAGAAATTACACGGTTGAGCAAACAGGGTTTTATAGTTAGCAATAATATGAGGATTATTATTGAAATGGCCAGGGTTGATAAATGCGTAGTTAACCAGGGGGACTGTGTGAACCAAGACTCAAACCACCCTTTTTGGGCCTCTCTCTCTCAATGACACTCTTCAAGGCATCTTTTTAATTTACTCCTAGATTTTTTTAAAACTCCAGTATGGTCGGCAAAAACACAAGATTCTCCATCAATGCAGAACAAAGGCCCCCTTCTTTCATGAAGAGGAGGTTCAACCCTCGCCTGTTCTGTAAAACAACTTCAGAGAGAGAGGTTAAAGATTCCTGGAAAGCCAAGATGGAGGTTCCTAATATCTTTAAGTTTTGGTCTATTGCTGCTTCTAATTGTGTCATTTGTTGTATCCCATGGACCAAGGCAGTGATTCTTGTGCTCACACCTGCAGCAACTCCTATTCCTAATAGGATGGCTAAAGTGATGGATATATGTTCTCAGTGGAACCGGGTTTTATGCCCCCTTATTTGATCTTCAAATGAACCTGCATTATGATAAAGCACTCTGGGAAACCTCTGCACCTTTACAAAATTAATCACATCGTCTTGACAATTTCATGAAAACATAAACAATGTTTAAGTCTATAGAATTATACTATTGTAGAGACGGACATGGCAAGGCACCTAAGATACTACCAATAACAGGGAGACTTTCCATTTTATTTGCAACCTGATTCAGAGGGCATTACTTCTGTTATAATCAATTAATTCCCTGAAACCCACGTTTAGGTAGTTTCAGAATTTTGTACCCAACATATAAGGGAAGGGGCGCAGAAGTTCACAGCCTGCAGAAGTTCACAAAAAGCAGATTTTTTCTGTTTTTTTCCTCTGTTCTGGGCAAGTTAACTTTTCAAGGCCACCTGGGTGAAGGAGAGCTTTTTCTTCCCTTTATTTTTTCCCCCTTCAGCTGTTACCATGGAGCCCAGTTGGTAACTTCTTTATCTTAGAAATGTAGCCATCTCTGTGAAGCCCCAGCTCAATGCCAAAGGCCTTGTTCACATATTTTGTGAAAAACTAGTAAGGGGGTGTCTAACTTAGGAGTGCTGATATTTTTAGCCAGTGGCCAAGTACAACAGGGCAACAGGAAAAGAGGAAGTTTATCTACTTTGAAGTCTTTCATGGGGACTCTTTTGCTGAAAGTCCTAAAGTCAGCCATGCTGAAGACTTCTGTAGAATTTCAGTTAATGTTTTTCTGTGGGCCTGGAACAGAGGGGGGAGATGGGGAAGGCGTGGTTTTGAGCAGCTCCGTGGATCTGAGAATGAGGTAGCAGAGATGTGAAAGAATACTGGGAAAGGGGTTTGTGATTTTCCTAGCAACAAAAAGGTGAGCAGTAGAACAGGTAGAGCAGAGGGGAAGATGGGAGTTAGTATCCCTAAAAGCCTGTGAGGGACTTTAAATTCTTAGTAATCTGTTTTCAGTGATGACAAAGAAACTTTAAAGGCCATTTTCACTAAATCTTGGATAGGGGTCTGAGGGTTCTCCTCAGCTGGTTTGAGCTTTGGGTTAGCTGGTAAGAGGAACTGGTGGGACCCGGTGCGGGCACTGACTGGAGAAGAGAGGAGTGATTCGGTGGAGGGTTACCTTAGTACCTGCTACCTCAGCGAGGGGGCAATGGTCTTAGATCCGGCGGAGGTTTGGGTGTTTGATCTAGTAATTGGAGGGGAGAAATCATGTTGCTGAGGTGAGAGTGACAGCAGAGAGTCTGGAGCAGAAGGCTGAGTGTGAGGACCTATTTTAGAAGCATAGTTCAGGATGTGAGCGAAGGAGGGAAAAGGCCTCCACATAGGGAAATCTCCTTTCACCCTTTTGAGGACTTTCAGAAGTTAAAAAGGTCAGGCAGAATTTGAGGATCTAGAGACCCCTCTAGGGGCCATCGGTTTTGGTGATCTAATTGGTAATAGGGCCAATGCTGTGTACAGAAGTTGATGAGGAGTTTGGGTTCCATCATGCACTGCCTGTATGATCACAACCCTATGACTTACAGAAGAAGTCGGCATTCCCCCCACACAACCGTGACTGTTTGTGGCTTTGGTAGTCCACCGGGCAAACATAGTAATCTAGGCTAGCCAACCTGCATCTGGCTTGCGTGTCCCTACATCCATAATGATTGTTTCCATTATCAATGGTGCAGAATGGATTTAATGGAAATTTAGTGGGATCCTCTTCATCAGGTATATCCCAATAGGAAAGACCTATAGCCAGCTGACAAATGTCTGGGTGGATAGATGTCCACCAAGTCCCTAAGTGGGCTGTATGCGAGATAGATCATACTTCTTTACCAGTAGGATTTGTGATCAGCCATCGCTGCTGAACGGGTTGAATAGGTTTAGGACTACTGGTGGTCAAGGGGAGAGTGTATAGCCTTAGACACAGGGTAAATACACAATTTGAAAGTTTTACCAATTTTTTCCTGTTTCAAGCCAGAGTCTGGACAGGGTCAGGCTTGAGATGAGAGGTATGGATCCAGGAAGTGATTCTTTCTACCTTTACCGCTGTAGGTGTTATAAGTAGCACCTTGTATCGTCATTTCCAGTGGGGTTCCAGGGATGACACCTGATGTCGACTTACATAGATGAAGTCTCTTACTTGATATCGATGTAGAGTCCACTCATCCCCAGGTTGATAGGCATTGGCCATCTGTTTTCACAGGTATCCCTGAGTTCTTTCAAGAGCTTTAATTCAGTCAAGCAATGGGGTGTGGAAGGAATTGTTAGGTCTTAGAGTTGGGGTTAGGTCCCTTACTGAAGGAGGGGCACCATGGACAATTTCATAGGGGGTGAGGTTACACGAAGAAACAGAGGGAGTATTTCTTCCATGAAATAGTGCATAAGGCAGGAGCATAGTACAATCTATTATGCAGGTTTCTAAGCTTAATTTCGTTATGGTCTCTTTAATGGTTCTATTCATTCTTTCTACCTGTCCTGAACTCGGTGGTCTATAAGCACAATATAACTTTTAATTAATCCCCAGGGTTTTTCCTAACCCCTGACTTACCTGGGCTACAAACACCAGTCCATTATCAGACCTTATTACTTAAGGCAGGCCGTATCTTGTAAAAATATCTTTCAGGATCTTCTTGACGACCATTTGCGCTGTTTCGTTTTTGTTTTTTTTTTTTTTTTCCTGGAAAAGGCTTCAATCCATCCTCAAAATATACCTACAAAGACTAGGCGATATTTAATTTCAAACCTTGCTGGCTTAATTTTAGTAAATTCCACTTCCCAGAATTGTCCTGGTCTGGTTCCTCGTAGGTGCTTTTTTGCAGGAAGCTTGGAATGGTAAGCTTTATCCATGACAGACCTGACAGGCTTTTGTTACCCATTCAGTTATTTCCTTTTGCTTTGAGTCGGTTAGTAAAAAACTCTGTTCTTGATCCTTCAGGAATGAATGCAATTTCTTTGAACCAAGTTGAGTGAGTTGATGTACATTTTCTACTGACATATATAGAGCCGTGACTATAGGAGTTTTTACTGAAGGATTTAGAAATTCCACTTGTGGTCCTTCAGGGTTAAAAGTTATTTTGGCCCGGAGCTTGGTGAGCAGATCTCTGCCCATCAATGGGGCCGGGCATTCTGGGATTACTAAGAACGAGTGATGGATTTTTCCTTTCCCCTGGTCCATGGTCCTCTTAGTTGTCCAAGCCCGATATTTTCTGCCATTAGCCCCTTGAATTAGAGACCTTTTATTTGATAGAGAGACCAATGGGGCCTTAAGGGCAGAGTATATTGCCCCTGTATCCACTTCAAAGTTTGCTGGGGTCCCCTCCACTTCAAAATTTACCCTGAGCTCTCAGAGGGGATCTGAGCCCCAACGTTCTTAGTCATCCTCCAGAGTCAGAATGGCTGGCTAGAGTGGCTGTCTCTTTCAATGGCACTCTTTGAAGCAGTGTCCTTTTTCTTTACAGTAGGCACATTAAATTGAGGCCAGGGTGGCCTCTAGTATGGGCCCCGATATCCATTCCTGTCTCCATGTTTCTTATTTCTGGCCTATTTGTTGTTGTGACCAGGACCTTAGTCAATGCCTTAGTCTGTCTTTTGTTTCTTTTATCCTCCCTTTGCTCCCTACTCTTCCTCAGTTTCTCTCTTATAGTATACCTTCTCGGCTACTCTGACTAAATCTCTCAAAGTCATATCTTGTAATCCATCTAAGCAATGTAACTTTCTTTTAATATCCAGGGCAGCTTGCCCATAAAGGCCATCTTGACAGATGCCTTTTGATCCTCTGCCTGAGGATCGAAAGGAGTATATCTCCTATATGCCTCCATAATTCTCTCTAAAAACATAGAGGGAGATTCATCAGGCCCTTGAATAATCTCTCTTAACTTGGCAAAATTTGTTAGTCGCCTAGCGGCCACTAAGATACCCACAATTAAAGACCAGCGATAAGTGGACAGATGCTCCCTACCTTCAAAGGTGTTGGGGTCCCAGTTTCGTCGATTCAAGGGAAAGCCGGGTTGAATATGTTGGGAAGTTTTGTCGGTCACCCATCTGGTCAGAGGATATTATCTCCAGCATCCAAGAGGATTCTCTTTTGTTTCTCTATCATAAAGAGACAACCGTAGGTGTTGTTGACAGTCATCCCAAGTAGGCTGGTGTGAAAACATCAATGACTCAACCACACCTAGGAGCCGGGTGGGGTCCTCGGTAAAACGGGGATATTTATTTTTCCAGTTATATTGGTCTGAAAAGGAGAAAGGTTAATACTGGTAGGCTTGCATTTTTCCCCCAAGGCCGTTGTCAATCATTGGCCCCTAGGGATGAGGGGGAGCATCATTCGAGTTCCAGGTTTTTCAATCATTCACTGCTGGTGAGTACCTTTAGCTGGGCTAGCTTCCTCCAGAGGAGGAGGGGCTGTGTGTGCTGCGGGGAAATTATCTGGAGGGCGCTGGGCTGGCTTATCTTCCTCCAATGGTGGAGAGGTTGAGTCAGCAGCAGGGGAATCACTTAGAGGGTGTTGGTCTTTGGGGGACGTGGGCAGGAGATAAGGAGGGGGACGAGAGTCCAGTAGAGTCAAATCTTGTGACTCAGGGAGAACAGAGGGTGGAGGAGGAGGAGGAGCAGAGGGTTTGAGAGATCATGGGGGAAGGAGTAGGAGCGGGGGTAGGGGCAAGGAAATGCTTCACCCATGGAGGAGATTTGCAGAGGTCCTGCCAAGTTAAGATATATGGCTGTTGATCCGGATGGATATGTGGCCCTGGCTGAAAGACAATATCCTCTGACTTTTTAAATTAGTGGGAAGTAGAAAGATCCTTCTAGGGGCCATCCGAATCCAAAGGTGGGCCATTCTGAGGCACAGAGAGTCTGCCAGGTCCAGAATTTTACTGAAAAAGAAAGATTCTGAGCCCTTAAGGGTACTTTGGTCCAGTGATCAAGGGTCAGGGACAGAGGCATTGAAGTGCTCTGTCCCATAATGAAAGATACACAAACAGTAAAAGCGATGACACACGACACAGACAAGAAAATAAAGACAGACAATGGAACTTCCAACACTGAGACCAGGACTAAGTATCTGGCCAAACCCGATGGGCTGGCGATACCGAATCTGAAACAAAATATCACTGAGTTGAGGAGACTATTGCTCCTCGATTTCCTGAGTACTCTGGTGCATCCCCCAGGGGTGTGGCCTGTGGCTCTGTGACACGTATGTCAGCCACCATCGGAGAGAGGTCACACTCTTCATTGACAACCATTTTGCGAAGCCCTAACCTGAAACCTGAAACCAGAAAGAGGCACCATAAATACCCCAAGAGGAGCCTGTTGGGGTCTCTCGTTCGCCGCTGCTGGATCTCACTGGAACCTCCATATGTAAAGGTCAGACGAGCATCGGGTGAAGAGACCACCAAAAGACTGTCTCATGCAAAAGCAAAGGGTTTATTGGGGGTCCAGCATGCTGGGGCTCAGAGCTCACTTGAATAGAGCAGAGAGCCCTGAGAACAGCTTAAGCAGAGCTTATATACTTTGCTTGGAGAGGGCAGAGAGGGAACTTTATTGTTTGGTCTGGGCAAGTGAGCAGTTTGCGTGCAACCGGGTGAATGAGTACATTCTGCAGGTTGGCAGTTGGGGACAGCACATTCTGGGAACAAGATTAGCAAACAGTTCTCAAGATTTCAAAAGTGTTTTGTTAAGCCTACAGAAAAACGGGAAGTGACATTTTCCTATTTTACTAAATTTTCATTACCGAATATACTTTGCCAGATTTCCTAATGTCTCTATTGAAATCTGCTTTCCTACATATTTTCCCCATTTCATCATTGTGACTGACTCTTCACATGTGCTGACATTTACATTCACTCTATACCCGAAACCCCATAGCTAAAGAACTTTTGGTGCAAATCCTATACTCACTCTCCGTTCTAAACTTACCGATATCGTCCTAATCCTACCGACTATTCTTTTTTTAAATTTTTTTTTCTTAAAGAAAGAGTTAGAGAGAGAGGGAGAGAGAGAGAGAGTTTTTTAACATTTATTTTTTTTAGTACTTGGCAGACACAACATCTTTGTTTGTACGTGGTGCTGAGGATCGAACTCGGGCCGCACGCATGCCAGGCGAGCGCGCTACCACTTGAGCCACATCCCCAGCCCCCTGACTATCCCTTTATGACTGGAAGTTCTCTTTGACAATAAATAATCCAAAGTACAAGGTCGTATGCATTTGTATATTGATTTATCTGAGACATCTGTGCAGAAAATAAATCAATGCTAAATATTGCAATCAAGGGCCCAACACCCTTCTGGGCTTCAAATATTACCTTTATTTCTGTTTTCGTGCTTATATTTCACCTATATATTCTTGAAAATATCGAAGGTTCGCCATACCATTACTCATCCAGCAGAATGATTCCTAACCCCAATCGAAACTGTTATTAACCCTAACCATACACTCTTCCCTCAATCTAACTTTACAGAAGAGCAGGGACAGAGTTGGTCTTACAATACAGGAATTTTCGGTTTCTTCCAACTGCTGAGAAACTCAAAGGTCCACGCAAAAATGATCCCTGGAGAAGTTGTAGGCACATATGTACGAACTGAGAGAGCAAAAGTCATCTTCCATTGAAAACAACCTGGTCAGGATGAAGGGATGTGTCTGAATCAGCCTCTCTCTTCTTAATATGTTGAAGAAGGACCAAACTAGGCCAGTGTGGAGAGCACTTCCCGGGTGCCTATGGTTGATATACCATTCTAACTTGTGAAAGTGTCACAGGATGTAGGGGCAGCCTCCATTTTATGGGACACTTTGAAGCAACTGTTAGGACAAAGTGGTTGCCAAGGCAGTGACCTCATTCAGATCTTAAAGGAAGTGACCTCACCTAACATCCTTTGTGATGGAACTCTCTGAACATGGGATCCAGGAAGCCAGGCACCCAAATTCAGTCTCAGTCCCAGTCCCAGTCGCAGTGGTTTCAATTGTTCAGATTTACCAAGGACAGAGTCAGTCTTTGTTGGTACCTACGGAGGTGAGGATGCCCAAATGCCAGGAAAGCTCTGAAGATTGGCCTTTCCTGAGAAAGCAGTTAGTGGATCACCGCTGGCTCCTGAGAACTTCACAGTGTTGACCAAGGAGACCAGATCTGAGACAGGAAAGGCCATTTCGGGGTAACATAGTATGGCCCACCAATCAGAGGACACTATGGATAGTCACAGACTGACTTGGGGGAAGAAGGTGTCTTTGTGGATGTGGGTGTTGGTTTGTGGTTTTGTCTCATGTTCTGAGAATAGGTAATAAAGGCGGTTTTTTGGTTTGAAGTGAATTGTTTCTAATAAGTCTTTTGAAAAGGCGAGTGTTTCTAAGTCTGTGTATCCCACTGTGTCCGTGGTTCTAGACATTAGAAAAGAGAATGCATCAATGGATGTCTCCTGTCTAGTAGAAATCTTCCCAACATTCATCCTGCCAATTTATGAATGGACTGCGGCTTGCCTTATGAATGGGCAACACCTACTATCTTCCTAAGATTATATTTTGTTCCTGAATCCACTCCACTCTCCAGAATAGGCTCATGGTTATGTGTCCAATATATATACCACCTCCAAGCTCTGTGACATGGCCATGTACTGGATAGCTAAAGGGAATGGCGAGCATCTCAGAAAACTCAGATATCAGTGTGATCAGGAAAGTCTCAGTGGAGAAATCCTGCTTTGGGCCATTTGCTTACCTATTGTTCTGTTGCCCTGAATTTCAGGAAGCTTTTTGCCTCAGACCACCCCTTTGTGAAGCCTGAAGAAATGAGTTGTCAAATGCAAATGAATGGGCATCACCTGTGGCTCTTTGCTTGATTGCTTTGGAAAGGGATGTGTCTGAATCAGCCTCATGACCCTATGTGAGGCTGTGGCTTAGATTCTTAGCACCTGATGGATCTAAAGAAAGATACCATGTGTGCATCCAAAACCAAAATGGCCAAATGAGCAGTCATTGTGGATTAAGTCTTTTGCTTTCCTCTGTTAGGTTCCTGAAATCCATCAAGTGAGAATAGGGATAATTTGGGTCAAATGAGTTCTTCAAACCCTGCAGAGACTAGCCCAGAGGTGCTTGGCTTTTCTCATGACTCCAAATCACATAAAGAATCTATACCTGAAAGTAAGTAGGCCCCAAATTGGAGATGCAGAGCAGTATTAAGTGCAGGCCTATTTAATCACTCTTGGTTCTCAGGAAGGCTGTCCAGGCCACCCTGACTTTAGGCAAATGAGGGGCAAGGGAACTTATTTGGATACTTTCTTTGTCTGCACCCCTCATGGAAATTTCCAGCCAGAGGTTATGATAAGTGTCTATATGGAGGATGTTGAGGGCCATGTGGGAGTGTTTTGGTTTTAATTCTGGTCATTTGTGTGGTGGTTGAAAGAGATGACTTAGTTCACCTGGGCTTGAACTCTGGTGTTATTCCCCTTAGAGACTGAATTCTGGAACTGTCCTCAGAGAAGTATTGCCATGAATTGTGTTGGGATTTTAGGAGGCAACACATGAGAGTCACCCTGAAATCTGAAATCTAGGCCAAGGTGGCTTCCACAGAGCACTGGGAATCTCAGCCAGGATTTCACGTGATTTTATTCTGAAAGTCTTGGCAGCCATAATTGAGAGTCAAAACACACATGGACCTCACATTTTAGACCTCAATGGGCCTGGATTCATGTGAAATATTGGCCACTCTTTGGGAAGCCTTGCCTGTGAGAGTTCTCCAGAGATTTCTTTGAAATGAGCTTCCTCACCATTTAATGTTTCCTAAATAAATTGAAACCCACAGTGCCTCCAACTTCATCTTTGAAAAATAGCTATGTACATACCATGGATTTTTTGAAATTTCCATGACCAGGTGGCAATGGAGAAACATTGGATGACTTGTTGCTGATCATGAGTGTACCAGACTGTGCTTGGATTTACTTGGTTTCATGAAAACAGTGTAGAAAAGAGATCCCTGTAAGTTGGAGACTGCTGAGTAGTGGGCCTAGAGCAGTGGTGTGCAGGTATGTGATAAAACATCTGTGGTGGTACCATGTGGATCTGCCCTTGGATTCCAAATGGCTTGAGACTGACATGGTGATGTCAGCAGACCCTTATATATAAAAGCATCTTGTTATATGGAGAGGTTTCAGGGCAATGTTCAGAATCAGATTGCTATGGACAAGCGGGCAAGCTATGTGGGGTAGAAGCCTGGTTGGTGCATTTTCCTGCAGACCTTGACCCACCACACGTGACAGAACTCCCTCCATAACTGGTACCTGTTGAACTCCTTGTATTTCCTGAAGCAAATACCAAATTCACCATGCAGAAGCAAGAAACACCTCGAAAAGTGGAAGATGATCAAATGGCTTCACAGTCCACATGGGGAGACACTTAGACCCCAGTGGCCACAGTTTACCTACAAAGAGAGAATTCAGCACTGCTTCCTCATGTTCATTGGAAAATTAAAAAAAAAAAAACATATCCTCCAGGTCACAGAGATCAGACCCAGCTTTGTTGGTCTCACTAGAAAGGATGCTAAAATTCCTGACAACAACATATATTTCAAGTGCCCAACCTCAGAGGCAGTTTCTCAAGAGTCTTTAGGCCCAATGAGCTCCATGTTTGTGAAGTGTTTACCCTGTCCCTTACTTTTGGAAACTCCTCTACCACATCCAATATTGTGAACTCCTGAATATTTTCCATTTCAGATATGTATTCACAGATTTCCTAACTCTTCTTCTCTAATCGTGTCTTATTTGGGGCAAAGGTAATGTAAAGGCAATGTTCTGGATGAGAGTGGGAATATTTTTGTGTAGCACATATTTGCATACACATTGGATTCATTTTCCTATTTTCCATTCAAATTACTGAATTCCTGACACTAACCCATACCCTAATAGACTCTGACTACTAATCCTAAAATGATGGACAAAAATAACCAAACAGAATGGAAATGAAAGCAGTTCAGAGAAGGCATGGTGTATAGTTGGACTTTCCTTTTGCATGATAAAGTGTAGGTGTTATAAATCTAGTCAATTTTTAACTGAAATAGATCTCCATGTGTTTTTAAAGTTAACAAATATGTGAATTCCTGTCTCCCTTTCTCTGTAGCCTGTTCAGCACATGTATTTTTATATGCAAATATAGAAACATAACTGGTATCACACGTACATCCTTGTGAGTTTGGCTGTCTTGGGAGATACAAATCATGGGAAGAGATCACTCCTCCTAAACGCTGTTGGAACTTAAAATTCAACCTATGGGTGAACTTCCTAGTTGAACAATATTATACATAAATCCATGTTCAGTAAAATGATTATTTTTGGATCTGTGGATGATATATGTTTCATAGTGAATTTCGATTGGCATGCATATTGATACATTTTAGTGTCTGTGTGTGTGTGTGTGTGTGTGTGTGTGTATATATATATATATTTATATATATATATATACATAAATGCACACACACATATCTATATATATATATACACTCTCAAGATTTTTCAAAATATGAAATATATGTTTCTTATTATGCACTCCCTAAATTCATTCGTGTTCATATATGTAAATTTATAGTCAACATTTCACAAGATTATTCTCATAAAAATTCATCCACTTGAAATACGTATTTGTTTCCTACTAATGAAAACTAACTTCAGTGAATAGTGCATACAAATCATAATATTTCTACAGTAAATGACCCAGTTTAGCATCAATGCAAGTAGATTCCTATGGGATATGATGTGTATTTTGACGTTCATTTTCATTCAACACTGGTGCATTACTCTTTTTTTCAGTTTTTGCACATCATAAGATATATATTTCATCCACAAGTTAGGAAATTTATAGGCTTTTTTTATACTTACCATCAAATCCTGCTTCAGAACATATGAATTCCTCTATATTTCTTGACTCATCTTTTTATGAGATTTCTTTCCAAACACATTATTTTCCATTTCCATAATAACTTTTGAAGCTAAACTCACACACCCTTCATGATAAAACATAACCCTAATATTACCATTAGATGTATAACTCGTTGGAATGAATGATTGTATATCAATATAAGATTTCTTACGTATTTTCAGATATCAATTCAATCCATGATTTAAAGTGGAAACAGTATATTATTTATTCACAGTATTGTCAATTCATGCATTTCTTCTACATTCATAGACACAGGGTACAACTCTGTGTACCCCCAATACTAAGTTATATTTCTTCAAAATATTGCTCCAAGAAATGTTAGAAGAAATACTCATGTCACCTGATCCACATATACATTTTATCACAGTAATATTCTGATCACAAAATGCAAAGGTCACACTTCTAATTGTAGCAAATCCTAGATGGAAAGTGATCCTGGATTACTAAAAACATCAATGTCCAGGTTGCCTAATGCTCTCCAATGTCAATAATATTGGTGACTACATATTTGTTTCTTCCTAAGGTTATATATTGAAACTCAACCTTATTGATAATGTCTAATCCTATCATTCACTTTATACTTTGCCTGGTTTCATAATGTGTGTATTGATATCTGATTTCCTACATAATTTTCCCAGTTCATCATTGTGACTGACTCTCCACATGTGCTGAAATTTACATTCACTCTCTAACCGAAAACCTAGGGCTATTGAACTTTTGGTCCAAATCCTATACTCACTCTTCTTCCGAAACAGACCGACTATCTTCCTAATCCTAACAACTATCCCTTTTTGACTGGATGAACTCTTCTACATTCAATCATCCAGGGTACAAGCTGATATGCCATTGTATATTGATTTATCTGAGACATCTGTGCGAACGAAATTCAATGCTAAGTATTCCAATCAAGGACCCAATGCCCTTCTGGGCTTAAAATCTTACCTAGATTTCTGTTTTCATACTTATATTTCACATCTATATTCTTATAAATATCCCAGGTTCCCAATACCATTATTCATCCAGCAGAATGATTCCTAACTCAAATTGAACATGTTATTAACCCTAATCATACATTGTTCCCTCAATCTAACTTTATAGAAGAACAGGGACAGAGTTGGTCTTAATATAGAGGAATATAGGGGATCTTCCACCCGCTGAGAACCTCAAAGGTCCATGCAGAAATTATCCCTGGGGAAGATGAAGGCAGCTATAAAGGACCTGAGAGGGCAAAAGTCATCTTGTAAGGCAAACAACCTGGTTAGGATGAAGGGATGTGTGTGAATCAGCCTCTCTCTTCTTAATGTAGAGAAGATGGACCAAACCAGTTCTGTGTGAGAGCTGTTCCTGGGTGCCTATGGTTGATATACCATTCTAAGTTGTGAAAGTGTCACAGAAAGTAGGGGCAGCCTCCATCTCATGGGACCCTTTGAAGGAACTGTTAGGACAAAGTGGTTGCCAAACCAGTGACCTCATTCAGTTCCGAACGGAAGTGACCTATCTCACTTCCTTGGTCTTGGAACACTCTGAACTTGGAATCCCGGAAGCCAGGCACACAGAACCAGTCCCAGACCCAGTCCCAGTGGGCTCACTTGTTTGGTTTTACCAAGGACAGAATCAGTCTTTCTTGGTACCTACTGATTTGAGAATGGCCAAATGCCAGGAGAGCTTTGGAGAGTGGCCTTCCCTGAGAAAGAAGGTAGTGGCTCAAAGCTGGCTCCTGACAACTTCAAAGAGTTGGCCAAAAATTCCAGCTCTGAGACAGTACAGGGCATTTTGGGGGAACATAGTATGGTACAACAGTCAGAGGAAATTCCGGAGAGTCAAAGACCTACTTGGGGGAAGAAAGTCCTATGTTGTTGTGGGTGTGAGTTTGTTGTTTTGTCTCATGTTCTGAGAATTGGTAGGAAAGGCAGTTTGTTTGATTTGAAGTGGACTGTTTCTAGTAAGTCGTTTGACAAGGCAAGTGTTTCTATGTCTATGTATCCCACTGTGTTTGTAGTTGTAGACATTAGAAAACAATATGCATCAATGAATGTGTCCTGTCTAGTATAATGCTTCCCAAAATTCATACTGCCCGATTCATGATTGGACTGCAGCTTTCCTTATGGATGGGTAGCAATGACTAACTTCCTAATTTCCTGTTTTATTCCTGAATTCTGGCCACTCTCCGGAATAGGCTCATGGTTTTCTGTCCAAGATATGTACCACCTCCAAGCTCTGTGACATGGCCATGTACTGGAGAGCTGAAGGAAATGGGAGCATCTCAGGAAACTCAGATATCAGTGTGAACAGTAAAGTCTATGTGGAGAAACCCTGCTTTGGGAATTTTGCTTACCTATGGTTCTGGTGCTGTGAATATCTAGAAGGTCTTTGCCTTAGGTCACCCCTTTGTGAATCCTGAAGAAAAGAGTTTTCAAATGGAAATGAATAGGCATCACCTGTGGCTCTTTGTTTTATTGCTTTGTAAAGAGATGTGTCTTAATCAGCATATTTTCCCAGTGTGATTATTTGGAGAAGTAGATCAGTGTTAATGGCAGGCCTATTTGATCATTCCTGGTTAACAGGAAGGGTTTCCAGGCCACCCTGACTTTAGGCAAATTAGAGGCAAGGGAGATTATTTTGGGCACTGTCTTGGTATGCACCCCTCATGGAAACCTCAACCCAGGGGTTATGATGAGTGTCTATAAAAAAGAAGATGAGGGCCATGTGGGAGTGTTTTGGTATTAATTGTGGTCAGTTGTGTGGCAGTAGGAAGAGATTCCTGGGTCAACCTGGGCTTGAACTATGGTGTGATTCCCCTTAGAGACTGAGTTTTGGAACTGAACTCAGAGAAGTATTACCATGAATTCTGTTGGGATATTAGAAGGCCACGCATGAGAATTGCCCTTGGAGACTGAGATTTAGGCCCAGGATGGCTTTCCATAGAGCACTGGGAATCTCAGCTAGGATATCACATGATTTCATTCTGAAAAACTTGGCAGCCATACTTGAGAGTCAAATCACACATGGAACTCACATTGTAGACCTCAATGGGCCAGGCTTCATTTGACCTTTTGGCCACTCTTTGGGAAGACTTGCCTGTGAGAGTTCTCCTGAGCTTTCATTGAAATGAGCTTCCTCACCATTTAATGGTTCCTGAATGAATTGAAACCCACAGTGACACCAACTTCATCCTTGAAAAATGGCTAGATAAATACCATGGAATATTTGAAATTCCCAAGAGCAGGTGGCACTGGAGAATCTTTGGATGTTCTGTTGCTGATCATGAGTGTACCAGACAGTGCCTTGATTTACTGGGTTTCATGAAAATGGTGTAGAACAAAGGTGCAAGTACGTTGGAACCTGCTTAGTAGTGGGCCTAGAGCAGTGGTTTGCAGGTGTATGATAAAACATCTGTGATGGGGCCACAAGGATCTGCCATTGGCTTCCAAATGCTTTGTGACTGACATGGTGCAGCCAGCAGACCCTTATATGTTAAGGCATCTTGTTACATTGAGAGGTTTTAGGGCAATGTTCAGAATTGGGTTGCTGCAGACAAGGAGGCAAGCTTTGTTGAATAGAAGCCTGGTTGGGGCATTCTCCTGCACATCCTGACCTACCACACGTGAGAGTACTCCCTCCAGCACTGTGTCCCCGTTGAACTCATGGTATTTACTGATGCCAATACCAAACTCCCAGTGCAGCAGTAAGAATCACCAGGAAAAGTGGAGGATGACCAAATGGCTTCTCAGTCTACACGAGGAGACACTTAGCTCCCAGTGGCCACAGTTTACCTACAATGAGGGAATTCAGAGCTGCTGCCTCATGTTCACTAGAAAATAAGAAACCATGTCCTTCAGGTCACATATATGCAGATCCAGCTTTGATTGTCTCACTACAAAGGAAGCTGAAGCTCCTGACAACAACATATATTACAAGGTCCCAACTTCAAAGGCAGTTTCTCAAAGAGTCATTAGGCCATCAGAACTCCATATTTGTGGAGTATTTACCCTATCCCATAATTTTGGAAATTTCTCTACCGCCTCCAAGGCTGTGAACTCCTGAGCATTTTCATTTCCACATACGTATTCACAGATTTTCTAACTCTTCTCCACTAATTGTGTCTTAATTGGGGCGAAGGTTATGTCAAGGCATTGTTCTGGATGAGAGTGGGATGATTTTTGTGTAGCACATATTTGCATACACATTAGATTCATTTTCATATTTTCCATTTGAAATACTGAATCCCTGACATTAACCCATAACCTACTAGACTCTGACTACTAATCCTAATATGATGGAGAACAAGAAACCTAACAGAATAGAAATACAGGCCATTCATAGGAGGCATGGTGTATACTTGGACTTCCCTTCTGCTTTATCAAGGGTATGTGTTATAAATCTAGTAAACTTTTCATTGTAATAGTTCTCCATGAGTTTTTAAAGTTAACACATATGTAAATTTCTGTCTCCCATTCTCTGTAGCCTATTCATCACATGTATTTTTGATGCATATTTAGAATCCTACCTGGTATCACAAGTACATTTTTATAAGCTCGCTGATTTTGAAAGATACATATTGTGATAAGATATCACTCCCCCTAAATAATGATGGAACTGAAAATTAAACATATTGGTGAATTTCCTAGATGAACAACATTATATATAAATCGATGTTCAGTAAAATGAATATTTTTGGATATGTGGATGATATGTATTACACGGTGAATTTCGATTAGCATTTATATTGCTACATTATAATGTCTGTGTGTGTCTATCTATCTATCTATCTATCTATCTATCTATCTATATATATATATATATATATATATATATATATACTGTCCAGATTTTTCAAAATATGAAATATATATGTCTTATTATACACTCCCTAAATTCACTCATGTTTCTATATGTGGTTTATAATCAACTTTTCACAAGATAATTCTCAGAAATATTCATCCGCCTGAAATACATATTTATTTCCTAGTACTGAAAACTAACTTCAGTGAATGGAGCTTACAAATCCTAATATTTCTACAGTAACTGAATCAGTTTAACATCAATGCAAGTAGAATCCTACGGGACATGATGTGTATTTTGAAGTTTATTTTTATTCAATATTGGTACATTATTATTTTTTCAGTTTATGGACATCATAGGATATATCATTTCATCCACAAGTTCAAAAATTTATAGGCATTTGTTTCACTTTCAATCACTTCCTGCTTCAGAACACATGTATTCCTCTAAGTTTCTTGACTGGTCTTTTCATGAGATTTTATACCAAACACATTAATTTTGATTTTCATAATCACTTTTGAAGCAAAACTCACATGCCATTCATATTAATTATCACTCTGATATTAACATTAGATGTATAACTGGTTTGAATGAATGATTGTATGTCAATATAAGATTTCTTATATGTTTTCAGATATCAATTCTATCCAATATTTAAAGTGGAACCAGTTATATTATTTATTTACACTATGGTCTATTCATGCATTATCTCTATATTCATAGACACAGTGTACACCTCTTTGTACCCCCAATACTAATTTATACGTCTTCAAAATATTGCTCCCTGAAATGGTGGATGTGGACTCATGTCACCTGATCTTTATATACATTTAATCACAGAAATATTCTGGACACAAAATGCAAAGGTCACACTTATGATTGTATAAAAGCCCAAATGGAAAGAAAACATGGATTACTAAAAACATCCATGTCCAGGTTCCCTAATGCTCTCAAATGTCAATCCTATTGGTGACTACATATGTGTTTCTTCTTAAAATTATATATTCAAACTCAACCCAATTGAAAATGTCTAATCCTATCCCTCACTTTATACTTTGCCTGATTTCATTATGTCTCTATTGCTATCTGCTTTCCTACATATATTCCCCAGTTCATCATTGTGACTGACTCTTCACATGTGCTGACATTTACATTCACACCCTAATAAATAACCTATTGCTAAAGAACTTTTGTTCCAAATCCTATACTCACTCTTCTTCCTAAACATACTAACTATCTTCTTAATCCTACCGAGTATCCCTTTTTGACTGGATGTTCTCTTCTACATTCAATCATTCAAGGTACAAGGTCTTATGCTATTGTATATTGATTTATCTGAGACATCGGTGCAGAATGTAATTCAACGCTAAGTATCACAATTAAGGGCCCAATGCCCTTCTGGGCTTCAAATCTTACTTAGATTTCTTTTTTCATACATATATTTCATCTCTATATTCTTAAAATAATCACAAGTTTCCAATTCCATTATTCATGCAGCAGAATAATTCCTAACCCAAATGGAACATGTTATTAACACTAACCATACACTGTTTGTGTTAATAACATGTTTACAGAAGAGCAGGGACAGTGTTGATCTTACAATACAGGAATGTAGTGGATCTTCCATCTGCTGAGAACCTCAAAGCTCCATGCAGAAATGATCACTGGAGAAGATGTAGGCAGGTATGAAGGACCTGAGAGAGCAAAAGTTATCTTCCATTGCAAACAACCTGGTCAGGATGAAGGGATGTTTCTGAATCAGCCTCTCTCATCTTAATGTAGAGAAGATGGACAAACCAAGACTGTGTGGAGAGCTGTTCCTGGTTCCCTATGGTTGATATACCATTCTAACTTGTGAAAGTGTCACAGGAAGTAGGAGCAGCCTCCATCTCATGGGACCGTTGGAAGAAACTCTTAGGACAAAGTGGTTGCTGAGGCAGTGATCTCATTCAGTTCCTGAAGGAAATGACCTCAAAGCATTTCCTTATTGATGGAACTCTCTGAACATGGGATCCAGGACGCCAGGCACCCAGATCCAGTCCCAGTCCCAGTCCCAGTGGTCTCACTTGTTTGGATTTACCAAGGACAGAATCAGTCTTTCTTGGTACCTACTAAGGTGAGGAAGACAAATGCCTGGAAAGCTTGGAAGAGGGGTTTTTCCTGGAAAAGCAGGTAGTGGCTCACTCCTGGCTCCTGACAACTTCACAGAGTTGTCCAAGGAGACCAGATCTGAGACAGGACAGGACATTTCGGGGGAACATAGTATGGCCCACAAGTCAGAGGATACTCCGGATAGTCTCATACCTATTTGGGGGAAGAAGGTGTCATTGTCGGTGTGGGTGTGGGTTTGTGGTTTTGTCTCATGTTCTGAGAATAGGAAGAAAAGTCAGTTTGTTTGGTTTGGAGTGAACTGTTTTTAGTAAGTCGTTTAAAAAGGCAAGTGTTTCTGGGTCTGTGTATCACACTGTGTCCGTGGTTGTAGACATTAGAAAAGAGAATGCATCAATGGATATGTCCTGTCTAGTAGAAAGCTTCCCAGCATTCATCCTGCCCATTTTATGAATGGACTGTGGATTGCCTTATTAATGGGCAATACCTGCTACCTTCTTAAGTTGCTGTTTTCCTCCAGAATTCTGGACACTCTCCAGAATAGGCTCATGGTTTTGTGTCTAAGTTATGTACCACACCCAAGCTCTGTGACAAGGCAATGTTCTGGATAGCTGAAGGAAATGACGAGCATCTGAGAAAACTCAGATATCAGTTGACCAGGAAAGTCTCAGTGGAGAAACCCTGCTTTGGGCCATTTGCTTACCTATTGTTCTGTTGCCCTGAGAGTCAGGAAGTCTTTGTCTCACACCACCCCTTTGTGAATCCTGAAGAAAATAGTTTTCAAATGGAAATAAATAGGCTTCACCTTTGGCTCTTTACTTAATTGATTTGGAAAGAGTTGTGTCTGAATCAGCCTCTTGGCCCAGTGTGATTCTTTGACTTAGATTCTCAGCACCTGATGGATCTAAAGAAAGATCCCATGTGTGCATCCAAATCAAAAATGGCAAAAAGAGCTGTAATTGTGGATGAAGTCTTCTGCCTTCCTCTGTAAGGTTCCTGAATTCCATCAAGTGAGAATAGGGATCATTTGGGTCAGATGAGTTCGTCAAAGCCCTTCTGAGGCTATCCCGTAGGTGCTTAGGTTTTCTCATCACTCCAATTCACATAAAGTATCTTTAAGTGACACTCAATAGGCCTCAAATGGGAAAAGTGGAGCAGTATGACAGGCACCCCTTTTTGATCACTCCTGGTACAAAGGAAGGGTGTCCAGGCCACCCTGAATTTAGGCAAATGAGGAGCAACGGAGCTTATTTTGGACACTGTCTTGGCCTGCGTCCCTCATGGACACCTCCAGCCAGAGGTTATGATGAGTGTCAATATGGAAGAAGATGAGGACCATGTGGGAGAATTTCGGTTTTATTGTGGTCATTTGTGTGGCAGTTGGAAGAGATGACTGGGTCCACCTGGGCTTGAACATCTGGTGTGATTCCCCTTAGAGACTGAGTTCTGGAACTCACCTCAGAGAAGTATTGCTATGAATTGTGTTGGGATTTGAGGAAGCCACGCATGAGAGTCATCCTTGGAAACTGAGATGAAGGCCCAGGGTAGCTTTCCACAGGGCACTCTGATCTCAACCAGGATATCACATGATTTTATTCTGAAAGACTTGGAAGCCATTGTTGAGAGTCAAAACAGACAATGACATCACATTTTTGACCTCAATGGCCCTGGCTTCATGTGACCTTTTGGCCACTCTTTGGGAAGCCTTGCCTGTGAGAATTCTCCAGAACTTACATTGCAATGAGTTTCCTCAACATTTAATGGTTCCTGAATGAATTGAAACCCACAGTGCATCCAAATTCATCCGTGAAAAATGGCTAGATAAATACCATGAAAATTTTCAATTTCCCATGACCAGGTGGCACTGGAGAACCATTGGATATTCTGTTGCTGATCATGAGTGTACCAGACAGTGCCTTGATTGATTGGGTTTCATGAAAATAAGTTGGAGCCTGCTGAGTAGTTGTCCTAGAGTAGTGGTTGGCAGGTGTGTGAAAAAACATCTGTGGTGGGGCCATGTGGATCTGCCATTGGCTTCCAAATGGCTTGTGACTGACATGGTGCAATCAGCAGACCCTCCTATGCAAAGGCATCTTGTTATATGGTGACGTTTCAGGGCAATGTTTACAATCAGGTTGCTATGTTTAAGGGGGCAAGTTATGTGGGATAGAAGCCTGGTTGGTGCATTCTCCTGCATACCCTAACGCACCACGCCTGAGAGAACTCGCTCCAGCACTGTGTCCCAGTTGAACTCCTTGGATTCCATGAAGCAATTACTAAACTCCCAATGCAACAGCAATAAACACATATAGAATCCTACCTGGTACCACACCTACATTCTTGTGAGGTGAACGACTTGGCAGATACAAATTGTGAGAGAAGATCACTCCTCCTAAACGCTGTTGGAACTGAAAATATAACCAATGGGTGAGCTTCCTAGTTTTACAACATTATATATAAATCCATGTTCAGTAAAATGAATATTTTTAGATCTGTGAATGATATATATTTCATGATGAATTTCGAATAGCATATATATTGCTAGTTTTTAATGTGTGTGTGTGTATGTATATATATGTGTGTTTGTATGTATATATATGTGTGTGTGTGTGTGTGTGTGTATATATATATATATATATATATATATACACACATTCTCCAGATTTTTCAAAATATGAAATATTTGTATCTTAATATACACTCCCTTAATTCATTCATATTCATGTATGTGGATTTATGATCATCTTTTCTAAATATTATTCTCAGAAATATTCATCCACCTGAAATACTTTTTTGTTTTTAGTACTGAAAACTAACTTCAGTGAATGTTGCATACAAATCCTAATATATCTAGAGTAACTGACCCTGTTTAACCTCAATGCAAGAAGATTCATATGGAACATGATGTGTATTTTGATGTTCATTTTAATTCAACACTGGTACATTACTATTTCTTCAGTATATGCACATCATAGGATATATATTTCATCAAAAAGATCACAAAATTATAGGCATTTTTTCACTTTCAATCACTTCCTACTTTAGAACACATGTATTCTTCCATATTTCTTGACTGGTCTTCTCAAGATTCTTTTTTACAAACACATTATTTTCGATTTTTATAATCACATTGAAGCAAAACTCACACACCCTTCATGATAAACCATAACCCTAATATTCACATTGATGTATAACTTGTTGGAATGAATGATTGTATATCAATATACGATTTTTTATATTTTCAGATATCAATTCAATCCACCATTTAAAGTGGAACCAGTTATATTACTTATTCACAGTTGGTCTATTCATGCATTATCTCTATATTCATAGACACCGGGTACACCTGTTTGTACCCCAAATACTAATTTATAAGTCTTCAAAATATTGCTCCCAAAAATGGTGGAAGAAATACTTATGTCACCCGATCTATATATACATGTTATCACAGTAATATTCTGGACACAAAATTCAAAGGTCAAACTTATATTTGTACCAAAGCCTAAATGGAAAGTGAACATGGATTACTAAAAACATCAATGTCCAATTTGCCTATTGCTCTCAAATATCATTCCTATTGATGACTACATATTCGTTTCTTCCTAAGATTATTTATTCAAACTCAACCCTGTTGAAAATGTCTAATCCTATCACTGACTTTATACTTTTCCTGATTTTGTAATGTCTGTATTGATATCTGCATTAAAAACATATTTTCTCCAATTCATCATTGTGACTGACTCTTCACTTGTGTTGACATTTACATTCACTCTGTAACTGAAACCCTATTGCTAAAGAACTTTTGTTCCAAATTTTATACTCACTCTTCTTCCTAAACCTACCGACTATCTTCCTAATTTTACCGACTATCACTTTTGAATGGATGTTCTCATCTACATTCAATCATCCAAGTAAATGTAGGGCGAGTATCAGAGGATGAGACCACCAAGAGACTATCTCATGCAACAGAAAGGGTTTATTTGGGGTCCAGAATGCTGGGGCTTAGAGCTCACTTGAATAGAGCAGAGAGCCCTGAGAACATCTTAAGCAGAACTTATATAATTTTCTTGGAGAGGGCAGGGAGGGAAATTTATTGATGGGTCAGGGGGAGTTAGCGGTTTGTGTGTAAACGCGTGAGGGAGTACATTCTGCAGTTTGGCAGTTGGGGACAGCACATTCTGGGAACAAGATTAGGAAACATTTCTCAACATTTCAACAGTGTTTTGTTAAGCATACAGAAAAACAGGAAGTGACAAGTACATATTTTATTAACATTTCATTCCCCACTTCTTCTTCTGGCTACTTTTAATCATAAAAGTGATTGTTGGGGGGTGTCACATTTTATGTATGCTAGTGGGGTATTAACATAAGTTTAACTTGTCCAATTTGAGCTTGGAGAAAAGAAATTACAAGGTTGAGAAACAGGGTTTTATAGTAAGCAATAAAATGAGGATTATTATTGGACCAGCCAGGGTTGATTAAAACGTAGTTAACCAGGGGGACTGTGTAAACCAAGACTCAAACCACCAATTTTGGGTCTCTATCTCTCTTTGATGCTCTTCAAGGCATCTTTTTAATTTACTCATAGTGTTTGTTACAACTCCAATATGGTCGACATAAAAAAAAAAAAAACATTCTTTCCTCAATGCAGCACAAAAGCTCCCTTCTCTCATGAAATGGAGGTCCAAACCTCGACTTTTCTGTAAAACAACTTCAAAGAGAGAGGTAAAAGATTCCTGCAAAGTTGTGATGGAATTTTCTAATATCTTTAAGTTTTGATCTATTGCTTCTTCTAATTGGGTCATTTGTTGTGTCCCATGGACCAGGGCAGTGGTTCCTGTGCGAACCCAGGCAGCAACTCCTATTCAAAATAGAATGGCTAAGGTGAGAGATATATGTTCCCAACTGAACCGGGTTGTATGCCCCTCTATTTGATCTTCCAATGAACCTGCGTCATAATAGAGCACTCTGGGAAACATCTGCACCATTACACAATTAATCACTTCTGTTGACCATTTCATAAAAACATAAACAACGTTTAAGTATATAGAATTATATTGTTGTAGGGACGGACAAGGCAAGGCACCTAAGATAGCACCAAAGACAAGGAAACAGTCATATTTGGTTGCAACCAGATTCAGAGGGCATTGCTCCTGTTGTAATCAATTAATCCCCTGAAACCCAAGTTTAGGTAGTTTCAGAATTTTGTACCCAACATGTAAGGGAAGGGGCTCTGAAGTTCACAGTCTGCAGAAGTTCACAAAGAGCAGTTTTTGTTTCTGATTTTTCCTCAGTTCTGGGCAAGTTAAATTTTCAAGGACACCTGGGTGGGGGAGAGCTTTTTTTTCCCTTTTTTTCCCCCTGCCAGCTGTTTCCATGGAGCCCAGTTTGTAACTTATTCATCTTAGCAATGTAGCCATCTCTATGAAGCCCCAGCTAAAGGACAGAAGCCTTGATCACATATGTTGTGAAAAACTAGTAAGGGTGTGTCTAGCTCAGGAGTGCTGATTTTTTTCAGCCAGTTGCCAGGTAGACCAGGGCAACACAAAAAGAGGAAGTTTATCTACACTGAACTCTTTTATAGGGACTCTTTTGCTGAAAGTCCTAAAGTTAGCCATGGTGAAAACTTCTGGGTAAGGTCAGTTAAGACTTTCCTGTGGGCCTGGTACAGAGGGGGAAGACGGGGAATGCAGGACTGAGCGCAGCTCTTTGGATCTGAGAATGAGGAAGGAGAGATGTAAAAGAATAATGGAAAAGGGTTTTGAGATCTTCCTAGCACCAAAAACATGAGTAGTAGAACGGGTAGAACAGAGGGGGAGATGGGAGTGAGTATCCCAAAAAGCCTGTAAGGGACTTTAAATTCTTAGTAACCTGTTTTCAGTGATGACAAAACAACGTTAAAGGCCATTTTCATTACATCTTGGATAGGGGTCTGAGGGCTCTTCTCAGCTGGTTTGAGCTTTGGGTTAGCTGGTAAGAGAACCTGGTGGGACCTAGTGTGGGCACTGACAGGAGAAGAGAGGAGTGAGTGAGTGGAGGGTTACCTCAGTACCTGCTACCTCAGCAAGGGGGCAATGGTCTGAGAAACGGTGGAGGTTTGGGTTTTTAATATAGTAATTGGAGGGGAGAAATCAAGTTGATGATGTGGGAGTGACAACAGAGAGTCTAGAGCAGAAGGCTGAGGGTGAGCATGTATTGGAGAAGCATAGTTCACGATGTGAGCAAAGGAGAGAAAAGGCCTCCACATAGAGGAATCTCCTTTCACCCTTTTGAGCACTTGCAGAAGTTAAAAAGGTCACACAGAATTTGAAGATCTAGAGACCCCTCAGGGGGCCATCAGTTTTGGTTGTCTAATTGGTAATATGGCCAATGCTGTGTACAGAATTTGATGAGGAGTTTGGGTTCCATGTGGCAGTCCCTGTATGCTCACATCCCCATGACTTACAGAAGATGTCGGCGTTTCCAGCACACAGCCTTGACTGTTTGTGGCTTTGATAGTACACTGGGCAAACATAGTAATCTAGGCTAGCCAACCAGCATCTGTCTCGCGTGTCCCTACATCAATAATGTTTGTTTCCATTATCTATGGTATGGAAGGAATTTAATGGAATTTTAGTGGGATCCTCTTCATTAGGGATATCCCAATCGGGAAGACCTATACGCAGCTGACAAATGTCTGGCTGGAGAGATGGCCACCAGGTCCCTAAACGAGCTGTATGCAAGATAGACCATACTTCCGTTCCAGTAGGATTTGTGATCAGCCATCGCTGCTGAACAGGCTTATGAGGGTTAGGACTACTGGTGGTCAAGGGGAGAGTCTATAGCCTTATCCACACAGCGAATCCACAATTTGAAAGGGTTTCCAGTCTTTTCCAGTTTCCAGCCAGAGTCTGGACAGGGCACAGGCTTGAGATGAGAGGTAGGGATCCAGGAAGTGATTTTGACTACCTTTACCCTGTAGGTGTTATAAGTAGCACCTGGTATGGTCCTTTTCAGCGGAGTTCCAGGGATGACACCAGATGTCGTCTTACATAGACGAAGTCTCTACTTGATATCGCTGTAGAGTCCCCTCATCCCCAGGTTGGTAGGCAGTGGCCATCTGTTTTCACAGGTATCCCTGAGTTCTTTCAAGAGCTTTAAGTCTGTTAAGCAAGGGGGTGTGGAAGGAATCGTTAGGTCTCCGTTAGGTCTTAGAGTTGGGGTAGGTCCCTTACTGGAGGAGGGACACCATAGAGAATTTCACAGGGTGTGAGGTTACACAAAGAAATAGATTGAGTATTTCTTGCATGAAACAGTACATAAAGCAGGATCATAGTCCAATCTTTTATGCCGGTCTCTAAGTTTAATTTCGTTATGGTCTCTTTAATGGTTCTATTCATTCTTTCCACCTGTCCTGAACTCTGGGGTCTGTAAACACAATGTAACTTCCAATTAATCCCCAGGGTCCTTGCTAACTTCTGAGTTACCTGGGCCACGAACGCCGGTCCATTATCAGACCCTATTACTTTAGGCAGGCCGTACCTTGGAAAAATATCTTCCAGGATCTTCTTGACCACCATTTGCGCTGTTTCATTTTTTTTTCCTTTTCTTTTCTTTTTTTTTGGGGGAAGGCTTCAATCCATCCTGAAAATGTATCTACAAAGACTAGGAGATATTTAAGTCCATTCCTTGCTGGCTTAATTTCAGTAAAGTCCACTTCCCAGAATTGTCCTGGTCTGGTTCCTCGTAGGTGCTTTCCTGCAGGAAGCTTGGAAGGGTAAGAATTAACCAATTGATGGACCCAACAGGCTTTTGTTATCCATTCAGTTGTTTCCTTTCACTGTGAGTTGGTTAATGGAAAACTCTGTTCTTGATCCTTCAGAAATGAATGCAGTTTCTTTGAACCAAGGTGAGTGATTTGATGTACATTTTCTACTGACATAGTTAGAGCCGTGATTATAGGAGTTTTTACTGAAGGATTTAGAAATTCCACTTGGGGGCCTTCAGGGTAAAAAGTTATTTTGGCCCAGAGCTTTGTGAGCAGATCTCTTCCAATCAATGGGGCCGTGCATTCTGGGATTACTAGGAATGAGTGATGGATTTTTCCTTTCCCCTGGTCCATGGTCCTCTTAGTTTTCCAAGCCCGATATTTACTGCCATTAGCCCCTTGAATTAGAGACCTTTTATTTGATAGAGGTTCCAATGGGGCCTTAAAGGCAGAATATCTTGCCCCTGTATCCACTTCAAAGTATACTGGGGTCCCCTCCACTTCAAAAGTTACCCTGAGCTCGGGGAGAGGATCTGAGCCCCGACTTTCTTAGTAATCCTACAGAGTCAGAATGTCCAGCTGGCCTGGCTGTCTCTTTCTAGGGCACTCTTTAGCCCAGTGTCCTTTTTTTTATAGTAGGCACATTGAATTGAGGCCAGGGGTGGCCTCTTGTGTGGGCCCCGGTGTCCCTTCCTGTCTCCATGTTTCTTAATTTCTGGTCTATTTGTTGTTGTGACCAGGATCTTAGTCAATGCCTTAGTCTGTCTTTTGTTTCTTTTATCCTCCCTTTGCTCCCTAGTCTTCCTCAGTTTCTCTCTTATAGTATACCTTCTTGGCTTCTCTGACTAAACCTCTCAAAGTCATATCTTGTAATCCATCTAAGCATTGTAACTGTCTTTTAATATCCAGAACAGCTTGCCCAATAAAGGCCACCATGACAGATGCCTTTTGATTCTCTCCCTGAGGATCGAAAGGATTAAATATGCTATATGCCTCCATAATTCTCTGTAGGAACATGGAGGGACATTCATCAGTCCCTTGAATAATCTCTCTTACCTTGGCCAAAATAGTTGGTCGCCTAGCGGCCACTAAGATACCCACTATTAGAGCCCGGCAATAAGAGGAAGGGTGCTCATTACCTTCACAGGTTTTGGGGTCCCAGTTGGGTCGGTGCAAGGGAAAGGCGGCTTTGCATATGTTGGGAAGTTTTGTCGGTCACCCATCTGGTCCGAGAATATTTTTTTCTAGAATCCAGGAAGATTCTCTTTTGTTCCTCTGTCATGAAGAGAGTCCCTAGGAGTTGTTGGCAGTCATCCCAAGTAGGCTGGTGTGAAAACATTAATGACTCAACCACACCTGAGACCCAGGTGGGGTCCTCGGTAAAAGGGGGATTGTTATTTTTCCAGTTATTTAAGTCTGAAGAGGAGAAAGGTAAATACCGGTAGGCTTGCATTTTTCCCCCATGGTTGTCATCAATCATTGTTCCTTAGAAATGGAGAGGGAGCATCACGTGAGTTCCAGGGATTTCAATCATTCAACGCCGGCAAATTCCTTTAGCCGGGCCAGCAGCCTCCAGGAAAGGAGGGGCTGTGTTTTCCACAGGGGAGTTATCTGGAGTGCGCTGGGCTCGCTTAGCTTCCTCCAATGGCGGAGAGGCTGAGACAGCAGCAGGGGAATTACTTAGAGGGTGTTGGGGGTTGGGGGACGAGGGCAGGGAATAAGTAGTAGGACGAGAGTCCAGTAGAGTAAAATCTTGTGACTCACGGAGAACAGAGGTTGAAGGAGGAGGAGAAGCAGAAGGTTTGAGAGAGCATGACGGAAAGAGTAGGAGCGGGGGCAGGGGCAAGGAAAAGCTTCACACATGGAGGAGGAGAATTGCAGAGGTCCTGCAAAGTTAAGATATATGTCTCTTGATGCTGATGTCTATGTGGCGCTGGCTGAAAGTCAATATCTCTGACTTTTTAAATTAGTGGGAATTAGAAAGATCCTTCTAGGGGCCATCTGAATCCAAAGGTGGGCCATTCTGAGGCACAGAGAGTCTGCCAGGTCCAGCGTTTAACTGAAAAAGAAAGATTCTGAGCCCTTAAGCGGACTTTGGTGCAATGATCAAGGGTCAGCAAAAGAGGCATTGAAGTGCTCTATCCCATAATGAAAGATAAACAATCAGTAAAAGCAACGACACACGACACAGACAAGACAATACAATAAAGACAGGCAATGGACGTCCAACACTGAGACCAGGACTGAGTAGCCGGCAAAACCCGATGGGCTGGCAATACCGAATCTGAAACAAAATATCACTGAGTCGAGGAGACTATTGTTCCTCGATTTCCCGAGTCCTCTGGGGAGTCCCCCAGTGACGTGGCCTGTGGCTCTATGACATGTCTCTCAGCCACCGTCAGAGAGAGCTCACACTCTTCATCAACAGCCATTTGCCAAGCCCTAACCTGAAACCTGAAACTAGAAAGAGGCACCTTACATACCCCGAGAGGAGCCCGTTGGGGTTTCTCATTTGCCGCTGCTGGATCTCAGTGGAACCTCCATATGTAAAGGTCAGGCGAGCGTCCGGGGAAGAAACCACCAAGAGACTGTCTCATGCAAAAGCAAAGGGTTTATTATGGGTCCAGCATGCTGGGGCTCAGAGTTCACTTGAATAGAGCAGAGAGCCCTGAGAACAGCTTAAGCAGAGCTTATATACTTTCTTGGAGAGGGCAGGGCAGGATGTTTATTGATGGGTCCGGGCGAGTGAGCTGTTTGTGGGCAACCGGGTGAGGAATTACTTTCTGCAGTTTGGCAGCTGAGGACAGCACATTCTGGGAACAAGACTAGCAAACATTTCTCAAGATTTCAACAGTGTTTTATTAAGCATACAGAAGACAGGAAGTGATAAGTACCTATTTTATTAACCTTTCACTACGGACTACACTTTGCCAGATTTCCTAATGTCTCTATTGATATCTGCTTTCCTACATATTTTCCCCAGTTCATCATTGTGACTGACTCTTCACATGTGGTGACATTTACATTCACTCTATACCCGAAACCCTATAGCTAAAGAACTTTTGGTCCAAATCCTATGCTCACTCTCCTTTCTAAACCTACCGACTATCTTCCTAATCCTACTGATTATCCCTTTTTGACTGGAAGTTCTCTTTGACAATCAATCATCCAAAATACACGGACCTTTGCCATTGTATATTGATGTATCTGAGACATCTGTGCAGAAAATAAATCAAAGCTCAGTATCACAATCAAGGTCCCAATGCTCTTCTGGGCTTCAAATCTTACCTAGATTTCTGTTTTCATACTTAATTTTCACCTATATATTCTTGTAAATATCGCAGGTTTTCAATACCATTATTCATCCAGCAGAATGATTCCTAATGCAAATTGAACCTGTTATTAACCCTAACAATACACTGTTCCCTCAATCTAACTTTACAGAAGAGCAGGGACAGAGTAGGTCTTACAATACAGGAATGTAGGGGAACTTCCTATTGCTAAGAAACTCAAAGGTACATGCAAAAATGATCCCTGGAGAAGTTGTAGGCAGCTATGAAGGAACTGAGTGAGCAAAAGTCATCTTCTCTTGCAAACAACCTGGTCAGGATGAAGGGATATGTCTGAATCATCCTCTCTCTTCTTAATGTAGAGGAGAAGGACCAAACCAGGCTGTGTGGAGAGCTGTTCCCGGTTGCCTATGGTTAATATACCATTCTAACTTGTGAAACTGTCACAGAAAGTAGGGGCAGCCTTCATTTCAGGGGACCCTTGTAAGCAACTGTTAGGACAAAGTGGTTGCCAAGGGTGTGAGCTCATTCAGTTCCTGAAGGAAGTGACCTCAGACCTCACCTCACATCCTTGGTGATAGAACTCTCTGAACTTGGGATCAAGGAAGCCAGGCACCCAAATCCCATTCCAGTCCCAGTAGCAGTGGTCTCACTTCTTTGGATTTACCAAGGACAGAATCAGTCTTTGTTGGTACCTACTGATATGAGGATGGCCAAAAGCCAGGAAAGCTCTGAAGAGTGGCCTTTCCTGAGAAAGCAGGTAGTGGATCACTGCTGCCTCCTGACAACTTTACAGAGTTGGCCAAGGAAACCAGATCTGAAACAGGGCAGGCAATTTCAGGGGAACATAGTATGGCCCAATAGTCAGAGGACACTCCGGATAGTCAGAGACCTACTTGGGGGAAGAAGGTGCTTTGTGGGTGTTGGTGTGTGTTTGTGCTTTTGTCTCATGTTCTCAGAATAGGTAGGAATGGCGGTTTGTTTGGTTTGGAGTGAACTGTTTCTAATAAGTGATTTGATAAGGCAAGTGTTTCTATGTCTGTGTATTCCATTGGGTCCGTGGTTGTAAACATTAGAAAAGAGAATGCATGAATGGATGTGTCCTGTCTGGTAGAAAGCTTCCCAGCATTCATCCAGCCGAATATATGAATGCACTGTGGCTTCCCTTATCGATGGGCAACACCTGCTATTTTCCTAAGGTCTGGTTTTATTTTTGAATTCTGGCCACTCTCCAGAATAGGCTCATGGTTTTGTGTCCAAGCGAAGTACCACCTTCAAGCTCTATGACATGGCCATGTACTGGATAGCTGAAGGGAATGGCGAGCACCTAAGAAAACTCAGATATCAGTGTGACCAGTAAAGTCTCAGTGGAAAAACCGTGCTTTGGGCCTTTTGCTTACCTTTTGTTCTATTTCCCTGTATTTCAAGAATTTCTTTGCCTCAGGCCACCCCTTTGTGAAGCTGGAAGAAAACATTTTTCAAATGGAAATGAATGTGCCTGACCTGTGGCTCTTTGCCTAATTGCTTTAGAAAGGGGTGTGTCTGAATCAGCCTCTTGGCCCTGTGTGAGGCTTTGGCTTAGATTCTTAGCAAATGATCGATATAAAGAAAGATCCCATGTGTGAATCCAAAACCGAAATGCCCAAAAGAGGAGTCATTGAGCATAAAGTCTCTTGCCTTCCACTGTAAGGTTCCTGACCTCCATCAAGTGAGAATAGGGATCCTTTGGGTCAAATGATTTCTTCAAAGCCCTGCACATGCTAGCCCAGAGGTGCTTGTGTTTTCTCATGACTCCAATTCACATAAAGATTCTAAACCCCACTGTCAGTAGGCCTCAAATTGGAGAAGCAGAGCAGTATTACGGCAGGCCTATTTGATCACTCCTGGGTCACAGGAAGGGTGTCCAGGCCACCCTGATATTAGGAAAATAAGGGGCAAGGAAGCCTATTTTGGACACTGTCTTGGGCTGTGTCCTTCATGGAAACTTCCAGGCAGAGGTTAAGATGAGTGTCTATATGCAATAAGATGAGGGTGATGTGGGAATGTTTTCGTTTAATTTTGGTCATTTGTGTTGGGGTTTGAAGAGATGAGTAGGTCAACCAGGACTTGAAATCTGGTCTGATTCCCCTTAGAGACTGAGTTATGGAACTGAACTCAGAGAAGTATTGGCATGAATTGTGTTGAGTTTTTAGGAGGCCACACATGAGACTCGCCCTTGGAAACTGAGACCTAGGCCGAGGGTGGCTTTCCACAGAGCACTGGGAATCTCACCCAGGATATCACAAGATTTTATTCTGAAAGACTTGGCAGCCAGTCAAAACACACATAGACCTCACACTGTAGACCTCAATGGGCCTGGCTTCATGTGACCTTTTGGCTACTCTTTGGGAAGACTTGCCTGTGAGTGTCCTCCAGAGATTTCATTGAAATGAGCTTCCTCACAATTTAATGGTTCCTAAATGAATTGAAACCTACAGTGCCTCCAACTTCCACCTTGAAAAATGGCTAGATAAATACCATGAAATTTTTGAAATTCCTATGACCAGGTGGCACTGGAGAACCTTTGTATGCCCTGTTGCTGATCATGAGTGTACCAGAAAGTGCCCTAATTGACTGAGTTTCATTAAATTGGTGTAGAACAGAGATGCCAGTAAGTTGAATACTCCTCAATTGTAGGCGCAAGCTGTGGTGTGCAGGTTTGTGATAAAACATCCGTGGTGGGGCCATGTGGATCTGCCATTGCTTCCAAATGGCATGTGACTGACGTGGTGGAGCCAGGAAATTCTTATATGTAAATGCATATTGGTATATGGAGAATTTTTAGGGCAATGTTCAGAATCAGGTTGCAATGGACAAGGGGACAATCTATGTGGGCTAGAAGCCTGGTTGGTGCATTCTCCTGCAGACCATGACCCACTACACATGACAGTACTCCCTCCAGCACTGTGTCCCAGTTCAACTCCTTGTATTTCGTGAAGAAAATACCAAACTCCCAGTGCAGCAGCAAGAAACACCACGAAAAGTGGAGAATGACCAAATGCCCTCACAGTCCACACGGGGAGACTCTTAGACCCCAGTGGTCACAGTTTACCTACAAAGAGATAATTCAGTACTGTAGCCTAGTGTTCATTGGAAAATAAGAAACCACGTCCTCCAGGTCACATAGATGTAGACCCAGCTCTGATGGTCTCACTAGAAAGAAAGCTAAAGCTCCTGACAATAACATATATTTTGACTTCCCAACCTCAGAGGCAGTTTCTCAAGAAGTCTTTAGGCCAGCAGAGCTCCAAGTTTGTGGAGTGTTTACCTTGTCCCTTACATTTGGAAACTCCTCTACCACATCCAAGGTTGTGAACTCCTTTGCATTTTCCATTCCAGATATATATTCACAGATTTTCTAACTCTTCTCCTCTAATTGTGTCTTATTTGGGGCGAAGGTAATGTGAAGCCATTGTTCTGGATGAGAGTGGGTAATTTATTGTGTAGCCCATATTTGCATACACATTGGATTCATTTTCCTTTTTTCCATTCAAAATACTGAATCCCTGACACTAAGCCATACCCTACTAGACTCTGACTACTAATCTTACTATGATGGAGAATAATAACACAAACAGAATAGAAATACAAGCCGTTCAGAGGAGGCATGGTGTATAGTTGGACTTGCCTTTTGCATGATAAAGCGTAGGTGTTATATGTCTAGTCCATTTTTCATTGAAATAGTTCTCTATGTGTTTTTTTTCCTTTAATTTTTATTGTTGGTTGTTCAAAATTTACCTATTTCTTGACATATCATATTTCACACTTTGATTCAAGTGGGTTATGAACTCCCATTTTTACTCCGTATACAGGTTTCAGCATCACATCTGTTACACATCCACTGTTTTACGTATTGCAATACTAGTGTCTGTTGTAGTCTGCTGTCTTTCCTATCCTCTACTATCCCCCATCCCCTCTTCTCCCATCTTCTCTCTCTACCCCATCTACTGTAATTCATTTCTCCCCCTTGGTTTTTTCCCCCCTTTTCCCTCACTTCCTCTTGTATGTAATTTTGTATAACCATGAGGGTCTCCTTCCATTTCCATGCAATTTCCCTTCTCTTTCCTTTTCTCTTCTACCTGTCACCCCTGTTTAATCTTAATCTTCTTCTCATGCTCTTCCTCCCAAATCTGTTCTTAGTTACTCTCCTTATATCAAAGAAAACTATTGGCATTTGTTTTTTTAGGGATTGGCTAGCTTCACTTAGCATAATCTGTTCTAATGCCATCTATTTCCCTGCAAATTCTATGATTTTGATATTTTTTAATGCAGAGTATTACTCCATTGTGTATAAATGCCACATTTTTTTTCCATTCATCTATTGAAGGGTATCTAGGTTGGTTCCACACTCTTGCTATTTTGAATTGTGCTGTTATGAACATCAATGTAGCAGTGTCCCTGCAGCATGCACATTTTAGGTCTTAGGGAATAGACCGAGAAGGGGAATAGCTGGGTCAAATGGTGGTTCCATTCCTAGCTTCCAAGAAATCTCCATACTTCTTTCCAAATTGGCTGCACCAATTTGCAGTCCCACCAGCAATGTACAGGTGTACCCTTTTCCCCACATCCTCGCCAGCACTTGTTGTTTGACTTCATAATGGCTGCCAATCATACTGGAGTGAGATGGTATCTTAGGGAGGGTTTGTTTTCCATTTTTCTGACTGCAAGAGATGGTGAGCATTTTCTCATGTACTTATTGATTGATTGTATGTACTCATCTGAGAAGTGTCTGTTCAGGTCCTTGCACCATTTGTTGATTGGGTTATTCGTCTTCTTATTGTTTAATTTTTTGAGTTCTTTGTATACTCTGGATATTAGGGCTCTATCTGAAGTGTGAGGAGTAAAGATTTGTTCCCAGGATGTAGACTACTTATTTACCTCTCTTATTGTTTCTTTTGATGAGAAAAACTTTTTAGTTTGAGTAAGTCCCATTTGTTGATTCTAGGTATTAACTCGTGTGCTAATGGTGTCCTATTGAGGAATTTGGAGCCCAACCCCACAGTATGTAGATCATAGCCAACATTTTCTTGTATCAGATGCCATGTCTCTGATTTGATATCAAGCTCCTTGATCCATTTTGAGTTAACTTTTGTGCATGGCGAGAAAATGGATTCAGTTTCATTTTGTTGCATATGAATTTCCAGTTTTCCCAGAACCATTTGTTGAAGATGCTATCCTTCCTCCATTGCATGCTTTTAGACCCGATTGGCATTGCATTTAACATATAGAGAACTTTTGGTTATATTGCCATTTTGATGATGTTAGTTCTGCCTATCCATGAACATAGTATATTTTTCCATCTTCTAAGATCTTCTTCTATTTCTCTCTTTAGGGTTCTGTAGTTTTCATTTTATAAGTCTTTCACCCTTTTTGTTAGGTTGATTCCCAAGTATTTTTTTTTTGTGTGTGTGGATATTTTGAATGGAGTTGTTGTCCTCATTTCTATTTCAGAGGATTTGTTGCTGATATACAGGAATGCCATTGATTTATGCATATTGATTTTATATCCTGCCACTTTGGTGAATTCATTTATTACCTCTAATAGTTTCTTTTTATACCTTGCTGGGTCTGCTAAGTATAGAATCATGTCATCTGCAAATAGTGATAATTTACGTTCTTCTTTTCCTATTTTTATGCCTTTGATTTCTTTAAACTCTCTAATTGCTCTGGCCAGTGTTTCGAGAACTATGTTGAACAGAAGTAGTGAGAGAGGGCATCCCTATCTTCTTCCAGATTTTAGAGGGAATACCTTCAATTTTTCTCCATTCAGAATGATGCTAGCCTGAGACTTAGCATAGATTGCTTTTACATTATTGAGGTATGTTCCTGTTATCCCTAGTTTTTCCAGAGTTTTGAACATAAAGGGATGCTGAACATTGTCAAATGCTTTTTCTGCATCTATCGAGATGATCAAATGGTTCTTATTTTTAAGTCTATTTATGTGATGAATAACATTTATTGATTTCTGTATAATGAAGCAGCCTTGCATCCCAGGGATGAATCCTACTTGATCATGGTGCACAATTTTTTTAATATGTTTTTGTATCCAATTCGCCACAATTTTATTGAGGATTTTTGCATTTTTCCTGAAATAGCTTGAAAAGTATTGGTATTAGTTCCTCTTTAAAGGTTTTGTAAAGCTCTGCTGTATACCCATCCGGTCCTGGGCTTTTCTTAGTTGGTAGTCTTTTGATGGTTTATTCTATTTCCTCAATTGTTATGGGTCTGTTTAGGTTGCCTATATCCTCCTGACTAAATCTGGGCAGATTATATGACTGAGAAATTTATCGATGCCTTCACTATCTTCTATTTTATTGAAAAATAAGAATTCAAAATAATTTCGGATTATCTTCTGTATTTCTGAACTATCTGTTGTGATACTGAGTTCTCCCTCTTCTTTTCTTTGTTAGCTTGGCTAAGGGTCTGTCGTTTTGATTTATTTTTTCAAAGAACCATCTTTTAGCTTTGTCAATTTTTTCAATTGTTTCTTTTGTTTCGATTTCATTAATTTCAGCTCTAATTTTAATTATTTCTTGCCTTCTACTTATTTTGCTGTTGTTTTGCTCTTCTTTTTCTAGGATTCTGAGATGAAGTATGAGATCATTTATTTTTCGTTTTTTTTTTTTTCCTTTTTTTAAGGAATGAAATCTAAGCAATGAATTTTGTTCTTAGAACTGCTTTCAATGTGTCCCATAGATTCCGATATGTTATGTCTATGTTTTCATTTATCTCTAAGAATTTTTTAATTTCCTCCTTGGTGTCTTCAATAACCCATTGATCATTCAGTAACTTATTTTTCATTCTCCAAGTGATACATGATTTTTTCTTCTTTCTTTTATCGTTGATTTTCAGTTTCATTTCATTATGATCAGATAAGATGCCTGGTATTATATCTACTCCTTTATATTGTCTAAGAGTTGCTCTGTGACATAATATATGATTTATTTTTTGAGAAGTATCCATGTGCTGCTGAGAAAAAAGTGTAGCTGCTTGATGTTGGGTGGTATATTCTATATATATCATAAGTCTGGGTTATTAATTGTGTTATTGAGTTCTATAGTTTCATTATTCAACTTTTGTTTGGAAGATCAGTCCAGTAGTGAGAGAGGTGTGTTTGAGTCTCCCATGAGTATTGTATGGTGGTCTATTAGACTCTTGAACTTGAGAAGAATTTGTTTAATGAACATAGCTGCACCAATGTTTGGGGCATATATATTTATGATTGTTATGTCTTGTTTGTGTATGGTTTCCTTGAGAAGTATGTAGTGTTGCTCTTTATCCCTTTTGATTAACTTTAGCTTGAAATCTATTTTATTTGATATGAGTATGGACACTTCTGCTTGTTTCCGAAGTCCATATGGGTGATATGATTTTTCCCAACTTTTCACCTTCAGTCTATGTATATCTTTTCCTAACAAATGTGTCTCCAGTAGGCAGCATACTGTTGGGTCTTGTTTTGTGATCCATTCTACTAGCCTGTGTCTCTTAATTGGTGAGTTTAAGCCATTAACATTTAGGGTTATTATTGAGATATGGGTTGTTCTTCCAGCCATATTTGTATATTTATGTTACTAAACATGGTTTTTTTCCTCCTTGATTATTTTCCCCCCTTTACTGTCCTACCTCCCACTGTTGGTTTTCATTGTTATTTTCCATTTCCTCTTCCTGTAGTGTTTTGCCAAGGATGTTTTGAAGAAATCGTTTTCTAGCTGCAAATTCTTTTAACTTTTGTTATCGTGGAAAGTTTTAATTTCATCTTCTATCCTGAAGCTTAATTTCGCTAGATACACAATTCTTGGATGGAACCCATTTACTTTCAGTGTTTGAAAAATGTTATTGCAGGATCTTCTAGCTTTCCGAGTCTGTGTTGAAAGATCAGCTGTTATCCTGATTGGTTTACCACTAAATATAATCTGCTTCCTTTATCTTGTAGCTTTTAAAATTCTCTCCTTTTTTCTGTATGTTGGGTATCTTCGTTATAATATGTCTAGGTGTGGATCTCTTATAATTTTGCACATTTGGCATCCTGTAAGCTTCTAGGATTTGCGATTCTGTCTCATTCTACAAGTCTGGGAAGTTTTCTCTTTTATTTCATTGAATATATTGCTCATTCCTTTTGTTTGGACCTCTATACCTTCCTGTATCCCAATGACTCTTAAGTTTGGTGTTTTTATGTTATCCCATATTTCTTGGATGTTCTGCTCATGGTTTCTTAAAAGTCTTCCTGAGCTGTCTGTGTTCTTTTCAAGTTGAAATAATTTGTCTTCATTGTCTGATGTTCTATCTTCTAAGTGTTCTACTCTGCTGTTAGTATTCTCAATTGAGTTTTTAAGTTGGTTTATTGATTCCTGCATTCCTAGGATATCTGTTTGTTTGATTTTATAATCTTTATCTTCCTGCATAGTTGATATTATGCTTCTTGGATTTTTTATGTAATTCATTATCAAGGTGATCTTTCATTGTCTGATTTTGCTCTCTAATGTCTTCCTTGAGACTCCAGATCATCTGAAGCATGTATATCCTGAGTTCTTTATCTGACATTCCATCTGCTGCAGATATTACCTCTTCTAAAGTTGACTTTACCTGCATTGCTTATGGTCCTTTCTTTCCTTGTCTTTTCATTCTGTTCATGTTTCTTTCTGCTTGGTGAAACTGTTGTGTTATTGAATTTTTCCCCTATATATTTTTATTGCTTGTATAGTTTCAAAGTCTCTCTCGCAGGCACGGGTGGTGGCTCTGCCCCTCCTACAATTGGGACAATGTGCCTACCACACCAGCAGGCTGCTGGGCCTGTTCTGTCAGTCGGTAGCTGGTCCGCCTACCTTGAAGGTGCGAGCAGCAGCTCTGCCCCTCTGCAGGCACTGGGCCTGTTCTGCCAGTGGGTCGCAAGTTGGGCTACTTTGCAGGCGTGGGCGGCAGCTTTGACCATCTGCGGGCCACTGGGTCTGTTTTGTCTGTCCCTTGCAGGTCTGTCTACCTTGCAGGCGCGTGTGCCTGCTCTGCCCCTCCCCCAACCGGGACGATGTGTCTACCATGCTGGCGGGCCATAGGCCTGGTCTGTCGGTGGTCGCAGGTCCACCTACCTTGCAGGCGCGGAGGGCGTCTCTGCCCCTCCGCAGATTGCTGGGCCTGTCCTGCTGTGGGTCACAGGTCTGCCTACCTTGCAGGCCCGGCAGCTCTGCCCCTCCCCCAACCAGGGCGATGTGTCTTCCACGGTGGCGGGCCACTGGTCCTGTTCAGCCGGTGGGTCGCAGGTCCGCCTACCTTGAAGGAGCGATTGGCAGATCTGCCCCTCCCTCTCTCAATGTGTTTTTAAAGTTGACAAATATGTGAATTCCTGTCTCCCTTTCTCTGTAGCATATTCAGCACATATATTTTTATATGCACATATAGAATCCTACCTGGTATCACACGCACATTTTTGTGAGGCTGCTGACTTGGCAGATACAAATTATGAGAAGAGATCACTCCTCCTAAACGCTGTTGGAACTGAAAATTTAAGCTATTGGTGAGCTTCCTAGTTGAACAATATTACACATAAATCCACGCTCAGTTAAATGAAGATTTTTGGATCTGTGGATGATATATATTTCATGAAGAATTTCAGTTGGCATATGTATTGCTACTTTTTAATGTCTGTTGTGTGTGTGTGTGTGTGTGTGTGTGTATATATATATATATATATATACACACACACTCTCCATATATTTCAAAATATGAAATAGATGTGTCTTATGTACAGTCCCAAAATTCATTCATGTTCATGTATGTGGAGTTATAATCAAATTTTCACTAGATTATTCTCAGAAATATTCATCTACCTGAAATACATATTTGTTTCTTAGGTCTGAAAACTAACTTCAGTGAATGGTGCATTCAAATCCTAATATTTCTAAATTAACTGACTCAGTTTAACATCAATGCAAGAAGATTCCTATGGGACATGATGTTTATTTTGACGTTCATTTTTACTCAAGACTGGCACATTACTACTCCTTCAGTTAATGCACATCATAAGATATATATTTCATCTACAAGTTCGCAAATTTATAGGCATTTGTTTCACTTTCAGTCACTTCCTGCTTCAGAACACATGTATTTCTCCAGGTTTCTTGACTGGTCTTTTTATGAGACTTTTTTCCAAACAAATTATTTTCAATTTCCATAATCAATTTGAAGCAAAACTCACACACTCTTCATGATAAACCATAATCCTCATATTACCATTAGATGTAAAACGGGTTGGAATGAATGGTTGTATATCAATATAAGATTTCCTGTATATTTTTACATTTCAATTAAATCCATTATTTAAAGTTGGAACCAGTTATATTATTTATTCACAGTATGGTCTATACATGCATATTCTCCATATTCAAAGACAAAGAGTACACCTGTTTGTACCCCGAATACTAATTTATACTTCTTCAAAATATTGCTCCCAGAAATGGTGGAAGAAATATTCAGGTCACCTTATCTACATATACATTGTATCACAGTAATATTCTGGACACAAAAAGCAAAAGTCACACTTATGATTGTACCAAAGCCTAAATGGAAACTGAACATGGATTACTAAAAACATCCAGGTCCAGGTTGCCTAATAGTCTCAAATATCAATCCTATTGGTGACTACGTATTTGTTTCTTCCTAAGATTATATATTCAACATAAATGCAGTTAATAATGTCTAATCCTATCACTCACTTTATACTTTGCCTGATTTCCTAATGTCTCTATTGATGTCTGCTTTCCTAAATATTTTCCCCAGTTCACCATGTGAGTGACTCTTCACATGTGATGATATTTACTTTCACTCTCTAACCGAAACCCTATTGATAAAGAATTTTTGGTCCAAATCCTGTACTCACTCTTCTTCTGAAAGCTACTGACTATCTTCCTAATCTTACTGAGTTTCCCTGTTTGAGTGGAAGTTCTCTTTTCCATTCAATCATCCAAGGTACAAGGTCCTATGCCATTGATTATCGATTTATCTGAGACATATATGCGGAACATAATTCAAAGCTAAGTATCACAATCAACAGCTCAATGTCCTTCTGAGCTTCAAATCTTACCTAGATTTCTGTTTTCATACTTATATTTTATCTCTATGTTTTAATAAATGTCACAGGTTCCCAATACCATTATTCATCTAGCAGAATGATCCCTAACCCAAATCAAACATGTTATTAAACCCTAAACATACATTGTTCCCACAATCTCACTTAACAAAAGACCAGGGACAGTGTTGGTCTTACAATACAGGAATGTAGGGGATCTTCCATATGCTGAAAACCTAAAAGGTCCATGCAGATGTGATTCCTGGAGAAGATGTAAACAGCTATGAAGGACCTTAAAGAGAAAAACTCATCTTCCATTGCAAACAACCTGGTCAGGATGAAGGGTTGTATCTTAATGAGCCTCTCTGTTCTCAATGTAGAGAAAATGGACCATACCAGGCCTGTGTGAAGAGCTGTTCCTGGGTGCCTATGGTTGATTCACCATTCTAACTTGTGAAAGTGTCACAGGAAGTAGGGGCAGCCTCTATCTCATGAGACCCTTGGAAGCAACTGTTAGGACAAAGTGATTGCCAAGGCATTGTCCTCATTCACTACCTGAAGTAAGTGATCTCACCTCTCTTCCTTGGTGATGGAACTCTCTGAACTTGTGATGCAGAAGCCAGGCAACCAGAGCCAGTCCCAGTCCCAGTCCAAGTCCCAGTGAGGTCACTTGTTTGGATTTACCAAGGACAGAGTCAGTGTTTCCTGGAACCTACTGATGTGAGGATGGCCAAATGCCAGGAGAGCTTTGTAGAGGGGCCTTTCTTGAGAAAAAGGTACTTCCCCACTTCTGGCTCCTGACAACGTCACAGATTTGGCCAAGGAGACCATATCTGAGACAGGACAGTCCATTTGGGGGAACATAGTATGGCCTACCAGTCAAACGACACTCAGGATAGTCACAGAATTACTTGGGGGAAGGAGGTGTCTTTGTGGGTGTGGGAGTGAGTTTGTGGTTTTTCTCATGTTCTGAGAATAAGTAGGAAAGGCAGTCTGTTGGGTTTGGAGTGGACTGTGTCTAGTAATTCCTTTGACAATGCGAGTTTCTATGTCTGTGTAACTCTCTGTGTCCGTGGTTGTATTCATTAGAAAAGAGAATTCATCTATGGATGTGTCCTGTCTAGTAGAAAGAATTCCAGCATTTATCCTGCCTAATTTATGAATGGACTGTGACTTCCCTTATCAATGGGCAACACGTACTATCTTCCTAAGTTCCTGTTTTCTTTCTGAATCTGGCCACTCTCCAGAGTAGGCTCATGGTTTTTTGTCCAAGTTATGTACCACCTCCAACCTCTGTGACATGGCCATGTATTCTATAGCTGAAAGGAAAGGGAGCATCTCAGAAAACTCAGATATCAGTGTGACAAGGAAAGTCTCAGTCGAGAAAACCTGCTTTGGGCCTTTTGCATCCCTATTCCTCTGTTGCCCTGAATGTCAGGAAGGTCTTTGCCTCAGGCCACCCCTTTGTGAATCCTGAAGAAAACAGTTTTCAAATGGAAATGAATGGGCATCACCTGTGGCTGTTTGCTAAAATGCTTTGAGAGATATGTGTGTGAATCAGCCTCTTGGCCGTGTGTGAGGCTGTGTCTTAGATATTCAGCACCTAATGGATCTTAAGAAAGATCCCATGTGTGCATCCAAAACCAAAATTTCTAAAAAATCAGTCATTTTAGATGAAGTTTATTGCCTTTCTCTGTTAGGTTCCTGACCTCCATCAAGTGAATTTGGGGATCCTTTGAATTAATCGAGTTTTTCAAAGCCCTGCAGAGGCTAGCCCATAGGTGCTTGGGTTTTCTAATGAATCCAAATCACATAAAGAATCTATACCTGACAGTCAGTAGGCCTCAAATTGGAGAAGCAGAGCAGTATTAGTGGCAGGCCTATTAAATCACTCCTTGTTTACAGGAAGGGTGTCCAGGTCACACTGACTTTAGGCAAATGAGGGCAAGGGAGATTATTTCAGACTCTGTCTTGTGCTTTACCCCTCATGGAAACCTCCAGCCAGAGGTAATGATGAGTGTCTATATGGAAGAAGATGAGGGCAATGTGGGAGTGTTTTGGATTTAATTGTGGTCATTTATTTGGCTGTTGGAAGAGAAGACTGGGTCCACCTGGGCTTTAACTCGGGTTTGATTCATCTTAGAGACAGAGTTCTGGAACTGACCTCAGAGAAGTATTGACATGAATTGTGTTGGGATTTTAGGAGGCCACGCATTAGAGTTGCCCTTGGAAACTGAGATCTAAGTCCAGGGTGGCTTTCCACAAAGCACTGAGAATGTCAGCCAGCATATAACCTGATTTTATTCTGAAAGACTTGGCAGGCATATTTGAGAGTCAAAACACCCATGGACCTAACATTGTAGACCTCAATGGGCCTGGCTTCATGTGACCTTTAGGCCACTCTTTGGGAAGCCTTGCCTGTGAGAGTTCTCCAGATCTTTCAATGAAATGAGCTTCCACAACATTTAGTGGTTCATGAATGAATTGAAACCCACTGTGGCTCCAAATTCATCTTTGAAAAATGGCTAGATAAATACCATGAAATTTTTAAAATTCCCATGACCAGGTGGCACTGGAGAACAGTTAGATCTCCTGATGCTCATCATAAGTGTACCGGACTGGGCCTTGATTTACTGGGTTTCATGAAAATGGCATAGAACAGAGATGCCAGTAAGTTGGAACCTTCTGAGTAGTGCGCCTTGACCAGGTGTGGGCAGGTGTGTGACAAAACATCTGTGGTGGGGCCATGTGGATCTGCCATTGGCTTCCAAATAGCATGTGATTGACTTGCAGCAGCCAGCAGACCCATTTATGTAAAGGCACTTTGTTATATAGAGAGGTTTCAGGGCAATGTTCAGAATTAGGTTGCAATGGAAAAGGGGGCATTGTAGCAAGCAATGAGTGATAGAAGCCTGGATGGTGCATTCTCCTGCAGACTCTAACCCACCACAAGTGACAGAACTCCCTGCAGCACTGTGTCCCAGTTGAACTCCTTGTTTTTTGTGAAGCAAATATCAAACTCACTGTGCAGCAGCAAGAAACACCACGAAAAGTGGAGGATGACCAAATGGCTTCACAGCGACACGGGGAGACACTAAGCCCCCAGTGGCCACAGTTTACCTACAAAGAGAGAATTCAGCACTGCTGCCTCATGTTCATTGGAAAATAAGAAAACATGTCGTCCATGTCACATAGATGCAGACCCATCTTTGATGGTCTCACTAAAAATAAAGCTAAAACTTCTGACAACACCTTATATTTCAAGTGCCCAATCTCACATGCAGTTTCTCAAACAGTCTTTAGGCCAGAAGAGCTCCATGTTGGTGTTGTGTTTACCATATACCTTGCTTTTGGAAACTCCTCTACCATCTCGAAGTTTGTGAACTCCTGAGCATTGTCCATTCCGGACATGTACTCACAAATTTTCTAACTCTTCTCCTCTAATTGTGTCTTACTTGGAGCGAAGGTAATGTCAAGGCATTGTTCTGGATCAGAGTGGGAAGTTTTGGGTTGCACATATTTGCACACACATTGGATACAATTTCCAATTTTCCATTGAAAATACAGAATCCCTGACACTATCCCATACCCTACTAGACTCTGACTACTAATCCTAATATGATGGAGAAAAATAACACAAACAGAATATAAATACAAGCAGTTCAAAGGAGGCATGATGTATATTTGGACTTGCCTTTTGCATGATAAAGTTTATGTGTTATTAATCTAGTCAATTTTTAATTAAATAGTTCTCCATGTGTTTTTAAAGTTCAAAATATGTGAATTACTGTCTCCCTTTCTCTGTAGCCTATTCAACATATGTATTTTTATATGCACATACCGAAAGCTACCTGGTATCACACCTACATTTTTGTGAGGTGGCTTCCTCACCAAATACAAATTGTGAGAAGAGATCACTCCTCCTAAACGCTTTTGGAACTGAATATTCAACCTATGGGTGAACTTCCTAGTTGAACAAAATTATAAGTCTATTCTTTGGTTGGCAGCTAAAATCCCTGACAAAATATGTTGATTAATTGTATTTTGGGATTCAAGTATGGTGGAAGTTTGTTGGACAACTTGATTAATGGTGATTAATGGTGGCAGCAGTTTGTACTTGATTGGCCATAGCCACTCCAGCCGTAACCGCTGCAGCAGCAGATACCGCCACGGCTGTCACTATAGCCGCTGTGATTCCAAAATCTCTGTGGACTCTAAGTATCTCAACAATAGGGAATTTATCAGGATCCGCAGTGACCGGGATTGGGACAAAAGTTGGAATTTTCATAATCACTGCTACAGTCCAGGAACCATTCCAACACTCAGATAAGAGACAGGTAGTATGAGAACAATCCAGCATCCCCGACGAGGTGGCCTCAGCCAAAAGGAATAAGAAGGGGGATTGGACACAGACCGTTGCAGGAGGCAATTTGGCATTATACAACAGAGAGTTGAATGAAACAGATGTAAGTCTATTACCTTGTTCACTTTCCCTAACAGTACCAGAAATATTAGCCAGCCAACTTTTGGCTCCTAGCAACTGAGCCAGTGCAGAAATATCGGCTGAAGCCCCCTTTTCATTGGAAATCAGCCATTGAAACCAGGACCAACCTACTCCTGTAGAGGAGCTGGCACTATTGTTAAAGTTATAAACATACCTATTAAGAGAGGGGGAAAGGGAGAAACATTAAGCAACTTGATGTTTCTCCCAAGAATGATCCTGACAAGGCGTAAATGTTGGGGGGAAACCAAGATTAGGGGAACAGTAAGGAGAGGCCTTGAAATGAGTGGCATTATAAATACTACTAGAAAAAGGAGGCACTGGGATTAGTACCTCGGAGATAATAGCCAAGGTAGTTATGTTAAGAGCAGAGCTGCTGTTTGCGGGGGTCTCTGAGCCTGATTGCTTCCCCGAAGCTACCTTGCTCAATACAGCACTGATAATGCTTCCTGAGACCTGATTGGACTGCAATGGGTCCTCCCAGTTAGTCAAATTTTTGGTCTTAAGGCTAATGCAATTAGCGTTTCTAAGGCTGAAACAAAAAACTCCTGTGAGATTAACTTGAGATTGATTAAAAATTCTCTCCATGTCCCCTCTAGGAGAGGCACAGGGAGCAGACATCTCACATGAGGTTGAAAAAAGAGTGGGGAGGACACTAGAATTACCATGAACCGGCATCGGCATTGGCCAGGCCCGTGCCACTGCCCACCACCGCATTGGTGTCGCCTGTGCCATCTGCACCAGCACCAGAGCCAGAGCACTTAGCAGAATGAAGATCTTCATCACAGGACTGTTGTGGTATCTCTTGTTGCTGGTCAGTTGATGTCGAGACTCTTCTTGTCAAGCGTTCAGGGACCCACAACGGTTCCGTACGATCCTGGGGAAAAACACATACAGATCCTCGTGCCCATGTCAGCACGGGGTCAGGGCCGTTCCATTGGCCCGTAAGAACATCCTTCCACTTAACATAGCCAATCACAGAGGGCTGAGGGGACACATGTCTATCGGCCGCAGAGCGACCATGAATATCCAAATTCAAAAAATTAATGGTAAATAGAGCTAAGGACAGGCGTTCTTTAGGAGTGTGTTCAGCTCCTATTCCCCCTTTTTGTTTTTGTAAAGTTTCCTTTAAGGTGGAGTGAGCACGCTCAACAATGCCTTGTCCTTGAGGATTATAAGGCAAACCATGAGTAAGTTGCACTCCCATAGTAGAACAAAAAGCTGTAAATTGTCTGTCAGTATAAGCAGTTCCATTATCAGTCTTAAGGGATGCAGGTGCACCCCATGCTGCCCATGCCTCTAAACAGTGAGTAATGACATTACGTGCCTTTTCTCCCGATAAAGCAGAAGCATGGATAATTCCAGAGCACATATCAACGGAAACATGCACATACTTAAGGTTACCAAAGTCAGGTATATGTGACACATCCATTTGCCAAACAATCAATGGCTTTAATCCCCGTGGGTTTACTCCATAATTAGGGGGATGAAGAAATGTGACACAATGGGGACATTGCAATACTATCTGCCGAGCATCCGCTCTTGAAATGGAAAAACGCCTGCGCAGCGTTAATGCATTAACATGGAAGTTTTGGTGAAACAACTTAGCCCCCTCTAAGGAGGAAGCCAAGCATATCAATTGACCTCTAGTGGCTAAGTCCGCATAGCCATTACCTTGGGATAACGGACCAGGAAGAGAGGTGTGAGCCCTGATATGCATTGGATAAAAAGAAGCAGTGCGGTTAGAGATAAGCTGTTGAAGCTGAGTAAAGTAAACAGACACATTGTGGGCATCACTAATAGTTCCCACGGCCTCCAGGACTTTTAGTGCTTGTACCACATAGCTGGAGTCCGAAATAAGATTAAAAGGAAAAGAACACTGTTTAAAAACTTCAATAACAATTTGTAGTTCTACCCATTGTGGATTTCCAGGAGCAAATTGATGCTGGATAGGGGGAGAGTCATTAATTATGTAGGCTCCCATTCCAGACTTGGAACCATCAGTAAAAATGTTAATAGCCCCCGTGTTTGGGCATGGAAAGCTCTCCTCGAAACACCCCCACCGTACGGCGGCGGGTCCGGAGGATCATTTTTTTTTTTTTCTTCTGAGCTCCTGTTTATTTTTGTTCCCTTCTCCCATAGTTAGACTTCCTAGCTGCCGAGACAGTCTCCCGAGCTCCTCCTCCTCATCGTCCTCCTCTTCTGACCCACTTTTGCATGGGAGTGTGCGCAGTGTACTGAGATCTGGATACAAGCGTTTCCTCCCCCGTTTCTCGCTCTGCACATTCCCTTCCTCCTGATATATTTCACTCCGTGCCAGAGACAATCGCCTCCTCCCCTGTTTCTCGCTCCGCACACTGCCATCCTCCTGAAATATGTCACTGCCTGCCGGAGATAATTGTTTCCTCCCCTGTTTCTCGCTCCGCACACTCCCACCCTCCTGAAATACCTCACTGCCTGCCATTTCTGATCTTTCTTCATGTAATTGCTCTAAAACTTCTTGTCCTTTAGTAAGTGCTTCCTGACATCTGCCATCTGCGAGGCAACTACGGATCATCTTCCAAAGGGGTATCACCCCACCATCTAATATGCCCTGCTCAGAAGCAAAGTCAAGATCTGTGCCTAACTTATCCCAGCTAGGTAGAGTGAGGCTACCCGAGAACGCGAACCACGGTGCAACAATATCTGTCTTCTGTAAAAATCTCTGTAAAGTACTACGTTTCACTTCTAGGCCCTTGGAACGTAACAGGTTATCTAGGGCCAAGAGAAGCGGACTTGAAGATACGGCACCCATGACACAACAAAAGACACACAAAAAACAAAAGTGAAAGTAAGAGCGAAAGTACACAGTGCAGCTGCAATAAGATGTAATGCTCTCTCTGGCTTTACAGAGGAGCTGCCGCTTTGATAGCGGGTCCCAATTACCTAGGACTAATCTCCGCTTTGATAGCGGGTCCCAATTACCTAGGACTAATCTCCGCCTTGATAGCGGGTCCCAATTATCTGGGACTGATCTCCGCTTTGATAGCGGGTCCCACTTATCTAGGACTGATCTCCGCTTTGACCGCGGGTCCTACTTACCTGGGACTAACTGGTTCACCACCCCTGACTGCTGAAAGTTCTGGTTCCCGGGTTTTCAGCACCACTTGTCGCGACCCCTTGCCAGCAAGGAAGACGCAACTCAGGAATCTTCTTTCAGCAGTTTATTCAGGCCTTGATTAAAATATCTTTTTGTGACCCCCCTCTCTACTGGCGAGCGCCCAAGCACAGCCTAATAAAGTCTCCCACGTACCAATCTTAAGCCGCTGCGTGGATCTTTCTTATAGGGTGGCAAGGGATAGCGTGCCAACTCTCCAAAAAAGAATTTGTTTATCACAGGCCACAGTGGAAGCTGGCGCCATCTTCTAATGGCGGCCACAATCTACAACAATGGCTTACCACAATAGGACATATATTTCATCAACAATTTCGCAATTTTATAGGCATTTGTTTCACTTTCAATCGCTTCCTGCTTCAGAACACATGTATTCCTCAAGGTTTCTTGACTGGTCTTTTCATGAGACTTCTTTCCAAACAAATTATTTTCGATTTCCATAATCAATTTGAAGCAAAACTCACACACTTTTCATGATAAACCAAAATCCTCATATTTCCATTAAATGTATAATGGGTTGGAATGAATGATTGTATATTAATATAAGATTTCTTATATATTTTCACATTTATTTCAATCTATTATTTCAAGTTGAAACCAGTTTTATTATTTATTCACAGTATGGTCTATTCATGCATTTCCTCTGTATTCATAGACACAGGGTGCACCTTTTTGTAGCCCCAATACAAATTTATACGTCTTCAAAATATTGCTTCGAGAAATAGTGGAAGAAATACTCATGTCACCTGATCTACATATACATTTCATCACAGTAATATTCTGGACACAAAATTCAAAGGTCACACTTATGATTCTACCAAATCCTAAATAGAAAGTGAACATGGATTACTAAAATCATCCATGTCCAGGGTGCCTTATGCTCTCAAATGTTAATCCTTTTGGTGACTGCATATTTGTTTCTTCCTAAGATTATATGCTCAACCTCAACCCTGTTGAAAATATCTAATCCTATCACTCACTTTATACTTTGCCTGATTTCCTAATGTCTCTATTGATATCTGCATTCCTACATATTTTCCCCATTTCATCATTGTTGGGGACCCTCCACATGTGCTGTTATTGAAATTCACTCTCTAACCGAAACCCTATTGCTAAATAACTTTTGGTCCAAATCCTATACTCATTGTTCTTCTGATACTTACCGACTATCTTCCTGATCCTACTGACTATCTCTGTTTGAGGGGATGTTCTCTTCTACAATCAATCATCCAAGGTACAAGTTCCTATGCCATTGTATATCAATTTATCTGACATATCTGTGCAGAACGTAATTCAAGCTAAGTAATCCAATCAAGGACCCCATGACTTTCTGGACTTCAAATCTTACCTGGATTTCTGTTTTCATACTTATATTTCACCTATATATTCTTGTAAGTATCGCAGTTACACAATACCATTATACATCCCGTAGAATGATTCCTAACCCAAATCGAACTGGTTATTAAGCTTAACCATACACTGTTCCCTCAATCTAACATTACAGAAGAGCTGGAACAGAGTTGGTCTTACAATGCAGGGATGGAGGGGATCTTCCACCTACTTAGAACCTCAATGGTCCATGCAGAAATTATCCCTGGAAAACATGTAGGCAGGTATGAAGAACCTGAGAGAGCAAAGGTCATCTTCCATGGCAAACAGCCTGGTCAGGATGAAGGGTTGTGTCTGAATCAGCCTCTCTCTTCTTAATGTAGAGAAGATGGACCAAACCAAGCCTGTGTGGAGAGCTTTTCCTGTGTGGCAATGTTTGATATACCATTCTAACTTGTGAAAATGTCACAGGAATTGGGGCAGCATCCATCTCATGGGACCCTTGCAAGCAACTGTTAGAGCAAAGTGGTTGCCAAGGCAGTGACCTCATTCAGTTCCTGAAAAAAGTGACCTCCCCTCACTTCCTTTGTAATGGAACTCTCTGAACTTTGGAACCAGGAAGCTAGGCCCCCAGAGCCAGTCCCAGTCACAGTTGGCACACTTGATTGTATTTACCAAGGACAGAGTCAGTCTTTATTGGTACCAACTGATGTGAGGATGGCCAAATGCCAGGAAAGCTATGAAGATGGCTGTTTCCTGAGAAAGCAGGTAGTTGTTCTGGCAAAGACACCAGATCTGAGAAAGTACAGGCCATTTCGGGGGAACATAGTATGGCCCAGCAGTCAGAGGAAACTCCAGATAATCAAAGACCTACTTCTGGGAAGGAGGTGCTTTGTGGGTGTGGGTGTGAGTTTGTGGTTTTGTCACATGTTCTGAGAATAGGTAGGAATAGTGGATTGTTTGTTTTTGAGTGGATTGTTTCTAGAAGGTCGTTTGACACTGCGAGGGTTTCAAAAAGTGTATCCCACAGTGTCCGTGGTTGTTGACATTTGATAAGAGAATGCATCAATGGAAGTGTCCTGTCTAGTAGAAAGCTTCCCAGCATTCATCCTGTGCAATTGATGAATGGACTGCAGCTTGCCTTATGAATGGACAACACCTACTATCTTCCTAAGCTCTAGTTTTCTTCCTGAATTCTGGCCACTCTCCAGAATAGTCTCATGATTTGGTGTCCAAGATATGTACCGCCTCCAAGATTTGTTACATGGTCATGTACTGGATAGCTGAAGGCAATGGGAGCATCTCAGAAAACTCAGATATCAGTGTGACCAGTAAAGTCTCAGTGGAGAAACCCTGCTTTGGGCCTTTTGCTAACCTATTGTTCTGTTGCCCTGAATGTCAGGAATTTCTTTGCCTCAGGCAACCCCTTTGTAAATCCTGAAGAAATCAGTTTTCAAATGAAAATGAATGGGCATCACCTGTGGCTGTTTGCTTAATTGCTTAAAAAGTTATGTGTCTGAATCAGCCCCTTGGCCCTATGTGAGGCTGGGGCTTAGATTCTCGGCACCTGATGGATCTACAGAAAGATCCCATCTGTGAATCCAAAACCAAAATGGCCAAAAGAGCAGTCAATGTGGATGAAGTCTCTTGCCTTCCTCTGTAAGTCCTGACCTCTATCAAGTGAGAATAGATATCATTTGGGTCAAATGAGTTCTTCAAAGCCCTGCAGAGGCTAATGCATAGGTGCTTGGATTTTCTCATGACTCCAATTCACACAAAGGAATTTATACTCAACAATCAGTAAGAGTCAAAATGGAGAAGCAGAGCAGTATTAAGGGCAGGCCTATTTGATCACTCCTGGTTCACAGGAAGGGTGTCCAGGCCAACCTGACTTTAGGCAATTGAGGGGTAAGTGAGCTTATTTTGGACACTGTCTTGGGCTGCACCCCTCATGGAAACCTGCAGCAAGAGGTTATGATGAGTTTCTCTATGGCAGAAGATGAGGGTCATGTGGGAGTGTTTTGGTTTCAATTGTGGTCATTTGTGTGGCAGTGGAATAGGCCACTAATGAGATTCGCCCTTGTAAACTGAGATCTAGCCAACTCCTTGGGAAAAATTGCCTGTGAGAGTTCTCCAGAGCTTTAATTGGAATGAGCTTCCTCACCATTTAATGGATCCTGAATGAATTGAAACCCACAGTGCTTCCAACTTCATCATTGAAAAGTGGCTACATAAATACCATGAAATTTTTGCCATTCCAATGACCAGGTGGCACTGGAGAACCTTTCATGTCCTTTTGCTCATCATGAGTGTACCAGACAGTGCCTTGATTGTCTGGGTTTCATGAAAATGATGTAGAATAGAAATGCCAGTAACTTGTAGCCTACTGAATAGTGGGCCTAGAGCGGTGGTGTGCAGGTGTGTGATAAAACATCTCTTGTGGGGCCATGTGGATCTGCCATTGCTTCGAAAGGGCTTGAGACTGACATGGTGCATCCAGCAGAAACTTATATGTCTGAAACCTCTCCATGTAAAGGCATCTTTTTATATGCAGATTTTCAGGGCAATGTTCAGAATCAGGTTGCTATGGTCAAGGGGGCACTCTATGTGGGATAGAATCCTGGTTGGTGAACTCTCCTGCAGACTCTGACCCACCACACATGACAGAACTCCCTTCAGCACTGGGTCTCAGTTGAACTCGTGTTATTTAGTGAAACAAATACCAAACTCCCAGTGCAGCGGCAAGAAACACCATGAAATGTGGAGGATGATCAAATGGCTTCACAGTCCACACAGGAGACACTTAGCCTTAAGTGGCCACAGTTTACCTACAAAGAGTGAATTCATCACTGCCTCCTTATGTCTTTTGGAAAATAAGAAACCATGTCCTCCAGGTTACATAGATGCAGACACAGCTTTGATGCTTTCACTAGAAATGAAGCTAAAGCTCCTGACAAAAACATATATTTCAAGGATCTTCTAGCTTTCAGAGTCTGTGTTGAAATATCAGCTGTTATCCTGATTGGTTTACCCATAAATGTAATCTGCTTCCTTTCTCTTGTAGCTTTTAAAATTCTCTCTTTATTCTGTATGTTGGGTATCTTCATTATAATGTGTCTAGGTGTGGATCTCTTATGATTTTGCACATTCGGCGTCCTGTTGGCTTCTAGGACTTGGGAGTCTGTCTCATTCTTCATGTCTGGGAAGTTTTCTCATATTATTTCATTGATTACATTGCTCATTCTTTTGGTTTGGACCTCTATACCTTCCTGTATCCCAATGACTCAAAAGTTTGGTCTCTTTATGTTATCCCATATTTCTCGGATGTTCTGTTCATGGTTTCTTAACAGTCTTGCTGAGCTGTCTATGTTCTTTTCAAGTTGAAATACTTTGTCTTCATTGTCTGATGTTCTATCTTCTAAGTGTTCTACTCTGATGGTAGTATTCTCAATTGAGTTTTTAAGTTGGTTTATTGCTTACTGCATTTCTAGGATTTCTGTTTGTTATTTTTTACAACTTCTATCTCCCTGTATAATTGATCTTTTGCTTCTTGGATTTGTTTGTGTAATTCATTGTCGAAGTGATCTTTCATTGTCTGATTTTGCTGTCTAATGTCTTCCTGGAGACTCCAGATCATCTGAAGCATGTATATCCTGAGTTCTTTATCTGACATTCCATCTGCTGCAGCTATTAACTCTTCTAAATTTGTGTTGACCTGCATTGCTTGTGGTCCTTTTTTCTTTGTCTTTTCATACGGCTTGCGTTTCTGCTTGGTGAAACTGTTGTGATTTTGAAATTTTCCCCCTATATATTTATATTGCTCTTGTATATTTGAAAAATCTTCCTTGCAGGGGCGGGGGGTGGCTGTGCTGCTTCTCCAATTTGGGTGATCTATCTACCACGCTGATGATCTATCTCCTGATCGGTCGCAGGTCTGCCTACCATGCAGGCGTGGGAGGCGGCTCTGCTCTGCCCCTCCTCCAATTGGTGTGACGTGTCTACCACACCCGTGGACCCCTGGGGTGTTCTGCCGATTGGTCACAGGTCTGCCTACCTTGGAGGCGAGGGCGGCGGCTCTGCTCTGCCCCTACTCCAATTGGGGTGACGTGACTACCACGCCGGCAGGTGGGTGGGCCTGTTCTGTGGTCAGTCACAGGTCTGCCTACCTTGAGGGCATGGGCGATGGATCTGCTCTGCCCCTACTCCAAATGGGTGAAGTGTCTGCCATGCTGGCAAGCCGCTGGGCCTCTTCTGCTGGTCAGGTGCAAATTTGTCTACCTTGAGGGTGCGGGTGGTGGCTCTGCTCTGCCGCTACTCCAATTGGGGTGTCGTGACTACCAAGCCGGTAGGTTGCTGGGCCTGTTCCGGGCACGTGCAAAGATTCTGCTCTGCCCCTACTCCTATTGGGATGACGTGACTATCATGCCGGTGGGCCACTTGGATTGTACTAGGCGCGGGAGAAGGCTCTGCTCTGCAACTACTCCAATTGAGGTGACGTTACTACCACGACTGCTGGTCACTGGGCCTGTTCTGGGCACCTGCGGCGGCTGTGCTCTTCCTCTATTCCAACTGGGGTGAAGTGATTATCATGCAGGTGTGTCGCTGGGCCTGTTCCGAGCATGGGCAGCGGCTCTGCTCTGCCCCTCTGGCTTGATGAAAAAGTGAGAGAGACTCGGGTGTTTGTGACTCACTTTCTTTACCAGGAGACTAACTGTTTCTGTCACCGCTGGTATCAATGAAGTTATCTCCTCCGCTGCTTTCTGATGACATCAGATCTCTGCCATGTTGGTATCCCATGCAAAAGGCAGCATTTCGTTCCCTTTGCTGGGTGACCAATGCAATGGTGAGTCCTGACTTGCCCTCACAAGCCCCGTCTCAATCCTGTTGCCACTGCCTATGAAGGCTCGGTTGATATTTACCTCCACATTATTCAGCAAGACCCGGACCGGGAAGCAGTTTCCACGGGTTCTTTAGCCCTGAGCAAGATCAGTTCGGGGAGGCCAAATTTGGCCGCTCTGGGCTCAGTGTATGTTCTAATAGGAGCAGGCTCCAAGACGCAGTTTCTGCGGGTTCTTTAGCACTGAGCCTGAGTAATTTGTCTTCGAGACAAAGGTGAATGGCATCCTGAAATTACCTGTTCTATAGCTGAATGAGCTGCGATCAGTCGAAAACAGGGATGGTGACGACAGCTCTTCAAGATGGTGGACGCTGGCTTCCTCTGTGGTCTGACCGGTATGGAGAACGGAATTGGACCGCATCCATCCCCGTCTCAATCCCAGAATTCAGCACTGAGCACAGTAATTGCATAGCTGGCAGGAGCCCATAGAATCCGCACCACTGTATATTTGCGATGCTATCTCGTCATTTCCCAGTGCGCGCCACAGACTCTAGCTGCAGGGCAATTTGCTGAATAAGCAGCATGACCCTCCGTGCGGACAAATCACTCGCGTTTGAGCCCCCGTAGCTGATCCTCGTGAGATGGATATATGTCCACTAGGTTGTGGAGCACCAAAATTTGCTGGAAATTCCTAACAAGATAGGTTTTAGCCGTTCTAACTCGTCATTCTCCCGCACAGTGAAGCGGTACATGGGGGTAATGCACTCCATTCGCCGCCATCATGTGATCCCCCAAAGTTAGTTTTCAGTACTAGGAAAAAAATATGTATTTCAGGTGGAGGAATATTTCTGAGAATAATCTTGTGAAAAGTTGATTATAAATCCACATACATGAATATGAATGAATTTAGGGAGGGTATAAAAAAATATACTAAATATTTTTAAAAATCTGGAGAGTGAATATATATATATATATATATATATATATATATATATATATATATATACATACACACAGACACACACACACACACACACAGACATTAAAAAGTAGCATTATGTATGTGAATTGAAATTCACCATGAAATATATATCATCCACAGATCCAAAAATATTAATTTTAATGTACATGGATTTATGTTGTTCAACTAAGAAGCTCACACATATGTTGAATTTTCAGTTCCAACAGCATTAAGTAGGAGTGATCTCTTCTCACAATTTGTATCTGCCAAGCCAGCCACCTCACCAAATGTACGACTGATACCAGGTAGAATTCTATATGTGCTTATAAAAATACATGTGATGAATAGGCTACAGAGAAAGGGAGACAGTTATTCACATATTTGTTAACTTTTAAAACACATGGAGAACTATTTCAATTAAAATTCGCTAGATTTATAACACCTACCATTTATCATATGAAAGGCAAGTCCAATTATACACCATGCCTCCTGTGAACCTCTTGTATTTGTATTCTGTTTGGGTTATTATTCTCCATCAAATTAGGATAAGAAGTCAAAGTCAGTAGGGTATGTGTTAGTGTCAGGGATTCAGTATTTCGAATGGAAAATTGGAAAATGTATCCAATGTGTATGCAAATATGTGCTACACAAATATCTTCCCACTCTCATTCAGAACAATGTCTTGACATTACCTTCGCCCTACATAAGACACAATTAGAGGAGAAGATTTAGAAAATCTGTGAATACATATGTGGAATGGAAAATGCTCAGAAGTTCACAAATTTGGAAGTGGTAGAGGAGTTTCCAAAAGGGACAGGGTAATCACTCCAAAAACATGAAGTTCTGCCAGCTTAACATCTGAAGAAACTGCCTCTGAGGTTGGGCAATGAAATATATGCTGTTGTGAGAAGCATTAGCTTCATATGTAGTGAGACCATCAAATCTGGTTCTGCATCTATGTGACCTGGAGGACATGGTTTCTTATTTTCCAATGAACATGAGGCAGCAGTGCTGAATTTTCTATTTGTAGGTACACTGTGGCCACTGGTGTCTCCCCGTGTGGACTGTAAATTCATTTGGTCATCCTCCACTTTCGTGGTGTTTCTTGCTGCTGCACTGGGAGTTTGGTATTTGCTTCATTAAATACAAGGGTTCAACTGAGACACAGTGCTGAAGTGAGTTCTGTCAAGTGTGGTGGGTCGGGTTCTGCAGGAGAATGCACCAACCAGGCTTCTATCCCACATAGCTTGCCCCATTGACCATACCATCTGATTCTGAACATTGCCCTGAAACCTCTCCATATAACAATATGCTTTTACATATAAGGTTCTACTGACTGCAAAATGTCAGTCACAATCCATTTGGAAGCCAATGGCAGATCCACATGCCCCCACCACAGATGTTTTATCACACACCTGCCAACCACTGCTCTAGTACAACTACTCAGCATGATCCAACTTACTGGAATCTCTGTTCTACAACATTTTCATAAAACCCAGTCAATCAGGGCACTGTCCTGTATACTCATGATCAGCAACAGGACATCCAAATGTTCTCCAGTGCTACCCGGACATGGGAATTTCAAAAATTTCATGTTATTGATCTAGCCAATTTTCAAGGATGAAGTTGGAGGCACTGTGGATTTCAATTCACTCAGAAACCATTAAATGGTGAGGAAGCTCATTTCAATGCAAACTCTGGAGAATTCTTACAGGCAAGGCTTCCAAAAGTGCCCAAAAGTCAGATTAAGCCAGGCCCATTGAGGTCTACAATGTATGGTCCATGTGTGTTTTGACTCTCAAATATGGCTGCCAAGTCTTTAAGAATAATATCATGTGATATCCTGGCTGAGATTCCCTGTCCTCTGTGGAAAGTCAACTTGGGCTTAGATGTCACTTTCCAAAGGCAACTCTCATGCAAGGCCATTTAAAATTCCAACACAATTCCTGGCAATAATTCTCTGAGATCAGTAAAGAACTCAGTCTCTAAGGGGCATCACACCAGAGTGCAAGCCTAGTTTGACCCAGTGATCTCTTCCAACCGCCAGACACATGTCCACAATTAAAACCAAAACACTCTCACATGGCCCTCATCTTCTTCCATATAGACACTCATCATATCCTCTGGCTGGAGGTTTCCATTAGTGACGCAGCCCACGACAGTGTCCAAAATAAGCTCCCTGCCCCTCATTTGCCTAAAGTCAGGGTAGCATGGACTCTCTTCCTGTGAACCAGGAGTGATCAAATAGGCCTGCCTTTAATATTGCTTGGCTTCTCCAACTTGAGGCCTTCTAGCTTTGGGGTTTAGATTCTTTAAGTGAATTGGAGTCATGAAAATCAAGCCCCTATGGCCTAGCCTCTGCAGGGCTTTGAAGAACACATTTGACCCAAAGGATCCCTATTCTCACTTGATGGATATCAGGAATCTACCAGAGGAAGGCAAGAGAGTTCATCAAAAATATATGATCTTTTTGCCATTTTGGTTTTGGATGCACACATGGGATCTATCTTTAGATCCATCAGGTGCTGAGAATCTAAGCCACAGCCTCACACAGGGCCAACAGGCTGATTCAGACATATCCCAATCCTAAGCAATTAAGCAAAGAGCCACAGGTGATGCCCATTCATTTCCATTTGAAAACTCTTTTTTTCAGGCTTCACAAAGTGGTGGCTTGAGGCAAAAAACTTCCTGACATTCAACAGAACAATAGGTAAGCAAAAGGACCAAAGCAGGGTTTCTCCACTGAGACTTTCCTGGTCAACAGATATCTGAGATTTCTGAGATGCTAGCCATTTCCTTCAGCTATCCATTACATAGCCATGTCACAGATCTTGGAGGTGGTACAAATCTTGGACACAAAACCATGATACTATTCTGGAGAGTGGCCAGAATTGAGAGAGAAAACAGGAAATTAGGAAGCTTGTAGGTGTTGCCCATCCATAAGGCAAGCCAGAGTCCACTCATGAATTGGGCAGGATTAATGCTGGGAAGCTTTCTACTAGACAGGACACATCCATTGATGCATTGTCTTTTCTAATGTCTACAACAATGGACTCAGTGGGATACACACACATAGAAACACTCACCTTGTCAAAGGACTTAATAGAAATATTCCACTCCATACCAAATAAACCGCCTTTCCTACCTATTCTCAGAACATGAGACAAAACCACAAACTCACACCCACACCCACAAAGGCACCTCCTTCCCCCTAGTAGGTCTGTGACTCCCCGGAGTGTCCTCTGACTGGTGGGCCATACTATGTTCCCCGGAAATGACCTCTTCTGTCTCAGATCATGTCTGCTTGGCCAACTCTGTGAAGTTCTCAAGAGTCAGCGGTGAGACACTACCTGCTTTCTTAGGAAAAGCCCCTCTTCACAGGTTTCCTGGCATTTGGCCATCCTCACATCTGTAGGTACCAAGAAAGACTGACTCTGTCCTTGGTAATTCCAAACATGTGAGACCACTGGGACTAGAACAGGGACTGTCTCTGGGTGCCTGGCTTCCTGGATCCCAAGTTCAGAGAGTTCCCTCACCAAGGAAGTGAGGTGAGATCACTTCCTTCAGGATCTGAATGATGTCACTGCTTGGCAACCACTTTGTCCTAACAGTTGCTTCCAAAAGTACCATGAGGTGGAGGCTGCCCCGATTTTCATGGGACACTTTCTCTAGTTAGAATGCTGTATCAACCATAAGCACCCGGGAACAGCTTCCACACAGGACTGGTTTGGTCCATGTTCTATGCATTAAGAAGAGAGAGACTGATTCAGACACAACCCTTCATCCTTACCAGAATGATTGCCATGGAAGATGACTTTTGCTTTCTGAGGTACTTCATAGCTGCCTTCATCTTCACCAGGGATCATTTCTGCATGAACATTTGAGTTTCTCAGCAGGTGAAGATCCCCTGGATTCCTGTAGTTTAATACCCACACAGTTCCTGCTCTCCTGCAAAGTTAGTGTATGGTTAGGGTTAATAATATTTTTGATTTGGGTTAGGAATCATTCTGCAGGATGAATAATGGGATTGGGAACCTGTGATATTTATAAGAATATATAGGTGAAATATATGTATGAAAACGGGAATCTAAGAAAGATTTGAAGCCCAGAAGGGCATTGGGCCCTTGGTTTGGATACTTAGTGTTGAATTATGTTCTGTACAATTGTCTCAGTTAAATCAAAATACAATGGCATAGGACCTAGTACCTTGGATGATTGAATGTAGAAGAGAACATCCAGTCAAAAAGGGATAGTCGGTAGGATTAGGAAGATAGTCAGTAGGTTTAGGAAGAAGAGTGAGTATATGATTTGGAATAAAAAGCTTCTTTAGCAATAGGGTTTCGTTTAGAGAGTGAATGAAAATGTAAGCACATGTGAAGAGTCAGCCAAAATGATGAACTGGGGAAAATATGTAGGAAACCAGGTGTCAATAGAGACATTACGAAATCAGGCAATGTATAAAGTGAGTGATAGGATTAGACATTTTCAACAGGCTTGAGTTTGAATATATAATCATAGGAAAAAACAAATATGTCGTCACAAATGGGAATGACATTTGAGAGCATTAGGCAACCTGGACATGGATGCTATTAGTTATCAACATTCACTTTCCTTTTAGGCTTTGGTACAATCATAAGTGTGACATTTTATTTTTTTTTTTTTGTTCAGAATATTACTGTGATAAAATGTATATGTAGATTAGGTGACATGAGTATTTCTTTCACCATTTCTGGGAGCAATAATTTGAAGATGTATACATTAGTATTAGGGGCACAAAGAGGTGTAACCTGTTTCTATGAATATAGAGATAATGCATGAATAGACCATACTATGAATAAATAACATAACTGATTCCACTTTAAATAATGGATTGAATTGATATGTGAAAATATATAAGAAATCTTATATTGATATACAATCATTCATTCCAACCAGTTATATATCTAATGGTAATATTAGGATTATGTTTTATGATGAATGGTGTTTGAGTTTTGCTTTATAAGTGATGACGTTAAACAAAAATAATGTGTTTGGAAAGAAGTCTCATGAAAAGACTAGTCAAGAAACATGGAGGAATGCATGTGTTCTGAATCAGGAAGTGATTGATCGTGAAACAAATTCCTATAAATTTTCTAATTTGTGACTGAAATATATATCCTATGATGTGCATAAACTGAAGACATAGTAACGTACAAGTGTTGAATAAAAATGAAAGTGAAAATACACATCATGTCCCCTAGGAATCTACTTGCATTGATTTTAAACTGGCTAAGTAACTGTAGAAATATTAGGGTTTGTATGCACCATTCACTGAATTTAGTTTTCAGTACTAGGAAACAATATGTATTGCAGGTGGATGATTATTTCTGAGAATAATATTGTGGAAAGTTGATTATAAATCCACAGATATGAATATGAATGAATTTAGGGAGTGTATAATAAGACACATATATTTCATATTTTATATTTTGAAAAATCTGGAGAGTGTATATATATACACACACACACACACACGCATATGCACAGATATTAAAAAGTAGCAATACAGGAGATCCATTATGAAGGCAGGCATGGAGAAATCAAGTCTATGATCTCTTCAGCTGCACGGGCATAGGGAGTCGTAAACTGTCTAAATGCTGTTTGCTCAGAATCACTAGGCAATGTTGACCTGTTGTGAATCTGGGGCGAGCAGTCTGGGCCCCTCAGAACACACACAGAGCCCGGATTGGCTGCATTCAAGATTAGATTCGTCTGGTTTTTGTGACTCAGCACTAACATTCCCGCTGAAATAACTGGTCGGTCTTTCTGAATTGACAGAGTTAAAAGACAACTGAGCCTTCATAGGCAGTGGCCACAGGATTGAAATGGGGCTTGGGAGATATAGTCAGGACCCACCTGTTGAATTGGTCACCCAGCAAAGGGAACGAATGGTCAGCATTTTAATGGGATACGACCATGGCAGAGAACTGACTTTACAGGCGGAGGAGATAACTTCATTGAAACCAACGCGACAAGTGTGTAATCCCATTGCCATCTCTCTCAAAACCATGGGGAAACCTCAAGGGCCCTTCACAGCTCTGCCGTAATGGCCCCTCCCAGGTCTCCCAGGAGCGCGATAGCCAGACCTAGGGAATCAGGATTGGCTCGGGACTCGCAGCGTGGAATTCCCGGCTACCACTCCCACCAGTGCTGACAATTGAGGTCTCTTACACCACCTACCGGGGGCATGGCTCCCGGAGGACAAGAAAATTCGCTGGGGGTTCTCAGGCCAAAGCTCTACAAACTTAGGGTCTGAGGGAGGCAAACAGGGAGAGTGTGCCCAGGTGTTCATTAAAACAGGGCTACCATTAGCAGAGGCCTGGTGTGTAACCAATATTGTGGTGAGCGTCAAAGGTGAGCAGGGCCTGGCTTGAGGAAGCACAATAGAATGCCCTAGGCACTCAGGATTGGAGACCCACCCAGTCTGGGAGGAAGAGCTGCTGCACTGTGATTGGTTCCCGCTAATTGAGAGGAGAATCTTGGCCCAGTGCACACAGCTCCACCTACTGGAAGAGAAGTAAATTGAACTCTAGGACTGCATGTATTAATATTATTATTTTATTTGTATGCTTTTCTTTTTCTTTGATTTTCATTTTTGTTGTTGTTCTTTAACTATTTAATGTTTTTATTTTTTTTAAATTTTTTATTTTATTATTATTATTATTATTTTAAATTTTAATTTTCATTTTTTAATTATCATTATTACTTAAAATTTTCTTTATTTTCTATTTTTTTCTTTTGTCTTTTCATTTCTTTTCAATTTTGTTATACCCCCTTCCTTGAATTCTACCTGCCTACTCTCATTCTCCTTAGTGACTTCTTCCCTTCCCTTCTAATATCTTTCCTTCCAAGCATCAAATAAATTTATAAGAGTAAGCAGTAACTCAGTAGTCAAACAGAACAAGAAGTAACATGAGAAGCATAAAAAAGCAAGGAAGAAAAAAAGTGCAAACAATGAAGGACAGCCTAAATATTCAAGAGCATCTAGAGTCATCAGAAAAATGGTCATATAAAGAACTCAAGGAATACCTTAGACAGATGGAATGGAACCTTAAAGAGGATACGAGACAACAAAAACAGTGAAAGAACGCATTGAAAATGAATTACATAAACAGATAAAATAAGAAATTAAGCATCTTTATCAGGAGATAGAGATTATTAGAAAAATCAAACAATAATTCTAGAAATGAAGGAAATGATAAACCAAATTAAAAACTCAATTGAGAGTATCATTAACAAAGTGGATCAAGTAGAAGACAGAATGTCAGATAATGAAGACAAAATATATCATCTTGAAACAAACTCTAGCCAAGAAAGAAATGCTGTAAAAAATTATGAGAAAACATCCAAGAGATATGGGATAACATAAAAAAACAATCTTATGAGTCATCCGGAAAGAGGAAGGTACAGAGATTCAAACCAAGGGAATGAGTAACCTGCTGAATGAAATAATTAGAGAAAACTTTCCAGAAATAAAAATGGAAACAGATAAACAAATTGTAGATTCTTACAGGACACTGAGCACACAAAATCACAGTAGACCCATGCCAAGACACATTGTTATGAAGTTATCCAATATACAAAACAAAGAGAAAATATTAAAAGCTACCAGAGAAAGGAGGCAGATTACAATCAGGGGTAAACCAAAAAGGTTAACAATGGATTTTTTTATCACAGATGCTGGAAGTGAGAAGATCCTGGAACAATGTACTTCAAACACTGAAAGACAATGGATGCCAACCAAGAATTATGTATCCAGCAAAATTAAGCTTAATGTAAGACAACGAAATAAAAATATTTCATGATAAACAAAAGCTAAAAGAATTTGCAGCCAGAAAACCAGCATTGGAAAGCATCTGGAGCAAAACACTACACAAGGAAGAAATGAAAATCAACAACGAAAACCATCAGTGGGAAGTGCCCCAGTAATGACAGAGGGCGGGGAAAAGCTAATCATGGAGAAACAATCTAATTTAAAAAAAAAGATATAGGCAAACATGGGTGGCAGTACAAACCATATATCAATAGTAACTCTAAACGTTAATGACTTAAACTCTCCAATAAAGTGACATAGGCTTGTAACTTGAATTAAAAAAAAAAACAAATCCAACAATATGTTGCCTCCAGGGGACACATCTGAATGGAAAAGACATGCACAAGCTGATGGTGAAAGATTTAGAAAATTTATACCATGCACACAGACCTCGTAAGCAAGCAGGGGTGGCCATCCTCCTATCAAATAAAATCGACCTCAAGACTAATTTAATCAAAAGGGATAAGGAAGGACATTATATACTGTTAACAGAAACCATTCACCGACAAGACATAACAATTATCAATATTCACGCAGCAAATAATGGTGCTGCGACGTTCATAAAACAAATTCTCCTCAATTTCAAGAATCAAATAGACCACAATACAATAATTATGGGTGACTTCAACTCACCTCTCTCACCATTGGACAGATCCTCCAAACAAAAGTTGAATAAAGGAACTATAGAACTCAATATCACAATCAATACCCTAGACTTAACTGACATATATACAATATATCAACCATCATCAAGTGGATATACTTTTTTCTCAGCAGCACATGGATCCTTCTCAAAAATAGACCATATGTTATGCCATAGGGCAACCCTCAGTAAATATAAAGGAAAGGAGATAATACCATGAATTTTTTGTGATCATAATGGAATGAAACTGGAAACCAATGATAAAAGAAAAAAGAAAAAATCATACATCACCTGCAAAATGAACAATATGTTACTGAATGATCAATGGGCAACCCTCAGTAAATATAAAGGGGAGGAGATAATACCATGAATTTTTTGTGATCATAATGGGATGAAACTGGAAACCAATGATAAAAGAAAAAAGAAAAAATCATACATCACCTGCAAAATGAACAATATGTTACTGAATGATCAATGGGTTACAGAAGACATAAAGGAGGAAATAAGAAAATTCTTCGAGATAAATGAAAATACAGACACAACATTTCAGATTCTATGGGACACAATGAAAGAAGTTTTAAGAGGTAAATTCATCGCCTGGAGGTCATTCCTCAAAAAAAGAAAAAAAAAAAAAAACAACAAATAAATGAGCTCACACTTTATCTCAAAGCCCTAGAAAAGGAAGAGCAAAACAACAGCAAATGTAGCAGAAGGCAAGAAATAATTAAAATCAGAGCGAAATTGAAACAAAAGAAACTATTGAAAAAATTAACAAAAGTAAAAGTTGGTTCTTCGAAAAGATAAATAAGATCGACAGACCCTTAGCCGTGCTAACGAAGAGAAGAAGAGAGAGAACTCAAATTACTAACATACGGGATGAAAAAGGCAATATCACAACAGATGCAACATAAATACAGAAGAAAATTAGAAATTATTTGGAAAACTGTATTCCAATAAAATAGAAAATAGTGAAGACATCGATAAATTTCTTAAGTCATATGATTTGCCCAGACTGAGTCATAAGGGAACACACAATTTAAACAGACCAATATCAATGGATGAAGTAGAAGAAGCAATCAAAAGACTACCAACCAAGAAAAGCCCAGGACTGGATGGGTATACAGCAGAGTTTTACAAAACCTTTAAAGAAGAATTAATACCAATACTTTTCAAGTTATTCAGGAAATAGAAAAACTGGGAGCTCTGCCAAATTCATTCTATGAGGCCAACATCACCCTGATTCTGAAACCAGACAAAGACACCTCAAAGAAAGAAAACTACAGACCAATATCTCTGATGAACCTAGATGCAAGAATCCTCATTAAAATTCTGGTGAATTGGATAGAAAGGCACATCAATAAAATTGTGCACCATGATCAACTAGGATTCATCCCTGGGATGCAAGGCTGGTTCAATATACGGAAATCAATAAATGTTATTCACAACATCATTGGACTTAAAGATAAGAACCATATGATCATCTCGATAGACGCAGAAAAACCATTCAACAAAGTAGAGCATTTCTTTATGTTCAAAACATTTTAAAAACTAGGGATAACAGGAACTTACCTCGACATTGTAAAAGCTATCTATGTTAAGCCTCAGGCTAGCATCATTCTGAATGGAGAAAAGTTGAAGGCATTCCCTTTAAAATCTGGAACAAGACAGGGATGTCCTCTATCACCACTTCTATTCAATATATTTCTCGAAAAAACTGGCCAGAGCAATTAGAGAGATGAAAGACTTTAAAGGCATAAAAATAGGAAAAGAAGAACTTAAATTATCACTATTTGCAGATGACATGATTCTATACATAGAAGACCCAAAAGGGTCTACAGAAAAAACTACTAGACCTAATAAATGAATGCAGCAATGTGGCAGGATACAAAATCAACATGCATAAATCAAAGGCATTTCTGTATATTAGCGACAAAACTTCTGAAACAAAAATGAGTCCAAACACTGCATTCCCAATTTCCTCAAAATAATTAAATACTTGGGAATCAACCTAACAAAAGAGGTGAAAGATTTATATAATGCAAACTACAGAACCCTAAAAAGAGAAATAGAATAAGATCTTAGAAGATGGAAAAATATACCCCGTTCATGGATAGCCAGAACTAACATCATCAATATGGCGATATTACCAAAAGTTCTCTATAGGTTTAATGCAATGCCAATCAAAATCCCAAAGGAATTTTTTGTAGAAATAGATAAAGCAATCATAAAATTCAAATGGAAAAATAAAAGACCCAGAATAGCAAAAGCAATTCTAAGCAGGAAGTGTGAATCAAGCAGTATAGCGATACCAGATTTCAAACTATATTACAGAGCAATCATAATAAAAACAGCATGGTACTTGTACGAAAACAGGTGGGTGGACCAATGGTACAGAATGGAGGACACAGAGACTAATCCAAAAAGCTACAACTATCTTATATTTGATAAAGGAGCTAATGGCCTGCAATGGAGAAAGGATAGCATCTTCATCAAATGGTGTTTGGTAAACTGAAAATCCATATGCAACAAAATGAAACTGAATCCCCTCCTCTCGCCATCCACAAAAGTTAACTCAAAGTGGATCAAGGAGCTAGATTCAAATCAGAGTCTCTGCGTCTGATAGAAGAAAAAGTTGGCTCCGATCTACATATTGTGTGGTCAGGCTCCGAATTCCTTAATAGGACACCCATAAAACAAGAGTTAATAACAAGAATCAAGAAATGGGACTTACTTAAACTGAATTTTTTTTTCTCAGAAAGAGAAACAATAAGAGAGGTAAATATGGAGCCTACATCATGGGAACAAATTTTTAGTCCTCACCCTTCACCTGGAGCCCTAATATCTAGAGTATACAAAGTATACAAATAACTCAGAAAATTATACAATAAGATAACCAATAACCCAATGGGCCAAGGACCTGAACAGAAACTTCTCGGAGGAGGACATAGAATCAATTAACAAGTACATGAAAAAATGCTCTCCATTTCTAGCAGTAAGAGAAATGCAAATAAAAACCACCCTAAAATACCATCTCAATCCAGTGAGATTGGCAGCCATAATGAAGTCAAACAACAACAAGTGCTGGCGAGGATGTGGGGAAAAGGGTACTCTTGTACATTGCTGGTGGGACTGAAACTGGTGCAGCCAATTTGGAAAGCAGTATGGAGACTCTTGTGAAAGCTTGGAATGGAAGCACCATTTGACCCAGCTATTGCCCTTCTTGGACTATTCCCTGAAGACCTTAAAAGAGCGTACTACAGGGATACTGCCACATCAATTTTCATAGCAGCACAATTCACAATTGCTACACTGTGGAACCAACCCAGATGCCCTTCAATAGATGAATGAATAAAAAAATGTGACTTTTATATACTATGGAGGATTACGCAGCACTAAAATATGCCAAAATAATGGAATTTGCAGGGAAATGCATGGCACTAGAGCAGATTATGCTTAGTGAATCTAGCCAATCCCTAAAAAACAAATACCAAATGTCTTCTTTGATATAATGAGAGCAACTAAGAACAGAGCAGGGAGGAAGAGCATGAAGAAAAGATTAACATTAAGCAGAAACATGAGGTGGGAGGGAAAGGGAGAGAAGAGGGAAATTGCATGGTAATGGAGAGAGACACTTATTGTTACACAAAATTACATATAAGAGGTTGTGGGAAAATAAACAAGGAGAGAAATGAATTACAGTAGGTATGGTAGAGAGAAAAGATGGGAAGAGAAGGGAGGGGGTATAGTAGAGTATAGGAAAGGTAGCAGAATACAATAGTAACTAATAGGGCATTATGTAAAAATATGGATGTGTAACTGATGTGATTCTGCAATCTGTATTTGGAGTAAAAATGGGAGTTCATACCCCACTTGAATCTAATGTATGAAATATGATATGTCAAGAGCTTTGTAATGTTTTGAGCAACCAATAAAAAAAAGTAGCGATATATATGCCAATAGAAATTCATCATGAAATATATATAATCCACAGATTGAAAAATATTAATTTTACTGAACATGAAATTATGTATAATGTTATTCAACTAGGATGCTCACCCATAGGTTGAATTTTCAGTTCCAACAGCGTTTAGGAGGAGTGATCTCTTCTCTCAATTTGCATCTGCCAATTCAGCCACCTCACAAGTGTATACGAGTGATATCAGGTAGGATTCTATATGTGCATATAAAAATGCATGTGCTGAATAGGCTACAGAGAAAGGGAGACAGGGATTCATATATTTGATAATTTTAAAAACACATGTAGAACTATTTCAACAAAAAATTGACTAGATTTATAACTCCTACAAAATATAATGCAAATGGCAATTCCAACTATACACCATGCCTCCTCTGAACTGCTTGTATTTCTTTTCTTTTTGGGTTATTTTTCACCATCATATTAGGATCATTAGTCAGAGTCTAGTAGGGTATGGGTTAGTGTCAGGGATTCAGTATTTCAAATGGAAAATTGAAAAATGAATCCAATGTGTATGTAAATATGTGCTACACAAAAATCTTCTCACTCATATCCAGAACAATGCCTTGACATTACCTTCACCCAAGTAAGACACAATTATAGTAGAAAAGTGTGAAAATCTATGAATACATATATGGAATGGAATATCCTCGGGAATTCACAACCTTGGAGGTGGTAGAGGCGTTTCCAAAAGTAAACGACAGGGTAAACACTCCACAAACAAAGAGCTCTGCTGGCCTAAGACTTCTTTTAATACTGCCTCTGAGGTTGGGCACTTGAAATATATGTTGTTGTCATGAGCTTTGGCTTCCTTTGTAGTGAGACCATAAAAGCTGGGTCTGCTTCTATGTGACCTGGAAGACATGATTTCTTATTTTCCAATGAACATGAGGCAGCAGTGCTCAATTTTCTCTTTGTAGGTAAACTATGTCCACTTGAGGCTAAGTGTCTCCCGGTGGGGACTGTGAAGACATTTGATCATCCTCCACTTTTCGTGGTGTGTCTTGCTGCTACACTGGGAATTTGGTACTTGCTTCACACAATATAAGAAGTTCATCTGGGATACAGTGCTGGAGCGTGTTCTGTCACGTGGGGTGGTTTAGCGTCTGCAGGAGAATGTACCAACCAGTCTTCTATCCCACATAGCTTGTCCCAATAACCATAGCAACCTGATTATGAACATTGCCCTGAAACCTCTCCACATAACAAGATGCCTTTACCTACAAGGGAATGGGGGCTGCGCCATATCAGTCACAAGCCATTTGTAAGCCGATAGCCGATCCACATGGCCCCACCTTGATGTTTCATCACATACCTGCCCACCACTACTCTAGGTCCACTACTCACCAGGCTCCAAATTCCTGGCATCTCGTATTCTACACCATTTTCATGAAACCCAGTCAAACAAGGCACTGTCTGGTATACACATGATCAGCAACAGGACATCCAAAGTTTCTGCAGTGCCACCTGGTCATGGGAATTTCAAAACTTTTATGGTATTTATCTAGCAATTTTTCAAGGATGAAGTTACAGGCACTGTTGGTTTCAATTCATTCAGGATCCGTTAAGTGTTGAGAAAGCTCATTTCAATGAATGCTCTGGAGAACTTTAAAGTCAAGGCTTCTCAAAGAGTTGCCAACAGGTCACATGAATCCAGGCCAATTGACGTCTACAATGTGAGGTCCATGTGTGTTTTGAATCTCAACTATGGCTACCAAGTCTTTCAGAATAAAATCATGTGATATCCTGGCTGAGATTCCCAGGCCTCTGTGGAAAGCCACCCTGGGCCAAGATCTCAGTTTCCAAGAGTGAGTCTCATGCGTGGCCTCCTAAAATCCCAAAACAATTCATGGCAATACTTCTCTGAGGTCATTTTCAGAACTCAGTCTCTAAGGGTAAATCATACCAGATTTCAAGCCCAGGTGGACCCAGTCATCCCTTCCAACTGCCACAAAAATGACCAAAATTAAAATGAAATCACTCCCACAGGGCCATAATCTTTTTCCTTGTAGACACTCATCATAACCTCTAGCTGGAGGTTTCAATGAGCACAAGGTAGTGTCCAAAATAAGCTCACTTGCCCCTCATTTGCCTAAAAACATGGTGGCCTGAACACTATTCCTGTGAACCAGGAGTGATCAAATATTCCTGCTGTTAAAGTGTTCCGCTTCTCCAATTTGAGGCCTACTGGCTGAAGCCTATAAATTCTTGATGTGATTTGGAGTCATGAGAAAACCCAAGCACATGTGGGCTAGCCTCTGCAGGGATTTCAAAGACTCATTTGACCCTAAGGATCCCTATTCTCACTTGATGGGGGTCAGGAACCTAAAACAAGAAGGCAAAAACATTCATCCACAATGACTTCTCTTTTGGTCATTTTGGTTTTGGAACCACATGGGATCTTTCTTTAGATCCATCAGGTGCTGAGAATCTAAGCCACAACCTCATTCAAGGACAAGAGGCTGATTCAGACACATTCCATTCCAAAGCAATTAAGCAAAGAGCCACAGGTGATGTCCATTCATTTCCATATGAAAACAGTCTTCTTAATGCTACACAACTGGGTGGCCTGAGGCAAAGACTTTCCTGATATTCAGGGTAATAGAAACAGAAGTAAGCAAATGGCCCAAAGAAGGGTTTCTCCACTGAGACATTACTGGTCACACTGATATCTGAGTTTTCTGAGATGCTCCCATTCCCTTAAGCTATCCAGTACATGGCCATGTCACAGAGCCCTGTGGTGTTACATATCTGGGACTCAAAACCATGAGCCTATTCTGGAGAGTGGCTGGAAAACACGAAGAAAACAGGAACTTAAGAAGATAGTAGATGTTGCCCATCCATAAGGCAAGCTGCAGTCCATTCATCAATTGGGCAGTAAGAATGTGGGGAAGCTTTCAACTAGAGACAACGTTTCCATTGATGCATTCTCTTTTCTAATGTCTACAACAACGGATACACTGGGATACACAGACATAGAAACACTCACCATGTCAAAGGACTTACTAGAAATAGTCCACTCCAAACCAAATAAACCACCTTTCCTAGCTATTCTCAGAACATCAGAAAAAACCACAAACTCACACCTACAAGAGCAAAGGCGATTCTTTCACCCAAGTAGGTCTGTGATTATCCGAAGTGTCTTCTGACTGGTGGGCCATATTATGTTCCCCAAAAAATGGCCTGTCCTGTTTCAGATCTGGTCTCCTTGGCCAATTCTGTGAAGTTGTCAGGAGCCAGTGGTTCGCCACTACCTACTTTCTCAGGAAAGGCCCCTCTTCCGAGCTCTGCTGGAATTTGGCCATCCTCACATCAGTAGGTACCAAGAAAGACTGACTATGTCTTTGGGAAAAACAAATAAGTTAGCCCACTGGGACTCGGAGTGAGACTGACTCTGGGTGCCTGGCTTCCGGGATCCCAAGTTCAGAGAATTCCATCACCAAGGAAGTGAAGTGAGGTCACTTCTTTCAGGAACTGAATATGGTCACTGCCTTGGTAACCACTTTGTCCTAACAGTTGCTTCCAAGGTTCCTATGAGATGGAGGCTGCCCCAACATCCTGTGACATATTCAGAAGTTAGAATGGTATATCAACCATAGGCACCCAGGAACAGCTCTCCACACAGGCCTGCATAGGTCCATCTTCTCTACTTTAAGAAGGCAGAGGCTGATTCAGACACATCAATTCTTCCTGACCAGGTTGTTTGCCATGGAAGATGACTATTGCTCTCTCAGGTCCTACATAGCTGCCTACATATTCTCCAAGGATCATTTCTCCATGGATCTTTTAGCTTCTCAGCAGGTGGAAGATAATCTACATTCCTATATTGTAAGACCCACTCTGTCCCTGCTCTTCTGTAAGTTGTATTGAAGGAAGAGTGTATGGTTAGGGTTAATAATAGGTTCGATTTGGGTTACGAATCATTCTGCAGGATGAATAATGGCATTGGCAACCTGTGGTATTTACAAGAGTATATATGTGAAATATAACTATGAAAGCAGAAATCTAGGTAAGATTTGAAGCCCAGAAGGGCATTGGGGACTTGAGTGGGATACTTAGCTTTGAGTTATGTGCTGCACAGATGTCTCAAATAAATCAATATACACTGGCATCGGACCTTGTACTTTGGATGATTGAATGTTGAAGAGAACATCCAGTCAAAAAGCGATAATCGGTAGGATTAGGAAGGTAGTCGGTAGGTTTAGAAAGAAGAGTGAGTATAGGATTTGGACCAAAAGTTCTTTAGCAATAGGGTTTCGGGTAGAGAGTGTATGTAAATGTCAGTACATGTGAAGAGTCAGTCACAATGATGAACTGGGGAAAACATGTAGGAGAGCAGATATCAATAGAGACATTAGGAAATCAAGCAAAGTATAAAGTGTGTGATAGGGTTAGACATTTTCAACAGGTTTGAGGTTGAATATATAATATTAGGAAGAAACAAATATGTAGTCACCAATAGGATTGATATTTGAGAGCATTAGGCAACCTGGACATGGATGTTTTTAGTAATCCATGCTCACTTTCTATTTAGGCTTTGGTACAATTGTAAGTGTGACCTTTGCTTTTGGTGTCCAGAATATTTCTGTGATAAAATGTGTATGTAGATCAGGTGACATGAGTATTTCTTCCACCATTTCTTGGAGCAATATTTTGAAGACTTATAAATTTGTATGGTCGTACAAAGAGGTGTACCCTATTTCTATGAATATACACATAATGCATGAATAGACCATACTGTGAATAAATAATATAACTGGATCCACTTTAAATAATGGATTGAATAGATATCTGAAAATATATAAGAAATGTTATATTGATATACAATCATTCATTCCAACCAGTTATATATCTAATGATCATCTTAGGGTTATGGTTTATCATGAAGGGTTTGTGAGTTTTGTTTCAAAATTGATTATGGAAATCAAAAATAATATATTTGGAAAAAAGTCTCATGAATAGACCAGTAAAGAAACATAGAGGAATACATGTGTTCTGGAGGAGGAAGTGATTGAAAGTGAAACAAATGCCTATAAATTTGCCAACTAGTGAATCAAATATATATTCTATGATGTACATAAACTGAAGAAATAGTAATGTACCAGTGTGGAATAAAAATTAACGTCAAAATACACATCATGTTAAATAGTAACCTACATGCATTGATGTTAAACTGGGTTAGTTAATGTAGACATATTAGGATTTGTATGCACCTTTCACTGAAGTTAGTTTTCAGTACTAGGAAACAAATATGTATTTCGGGTGGATGAATATTTCTAAGAATAATCTTGTGAAAAGTTGATTATTAATCCACATACATGAACATTAATGAATTTAGGGATTGTATATAAGACACATATATTTCATATTTTTAAAAATCTGGAGAGTATAAATATATATATATATATATATATATATATATATATATATATATATATATATATATATATATACACACACACACACACACACACACACACACACACACACACAGGAACAGAGACATTAATAAGTAGCAATATATATGCCAATCGAAATTCATCATGAAATATATATCATAAAGATGCAAAAACATTCATTTTACTGAACATGGGTTTATGTATTATGTTGTTCTACTGGGAAGCTCACCCATAGGTTGAATTTTCAGTTCCAACATTGTTTAGGAGGAGTGTTCACTTCTCACACTTTGTATCTGCTATGTCATGTAATTCACAAGAATGTACGTGTGATACCATGTAGGATTCTATTTGTGCATATAAAAATACAAGTGCTAAATAGGCTCCAGAGAATGGGAGACAGTAGTTCACATATTTGTTACCTTTGAAAACACATCGAGAACTATTTCAATTAAAAATTGACTAGATTTATAACACCTAACCTTTATCATGCAAAAGGCAAGTTGAACTCTGAACTGCATGTACTTATATACTGTTTGGGTTATTTTTCTCCATCATATTAGAATTAGTAGTCAGAGTCTAGTAGAATATGTGTTAGTGTCAGGGATTCAGAATTTCGAATGGAAAATAGGAAAATTAATCCAATGTGTATGCAAATATGTGCTACAACAAATCTTCCCACTCTCATCCAGAACCATGCCTTGACATTACCTTCGCCCCAAGTAAGACACAATTAGAGAAGAAGAGTTACAAAATCTGTGATTACATTTCTGGAATGGAAAATGCTCAAGAGTGCACAAACTTGGAGGTGGTATAGGAGTTTCCAAAAATAAGGACAAAGTACACACTCCACAAACATGGAGTTTCTCAAAAAGTTTAAAACTTTTTGAGAAACTGCCACTGAGGTTGGGCACTGAAATAGAGGTTGTTGTCCCGAGTTAAGCTTCCATTGTAGTGAGACCCTCAAAGCTATGTCTGCATCTATGTGACCAGGAGGACAAAGTTTCTTATTTTACAATGAACACGAGGCAGCAGTGCTGAATTCTCTCTTTGTAGGTAAACTGTGGCCACTGGGCGCTTAGTGTCTCCTCGTGTGGACTGTGAAGCCATATGGTCATCCTCCATTTCGTGGCGTTTCTTCCTGCTGCACTGGGAGTTTGGTATTTGCTTCACGAAATACAGGGAGTTCACCTGGGACAAAGTGCAAGAGGGAGTTCTGTCACGTGTGGTGGGTCAGGGTCTGCAGGATGATACAAGAACCAGGCTTCTATCCCACATAGCTTGACCCCTTGACCATAGCAACCTGATTCTGAACAATGTCCTGAAATCTCTCCATATAACAAGTTGCCTTTACACGGAAGGTTCTGCTGGCTGCGCCATATCAGTCACAAGCCATTTGGAAGCCAATGGCAGATCCAAATGGCCCCACACAGATGTTTTATCACATACCTGCCCAACACTGCTCTAGGCCCACTACTCAACAGAGTCCAACTTACTGACATCTCTGTTCTACACCATTTACATGAAACCCAGTAAAACAAGACACTGTCTGGAACATTCATGATCAGCAACATGTCATCCAAAGGTTCTCCAGTGCCACCTGGTGATGGGAATTTCAAAAATTTCATGGTATTTATCTAGCCATTTTTCAAGGATGAAGTTGGAGGCACTGTGAGTTTCAATTCATTCAGGAACCATTAGATGGTTAGGAAGCTCATTTCAATGAAAGCTCTGGAGAACACTCACAGGTAAGGCTTCCCAAAGAGTGGTGAAAAGATCACATGATGTTTAGCTCATTTAGCTCTACAATGTGAGGTCCATATGAGTTTTGACTCTCAATGATGGGTGCCAAGTCTTTCAGAATAAAATCATGTGGTATCCTGGCTGAGAGGCCCAGTGCTCTGTGGAAAGCCACCCTGGGCCTAGAACTCAGTTTCCAAGGGCGACACTCATGCCTGGCTTTCTGAAACCTCAACACTATTCATGGCAATACTTCTCTGAGTTCAGTTGCAGAACTCAGTCTCTAAGGGAATCACACCAGAGTTCAAGCACATGTGGACCAAGTCATCTCTTCTAACCGCCACCCAAATGACCACAATTTAAATTAAAAGACTCCAACACACATAATAACCTCTGGCTAGAGTTTTCCATGAGGGGGACAGCTCAAGTCCGTGTCCCAAATAAGCTCTCTTGCACCTAAATTGCCTAATTCAGGGTGGCATGGACACCCTTCTTGTGAACCAGGAGAGATCAAATAGGCCTCCCATTAATACTGCTCCACTTCTTCAATTTTAGGTCAACTGACTGTGGGGTTTGGATTCTTTATGTGAATTGGAGTCTTGAGAAAACCCAAGCAACCATGGGCTAGCCTCTGAAGAGCTCTGAAGATCTCATTTTACCCAAAGGATCCCTATTCTGACTTGATGGAGTTCAGGAAAGTTACAGAGGAAGGCGAGAGACTTCATCCACAAGGACTGCTCTTTGGCCATTTTGGTTTTGGATGTACACATGGGATCTTTCTTTATATCCATCAGAAGGTGAGAAACTAAGCCACAGCCTCACACAGGGCAAATAGGCTGATTCAGACACATCCTCTCCAAAACAATTAAGCAAGGAACCACAGGTAATACCCATTCATTTCCATTTGAAAACTGTTTTCTTCAGGCTTCCCAAAGTGGTGGCCTGCGGAAAAGACCTTCCTGACATTCAGGGCAACAGAAGAAAAGGTAAGCAAAATCCCCCAAGCATGGTTTCTCCACTGAGACTTTACTGATCACACTGATATCTGAGTTTTCTGAGATGCTCGCCATTCCCTTTAGCTATCTAGTACATGGTCATTTCACAGAGCTTCGTGGTTGTACATATCTTAAACACAAAACCATGAGCCTATTCTGGAGAGTGGCCAGAATTCAGGAAGAAAACAGGATCTTAGGAAGATAGTAGGTGTTGCCCATCAATAAGGCAAGCTGCAGTCCATTAATTAATTGGGAAGGATCAATGCTGGGAAGCTTTCTACCTGACAGGACATATTCATTGATGCATTCTCTCTTCTAATGTCTACAACCACTGGCGCAGTGGGATACACTGACATAGAAACACTCGCGTTGTCAAACGACTTACTAGAAACCGTTCACTCCAAACAAAACAAACCTTCTTTTATACCTATTCTCAGAACATGAGACAAAAACCACAAACTCACACCCACATCACAAAGGCACCTCCTTCCCCCATGTAGGTCTGTGACTATCCGGAGAGTCCTCTGACTGGTGGGCCATACTATGTTCCCAGAAATGGCCTGTTCTGTCTCAAATCTGGTCTTCTTGGTCAACTCTGTGAAGTTTTCAGGATCAAGTGGTGAGTCAATGCCTGCTTTCTCAGGAAAGCCCCCTCTCCATAGCTTTTCTTGCATTTGGCCATCCTCACATCAGTAGGTCCCAAGAAAGACTGAGTCTGTCCTTGGTAAATCAAAATAAGTTTGACAACTGGGACTGGGACCGGGACTGGCTCTGGGTGCCAGGCTTCCTGGATTCCAAGTTCAGAGAGTTCTATCACCATAGAAGTTAGGTGAGGTCACTTCCTTTAGGAACTGAATTTGGTCACTGCCTTGGTAACAACTTTGTCCTAACAGTTGCTTCTAAGGTTCCCATGAGAAGGAGGCTGCCCCTACTTTCTGTGACACTTTCACAAGTTAGAATGGTATGTCAACCATTGGCACGCAGGAGAAGCTCTCAACACATCCCTGCCTTGGTCCATCTTCTCTACATTAAGAAGAGAGTGGCTGATTCAGACACATCCCTTCATCATGAGCAGGTTGTTTGCCATGGAAGACTTTTGCTCTCTCAGGTCCTTCATAGTTGACTACATCTTCTCCAGGGATCATTTCTTCATGCACCTTTGAGGTTCTCAGCAGGTGGAAGATCCTCTATATTGCTGTATTTTAAGACCAACTCTGTCCCCGCTCTTCTGTAAAATTAGATTGAGAGAACAGTGTATGGTTAGGGTTAATAACAGGTTCAATTTGGGTGAGAAAAGAAACTACATGGTTGAGCAAACAGGGTCCTACAGTTAACAATAATATGAGAATTATTAATGGACCAGCCTGGGTGGATAAAAGCGTAGTTAACCAGGTGGACTACGTGAACCAAGACTCAAACCTCCTTTTGGGGGCCTCTGTCTTTCTTTGACCCTCTTCAAGTCGTTTTCTTAATTTACTCATTGATTCTTTTACAACTCCAGTATTGTCGGCATAAAAACATCATTCTTTCCTCAATGCAAGCAAAAAGGCACCCTTCTTTCATGAAGAGGAGGGCCAACACTCGCCTGCTCTGTAAACAACTTCAGAGAGAGAGAGAGGTTAAAATTCCTGTAAAGCTGTGATGCGGTTTTTAATGTCTTTAAGCTTTGGTCTATTTCTGCTTCTAATTGTGTCTTTGGTGTGTCTCATGGACTAGGGCATTTGTTCCTGTGCCCACCCCTTTAGCACCTATTATTCCTAATAGGATGGCTAAAGTGAGGGATACAGGTTCCTGGTGGAACCGGGTTGTATGGCCCCCTATTTGATCTTTAAATGAACCTGCATCCTGATAGAGCACTCTCGAAAACAACTGCATCATTACATAATTAATCGCATCTATTGACCATTTTATGAAAACATAAATAATGTTAAAGTGTATAGAATTATACTGTTGTAGGGATGGACAAGGAAAGGCACCTAAGATAGCACCAAAGACAGGAAAGCAGTTTTATTTGGTTGCATCCGTATTTAGAGGGCATTGCTTCTGTTGTAATCAATTAATCCACTGAACCCCAAGTTTTGGTAGTTTTAGTATTTGTACCCAACATGTAAGGGAAGGGGCTCAGAAGTTCACAGTCTGCAGAAATTTACACAAATCAGTTTTTGTTTCTGTTTTTTTCCTCTGTTCTGTGCACGTTAACTTTTCAAGGACACCTTGGAACGGGAGAGCTTTTTTGTCTCTTTTTTTTCCTCCTTGCCAGCTGTCACCATGGAGCCCAGTTGGTAACTTTTTTATCTTAGAAATGTAGCCATCTCTGTGAAGCCCCAGCTCAAGGCCAGAGTCCTTGTTCACATATTTTGTGAAAAACTGGTAAGGCGATGTCTAGCTTAGGGGTGGTGATTTTTCCAGCCAGTGGCCAAGTAGAACAGGGCAACACGAAGAGTGGAAGTTTATCTCCATTGAACTTTTTCAGAGGGACTCTTTTGCTGAAAGACCTAAAGTAAGCCTTGGTGAAGACTTCTGGAGAAGGTCATTTAAGACATTTCTGTGGACCTGGTACAGAGGGGGATGACAGGGAAGGCGATGCTGAGAGCAGCTCTGTGGATCTGAGAATGAGGAAGGAGAGATGCCAAAGAATAATGGGAAAGGGGTTTGGGATTTTCATAGAACAAAAACTTGAGCAGTAGAACAGGTAGAGCAGAGGGGAAGACGGGAGTGAGTATTCCAAAAAGCCTGTGAGGGACTTTAAATTCTTAGAACCTGTTTTCAGTGATGACAAATCAACTTTAAAGGTCATTTTCATTACATCTTGGATAGGGGTCTGAGGGCTCTTCTCAGCTGGTTTGAGCTTTGGCTAAGCTTGCTAGAGGACTTGGTGGGACCTAGTGCAGACACTGACAGGAAAAGAGAGGAGTGAGTGGGTGGAGGGGTACCTCGGTACCTGCTTCCTCAGCAAGGGAGCAATGTTCTGAGATCCAGCGGAGGTTTGGGTTTTTGATCTAGTAATTGGAGGGGAGAAATCAGGTTGCTGAGGTTGGAGTGAAAGCAGAGAGTCTAGAGCAGAAGGCTGAGTGTGAGGAACTATTGGGGAAGCATAGTACAGGATGTGAGCACAGGAGGAAAAAGGATTCCACATAGGGGAATTTCCCCCTTTTGAGCACTTGCCAAAGTTAAAAATGTCATGCAGAATTTGAAGATCTAGAGAACCCTCTGGGGGCCATAGTTTTTGGTTGTCTAATTGGTAATATGGCCAATGCTGTGTACTGAAATTGATGAGGAGTTTGGGTTCCACCAGGCAGCCCCTGTATGCTCACATCCCCATGACTTACACAAGAAGTCGGCTTTTCCCCCACAAAGCCATGGCTGTTTGTCGCTTTGATAGTCTGCCGGGCATACATAGTAATATAGGCTAGCCAACCTGCATCTGGCTCGCGTGTCCCTGCATCCATAATGTTTGTTTCAATTATCTATGGTATGGAAGGGATTTAATGAAATTTTAGTGAGATCCTCTTCATCAGGTATATCTCAAAAGGAAAGACCTCTACCGAGCTGAAAAATGTCTGGGTGGAGAGATAGCCACCAGATCCCTAAGGGGGCCGTTAAGGTCTCTTTAATGGTTCTATTTATTTTTTCTACCTGTCCTGAGTTCTGGGATATATAAGCATAATGTAACTTCCAATTAATCCACAGGGTCCTGGTTAACACCTGACTTACCTGGGCCATGAACACCAGTCCATTATCAGTCCATTAGGCAGATCGTATCTTGGAAAAATATCTTTCAGGATCTTCTTGAAAACCATTTGCGCAGTATTTTTTTTTTTTTTTTTTTTTTTGTGTGTGTGTGTGTAAGGCTTCAATCCATCCTGAAAATGTATCTACAAAGACTAGGAGATATTTAAGTCCATACCTTGCTGGCTTAATTTCATTAATGTCCACTTCCCAGAATTGTCCTGGTCTGGTTCCTCGTAGGTGCTTTCCTCTAGGAAACTTGGAAGGGTAAGCATTACCCAATTGACGGATCCGACAGGCTTTTGTTACCGTTCAGTTATTTCCTTTCGCTGTGAGTTGGTTAGTGGAGAACTCTGTTCTTAATCCTACAGTAATGCCTGCAGTTTCTTTGAACCAAGGTGAGTGAGTTGATGTGCATTTTTAACGTAGTGTAGGGCTTGCTCTAATTGCAGGCTGTGCTCAGTGAAGTTGAGGTGTTCAGTGTCAGTGTCCTTAGATGTTATCAAAAACTTCCTGGTACTCAGGGTTCCATTGGAATTGGGCATCTTCCTTTAACAGCGGTATAAAGGAGCAGCTAAGGACGCAAACCCAGGTATCCATAACCTGCAAAAGCCAGCAGTCCCAAGAAATTCTCTGAGTTGTCTGCTGTAAGATGGGGGTGGTATCTACACAATGGTTTGTTTTCTGGGCTCAGTGAGCCATCGTTTACTGCCGCTAAGGGAATAGCCCAGGAAGATTACTTCATGCTAGCAAATTTGGGCCTTTTTGGCCGAAACTCTATACCCGAGTTGAGCAAGCTCATATAATAGTGCTTGGGTCCCAGACTCACAGTTTTCCTTGGTGTTGGCTGCCAGTAGCAGGTCATCCACATATTGAAGCTGGGTAACTTCAGGGTGCGTAGTTCTGAAGTTGTTGAGATCTCTGTGGAGGGAGTTTTTGAACCCCTGTGGGAGTCTAGTCCAAGTTAGTTGACCAGACGTTTTGGTTTCTGGGTCTACCCACCCGAAAGCAAACAGCAACTGACTATCTTTATGCAGAGGCAAGCAAAAGAAAGCATCTTTTAAGTTCAGAACAGTATATAATTTCCGCTCAGGGTTCAGAGTGCTAAGCAGATTGTACGGATTAGGTACCGTGGGGTGAATGTCCTGCACTCTTTTGTTGATCTCTCTTAGCTCTTTAATGGGGCGATAGTCCCTGGTTCCTGGCTTTTTTTTTTTTCTAGTAGCAGGGGAGTGTTCCAGGCCGATTGACAGGGCCTTAGGACTCCTAAGGCCAGATATTTCTGAATATGGGGCCTTATCCCACCTTTAGTTTTTTTGCTTAGAGGATATTATTTGACATTGATTGGGGAGACTGAGGTTTTTAACTCCACTGTTATTGGAGGTTGTTTCACGGCCAGACCTAACACCGCAGTTTTTGCCCAGGTATCTGGGTAATCTGTTATCCATTTTTGGGGTAGCTTGCTTGTTTGATCAGTCTTGAGGGGTGTGAAGAGTGGACGTTCATCTTCTACTAATATAGTTAAAGCGGTGACTATAGGAGTTTTACTGAAGGATTTACAAATTTCATTTGGGGGCCTTCAGGGTTAAAAGTTATTTTGGCCCAGAGCTTGGTGAGCAGATCTCTGCCCATCAATGGGTGCGGGCATTCTGGTCTTACTAGGAAGGAGTGATGGATTTTTTCTTTCCCCAGGTCCATGGTCCTCTTAGTTGTCTAAGCCCGATATTTACTGTCATCAGCCCTTTGAACTAGAGACCTTTTATTTGATAGAGGGCCCAATGGGGCCTTAAGGGCTGAGTATACTGCTCCTGTATTCACTTCAAAGTTTACTGGAGTCCCCTCCACTTCAAAAGTTACCCTGAGCTAGGGGAAGGGATCTGAGCCCCGACTTTCTTAGTCATCCTCCAGAGTCAGAATGGCCAGCTGGCGTGGCTGTCTCTTTATAGGGAACTCTATGGCCCAGTATCCTTTTTCTTTAGAGTAGGCACACTGATCTGAGGCCAGGGGTGGCCTCTGACATGGGCCCTTCCTGTCACCCTGTGTCTTAATTTCTGGCCTCTTTCTTGTTGTGATCAGGACCTTAGTCTTTCTTTTGCTTCTCTCATCCTCCGTTTGCTCCCTTTCTTTCTCCCTGTTTCTCTCTTATAGTATACTTTCTTGGCTTCTTTGACTAAATCTCTCTTTTAAATTTTTTTTTTAATATCCATGGCAGCTTGCTCAATTAAGGCCATCATGACAGATGCCTTTTAATCCGCTGCCTGAGGATCGAAAGAAGTATATCTCTTATATGCCTCCATGATTCTCTCTAGAAACATAAAGGGAGATTCATCAGGCCTTTGAATAATTTCTCTTACCATGGCCAAATTAGTTGGTCACCCAGTGGTCCCTTGGAGACCCGCTGTTGGAGCCTGGCAATAATTGAACAGATGCTCCCTATCTTCCAACGTGTTGGGGTCCCTGTTGAATAGGTTTAAGGAGAAGCCAGCTTTCATTATGTTGGGAAGTTGTGTTGGTCGCCCATCAGGTCTGAGGATATTTTTTCTACATTCCAGGAGATTTTTCTCTCATTGCTCTGTCATGAAGAGAGTCGCTAGGTGGTGTTGACAGTCACCCCAAGTAGGCAGGTGTGAAAACGTCGGTGAGTTCTCTGAGTTCTTTTAGCCGGGCCAGCTTCCTCCAGGGAAGGAGGGGCTGTCTGTGCTGCGGGACAGTCATCTTGATGGCACTGGGCCAGCCTAGCTTCCTCGAATGGTGGAGAGGCTGAGTCAGCAGAAGGGGAATCACTTAGAGGGTGTTGGGGGTTGGGAGACGAGGGCAGATGATAAGGAGGGGGAGGAGAGTCCAGTAGAGTCTTGAGACTCAAGGAGAACAGAGGGTGGAGGAGGAGGAGCAGAGAGTTTGAGAGATATAATTGTGGGGGAAGGAGTAGGAGCAGGTGCAGGGACAAGGAAAGGCTTGACCCATGGAGGAGGAGATTTGTAGAGGTACTGACAAGTTAAGATATATGGCTGTTGATCTGGATGTCTATGTGGCCCCTGGTGAAAGACAATATCTCGGACTTTTCAAATAAGTGCGAAGTACAAAGATCATTCTAGGAGCCATCTGACTGCAATGGTGGGTCATTCTGTGACACAGAATCTGCCAGGTCTGGTGTTTTACTGAAAAAGAAAGATTCTGAGCCCTTAAGCAGAATTTGGTCCAGTGATCAAGGGTCAGGGACAGAGGCATTGAAATGATCTGTCCCATAATAAAATATACACAGACAGTGAAAGCAACGACACACAACACAGACAAGACAAGACAATAAAGACAGGCAATGGACGTCCAATACTGAGACCAGGACTGACTACTCGGCAAAACCTGAAGGGCTGGCAATACCGAATCAGAAACAAAATATCACTGAGTCGAGGAGACTATTGTTCCTCGATTTCCCGAGTCTATATCCCAGGGACATGGTCTGTGGCTCTGTGGCATGTGTGTCAGCCACCATGGGAGAGAGCTCACGCTCTTTACCAAGAGCCATTTTGCCATACCCTAACCTGAAGCCTGAAACCAGAAAGATGTGTCTTATTTACCCTCAGAGGAGCCCGTTGGGGGTATTTTGTCTGCAGCTGCCGGATCTCGCTAGGGCCACCAGATGTAAAGGTTGGGCGAGCATCTGTGGCAGAGACCACCAAGAGACTGTCTCATGCAACAGCAAAGGGTTTATTGGGAGTCCGGCATGAAGGGCTCAGAGATCACTTGAACAGAGCAGAGAGCCCTGAGAACAGCTTAAGAAATGCTTATATATTTTCCTTGGAGAGGGCAGGGAGAGAAATTTATTGATGGGTAATGGCAAGTGGGCAGTTTGCGTGCAACTGGTTGACGGAGTACATTCTGCAGTTTGGCAGTTGGGGACAGCACATTCTGGGAACAAGAATAGTAAACAGTTCTCAAGATTACAACGGTGTTTTGTTAAGCATACAGAAAAACAGGAAGTGACAAGTATCTATTTTATTAACCTTTCAATATAAGTATGAAAACAGAAATCTAGGTAAGATTTGAAGTCCAGAAGTTCATTTGGCCCTTGATTGGTATACTTAGCATTGAATTACGTTCTGTAGAGATGTCGCAGAAATATGGATATACAATGTCATAGGACCTTGTACCTTCTCGGAGGTCAGTTCCAAAACACAGTCTCTAAGCAGAATCACACCAAAGTGCAAGCCAAGTTGGACGCAGTTATCTCTTCCAACTTCCACACAAATGACCGCAGTTAAAACCAAAACACTCTCACATGACACTCATCTTCTTCCATATAGACACTCATCATAACTTCTGGCAGGAGGATTCCATGAGAGGCGCAGCACAAGACAGTGTCCCAAATAAGCTCCCTTTCCCCTCATTTACCAAAAGTCAGGGTGGCCTGGACACCCTTCCTGTGATCCAGGAGTGATCAAATATGCCTGCCGTTAACACAGCTCTGTTCTCCAATTTGAGGCCTACTGACTGTCGGTTTAGATTCTTTATTTGAATTGGATTCATAAGAAAACCCAAGAACCTATGGGCTAGCATCTGCAGGGCCTTGAATAACTCATTTGACCCATTGGATCCCTATTCTCACTTGAGGGAGGTATAGAACCTTACGAAGGAATGCGAGAGACTTCATCCACAATGACTGATTTTTGGTCATTTTGATTTGGATCCACACATGGGATCTTTCTTATGATCCATCAGGTGCTAAGAATCTAAGCTCTAGGCTCACACAGGGCCAAGGGGCTGATTCAGACACATCCCTTTCCAAAGCAATTAAGAAAACAGCCACAGGTGATGCCCACTCATTTCCGTTTGAAAACTGTTTTCTTCTGGAATCTCGAAGGCGTGGCCTGAGGCAAAGACCTTCCTGACATTCAGGGCAACAGAACAATAGGTAATCAAAAGGCCAATTGCAGGGTTTCTCCACTGAGACTATCCTGGTCACACTGGTATCTGAGTTTTCTGAGATTCTTGCCAATTCCTTCAGCTATCCAGTACATGTCCATGTCACAGTGCTTGGAGGTGCTACATATCGTGGACACAAAAGCATGAGTCTATTCTGGAGAGTGGCCAGAATTCAGGAAGAAAACAGGAACTTAGGAAGATAGCCGGTGTTGCCCATTGATAAGGCAAGCCCTAGAGCATTCATTAGTTGGACAGGATGAATGCTGGGAAGCTTTCTAATAGACAGGAAACATCCATTGATGCATTCTCTTTTCTAATGTCTACAACCACGGACACAGTGGGTTACACAGACATAGAAACACTCGCCTTGTCCAACAACTTACTAGAAACAGTTCACTCCAAACCAAACAAACCGAGTTTCCTACCTATTCTCTGAACATGAGACAAAACCACAAGCACACATCCACATCCACAAAGGCACCTCCTTCCCCCAAGTAGGTCTCTCACTCTCTGGAGTGTCCTCTGACTGCTGGGCCATACTGTGTTCCCCCGAAATGGCCTGTCCTGTCTCAGATCTGGTCTCCTTGTCCAACTCTGTGAAGTGGTCAGGAGCCAGCTGTGAGCCACTACCTGCTTTTTCAAAAAAGGCCCCTCTTCAGAGTTTTCCTGGCATTTGGCCATCCTCACATCAGTAGGTACCAAGAAAGACTGACTCTGTCCTTGCTAAATCGAAGCAAGTGAGACCACTGGGACTGGGACGGGGATTGGCTCTCTGTGCCTGGCTTCCTGGATCCCAAGTTCAGAGAGTTCCATTACCAAGGAAATGAGGTGAGGTCGCATCCTTCAGGAACTGAATGAGGTCACTGCCTTGGCAACCACTTTGTCCAAACAGTTGCTTCCAAGCGTACCATGAGAAGGAGGCTGACCCTACTTTCTGTGGCACTTTCACAAATTAGAATGGTATATAAACCATAGGCACCAAGGAACAGCTCTCCACTCAGGCCTGGTTTGGTCCATCTTCTCTATATTAGGAAGAGAGCCTTTAGTCCCGGGAGCATTGCAGTGAACCTCCACACTAAAACTATTAGCAAGCACCTGATGGAGGAGGCCTCCATAGGTAAGTGGCGCCTTTATAACATCTGATATCCGGTTAAGGGAGATCTCTTCTGATGACAGAGATGTGGCCTGGGGAGACTCACATATACTCCTGTCCAGGACAGTAACAAGAATCATTCTGTCCTCTGTTCTGTTCTGTAGGAAATTCCTCTGGAAGTGTAGAGAGGTGCCCACGGGCACGCACGCGCTCGTACCCTGGAGCTTTAGCAAGATCTTGCACTGTACCACTGTTTTTCTGTTTAGGCGCCGGGTTTCTGTTTTTCTTTGTGTGTGTGTGTGTGTGTGTGTGTGTGTGTGTGTGTGTTTTGTTCTGCGTTCTATTTTTTGTTTGTTTGTTTGCTTTTGTTCATTTTGTTGTGTGATTTCAGTGGTAAAAACTTAAGGATATTGGACGTGAAAATGGGTAATAAAGAGAGTAAGCCTGACACCCGTTTGAACTGTGTTTTAAGGAACTGCGATGAACTTTACCCCCCTTTGTTAAGCAGGATGATAGAAGCCCCTAGCTGGCTGCCTGGAGCACACCCATTGCAGAGGGCAATGCCTGCTGGGGACCTAAGAACTGAGTATCTCCCAGGTTAACAAGTGAAACTCCTTTAAAACCCCTTGTCCCTCCAGATCAAGAGAGTCACAAAATTTGGCAGAGTCCCCTGTGTTTCTCCTTTGTTAGCAAAGCAATTAACCTCCCCTTTTCTTTTTCTCAGAACCCATTCCTCATTATTTAATTGGTATAAATTGGCTTCTAGGTCAGGAACCGAACTTTAAGTTACAAATTTGGTATCCCTCCTCCGCCCCAGAACTTTGTGAGAGCTGTCTACTGAAATGTTAGGAGATGGAGCTTGCTTGGGGTGGAACTGAACCAGAGGAGCTAATCCTGTAAGTAAAAGGAGGGACTGAGGGACCCCCAGCAGCTGACAAAGCCCTGTTGATTCAGGGAATACCCTCCTTCCTTCCGTGCACTGTTAGAATTACGCCACCTCTGTCTTGTTAAAAAAGAGAAAAAGAAAAAGGGGAAACTAAATTCATTAAAGTCACCATATAGACACTTTATTTTCCATTTCAGGTTGCCCCTCTGTTAAAACATCTGTTCCCCCCCATGGTGCCACTGGTGTAGTAGATTTTTATGGTGCCACTGGTGTAGTAGATTTTTCTCTTATCTGCTCTGGTTTAAAGGATTCTGTCTGGCAACCATAGTCTCTACCTCCTTTCTGTCTGTCTTGTGTCTTTTTTTCTGGTCCTTTAAGACATGTGCAATAATGTGTTGATATTATAAAATTTTTCTTGGGAATGATCTTAGCTGAATGTGTGTCTAAATGATGATGTTTTATCATAACAAAATGGTATCTGAATGGGTTTTTGAAGCATTGCACAATCTTGCAGTTAAAAGTCGGGTTTAGGTAATTGTTTAGTTTAAGATTTCAGGTAATTCATGCCAGAGAACTTAAATACTTAGGATGGAAAACTGAAGAACTCTACTTCCAATTGGCAAGTAACTTCCCAATCATTCAGTCTTTTTTTTTTTTTTTAACCAATTTTGATTTCGGTAGCCAGGGAAAATGTCACTGTGTGTACCAGTGCATTAATTTGGACAAGGATAGTAAACCATAGTATGGTATCTGTTGACAAAATAAGATGTAAAGACATAAAATTTTGTGAATTGTATCTTAAACTTGTATCATAATTTTCAACACCCGAACCTGAAAATTATGGTTAAAATGCCTTAGGCCTGAGGTTTCTGCTCAGAATAGCAGTTTTTTCCTGCTCCTTCCAGACCTCAGCCATGACTTATGTTGAAATGCAAATGAAAGAAGCCTGCAAGCTTAGTAGGAGACTGATTTGATGCCTAACGGAAAAAAAAGTAAATTGTATGGTATTTACTAATTATTGGCCAGTCGTTTTTTCTAGGACTCTTATTTTTTTCCTTAGATTCTGTATTTTCTTTTTGAGCTCATGATTCTGAGCATGCAGACCTAGGTTAATGTTTTTCTGATCAGTTCTATCTTTGACCAACTGTGGACTTTTTGAAACATTGCAAAAAAGATTTAACCTGCGAAAAACTACAAGGCCTTTACTATTATTATGTGTGTACAATTTTGTTATGTGTTGTCTGTCTATATATACATATGTTCGTATATCATATATATGATACACAAATTAACATATATAAGGAGCGCTCATAAAAAAAGCGCTCATAAAAACAAATTTTAAAAAGTGGATCCAAAGATCTTTAGTTCACGTGGTTTAAATGTTTCAATTTAAATTGGATAAACAGATAAAAATAAATGTTTTTAAATTTAAGCTTACAAATTTTTCTAGGTGTTCAAAAATCTAATAAAATATTAATATCTACAAAACGTCTAAGGTGCGTTGGTTCTAGGACATTTTCTTCAACATAAAAATGGTTTACACTGTTCAATACATTTCTCTAATATTTTGATAAATAAGTAAAGTAAATTTGATATGGGATTACTCATTCGTGAGTACTTTTGTTAGATATCTGATTCATTTACTAAGGTCTGTATGAGTTTTTACTAAACTCTATATAAGATTTTAAAAATCAGTCATGTGTTAATGAGACAAAAATTTTTTGAAACATAAGTTTACCCATAACATTGTGTTTATTAAGTTTTATTTTTTCTAGAGCAAGGAACCATAAAAATTAAACAACTTATTAAATCAGAACTATTATTTTAGAGCACTGTACTGCCATTTCTTTAAAAGGTAAACTTGGTTAATGTAGAAACATCAATGTAATTGTGATGCTATTAATGTTTTCATATCTTACAGGTATGCAAGTCTGTAAGGTAGAAACTTTAAAAGAGCATTATATCAAGCTGGTGTTCTGAAGTTGTATGGTAAAAAAAATATATTGGAGATTTATTTACCTGTTATCAATAAGATATGTAAAGTTTCATGTTACTTTTTACATTGTCGAACAATTTAAATGTATTTTTAAGTTAATGAGAGCCTAATCTATGTAAAAGTTGAAAACTTTCAGGCTTTCTTTAATTCATGTTTTAAATGTGATATCATATGGTGTTAGCTAATGTTCATGAGACCGCAATTTATGTAAACTTTGTCAAATGATATTTAAAAATAAAGATCAGCTTTAGAACTAAAATACTTAAGATTTATAAAGAGCCCTGCCTTACCTGAGATAAGGCTGTGTGTCCCATTTTACTATATATGAGAATGACTACGAAACCAGTAGGTCAGATAATATTTCTTTAAAGTTATGTTAAAAACCTAAAAAATGTCAAGATTCCTAGGATCTAAAACAGGGGATATAAAGTAATACTCAGCCAAAAAATTTAGGGTAGCTATTACACGAACTAAGTATTTTTACTTTTGTTAATTTTATTTTGAAATTTTCTTATAAGTGATCTAAAGATTCCCTGTTAGTTGCTTTAAGAACACAACATGGGTTTATTCAAGATAATAAGTCATCACCTACAATACAGACAGAATAATACAGATCCCAATTAATTAAAAGATAATTATAAAGTTATAGACATTAAAGTCCAGTACTCTTAATATAAGGCTGTTAAAATTTATTTGCTGGATGTTTAAGATTAGGATTTAAAATTAAAGTTAAATGAAAAGGGCCAAGAAAACCAATATTTTGGCTCTTACCCTCTGAGTCAATCTGAATCCAGGGAACAGGGGACTTCTCTAAAGAGCTTTTCAACTCTGAGCCACATAACCTCCTGATCAGGGAGATTAATGAGACCACTGGAGAACAGAAAGCCAATCAGTGCATTTGATACGAGAGTCATCAGAGAAAGGAGATATCCCTGATGCTTCTGAGGGAAGCCAAATGGTCAAGCAAGACCTGGACCCACCTAGCACAAATGGCACTAGCAGAATTGAAAATCTGCTCTCGTTTTTCCAGAATTGACTCCCATAAAGCTCAGCTGACTGTTAACAATAGATAGAAACAAAAGATAGTTTGACTGCTTCATCTTAAACACTTTGGAAAGACAGTTAAGACCAAAATACAGCCATTCCTGGGCATTTTAAATAATAATAATATAATAAAAATAATAATAATAATAATAATAATAATAATAATATTTTAAGGTATGCACTTTATTTTAGCCTCCTAAAATAAGTAAGACTGGAGGCTACAAAGAAGGATTCTCAGACATGAATGCCTGATACTTATAAAAAGAGACTATCAAGAAGAGCTGCCACAGGCAGAAATTTCTAATTTAAGGCCTGCAGATATTCCTAACCTACACAGGTAGGCTTGGTGTTTGCTAGTACGATTATCCAGCCCTGAGTAACAGAATTAAAGGTTTCTCTATTAGACATAGAGGTCATACAAAAAAAAAAAGGATTTTACAAGATCAGATGACATTAAATTGTTAAACTGTATCTTACGGGGAGGGACAACTGTAACACTAAAAGTTAAATATTAATTTGATAGTCCTGATAACTGGGGATATTAAAGACTGGTGAGGGAACTTCCATACAGTGACATGTTCCAGCTGCTGCAACATTTATTCAGTACTCATGGTTTTTGTTTCTCTCATAGAAGAACCCATCCCCAGATGACTTTACAACCTGTTCTTCCCGAACCAGACTTCAATCCGAACTGACTTCTAAAAGGCAACTCATGTCCCCCAACTGACTTATAAAAGGCAACTCATGTCCCTCACGCCCACTCACTTCACCCTGTCTCAGGTCAGAAGAAGAAATAATGATTGACGCCACTCTTCTTACAACAATGAAGAGAAAGATAAATAGACTATCAATATAAGTAATTAATTAAGTCAGGTAAAATCAGGGAGATCGGTTTTGGGTGAGTTCTAAAAATTTGGAGAATCTTACCTGAGGGATTAAAATTTCCTCAGTGCTCTTCCCCTAATCTATTAAAGATTTGAAAGGGACACAGAGAAAAGGGGGAAATGATAGACCCAATCTGATCTTTTATTAAAATTGGGAGCCATCTTGCCACAAAGCCATGAAAAGATAATTTTGGCTTTACCATAAATTACTGCAAGTTCTGAACCTGCTTGAAATGCCTGCCCGTGCCTTGAACTCACGCATTCCCAGCTCTCTGACCAGATAGCAGCCCTCTCTGAAACTTTAGTGACACATCATAAATATTTGCCTTCTCTGGCCAGACAACATCCCTCTCTGAGGCTCTAATGGTCCTCTGAATTCTGATGTAGGGACAGCAAAAAAAATCTAAACTACCATTAGTGTGATGCTTGTCAGAGTTCTGTTATCTGTAACACCCCTTTTGTGTAACTTTCTGGGCTATAAAGCTGGGCTGTAGGAAAGCTGGGGTTGCTGTCTTGTTCCGGCTGTTTTGGGAGGGGAGGCAGCATGAAAGGTGGAAATAATAAGATTAATTTAATTTGATTTTAATTAGAGTCAGTGGTCTTTTCTTGTGTCCTTGTCTAACAGTTAACACTCCAAAAACATGGAGCTCTGCCGGCCTAAAGACTTCTTGAGGAACTTCCTCTGAGGTTGGGCACTTGAAACATATGTTGTTGTAAGGAGCTTTAGCTTCCTTTCTAGTGAGACCATCAAAGCTGGGTTTGAATCTATGTGACCTGGAGGACATGGTTTCTTGTATTCTAATGAACATAAGGCAGCAGTGCTGAATTTTCTCTTTTTAGGTAAACTGTGGCCACTGGGTGCTAAGTGTCTTCCCGTGTGGACTGTGAAGCCATTTGTTCATCCTCCACTTTTCGTGGTGTTTCTTGCTGCTGCACTGGAGGTTGGTATTTGCTGCATGAAATACAATGAGTTCAACTGGGACCCAGTTTTGGAAGGAGTTCAGTCACTTGTGGTGTGTCAGGGTCTGCAGGAGAATGCAACAACCAGGTTATATCTCACAGAGCTTGCCCCCTTGTCCATAGAAATCTGACTCTGAACTTTGCCCTGGAACCTCTCCATGTAAGAAGATGCCTTTACATAGAAGGGTCTGCTGGATGCACAATGTCAGTCACAAGCCATTTGGAAGGCAATGGCAAATCCTCATGGCCACACCACAGATATATTATCACACACCTGCCCACCACTGCAATAGGCCCACTACTCAGCAGGCTCCAACTTACTGGCATCTTTGTTCTACACCATTTTCATGAAACCCGGTCAATCTTGGCATTCTCTCGTACACTCATGATCAGCAACAAGACATCCAAAGGTTCTCCAGTGCCACCTGATTATTGGAATTTCAAAAATTTCATTGTATTTATCTAGCTTTTTTTCATGAATGAAGTTGGAGACACTGTGGGTTTCAGTTCATTCAGGAACCATTAAATGGTGAGGAAGCTCATTTCAATGAAAGCTCTGGAGAACTCTCACAGGCAAGTCTTCCCATAGAGTCTTCAAAAGGTCACATGAAGCCAGGCCCATTGAGGTCTTCAATGTGACGTCCATGGGTGTTCTGACTCTCAACTATGGCTGCCAAATCTTTCAGAATAAAATCATATGATATCCTAGCTGAGATTCCAAGGCTCTGTGGAAAGCCACTCTGTCCTTGATCTCAGTTTCCAAGGGCGAATCCCATGTGTGGCCTCCTAAAATCTGAACACAGTTCATGGCAATATTTCTCTGAGATCAGTTCCAGAACTCAGACTCTAAGGGGAATCACACCAGAGTTCAAGCCCAGGTAGACCCAGTCATCACTTCCAACCACCACACAAATGACCACAATTAAAACCAAAGCACTCCCACAAGGCCCTCATCTTCTTCCATATAGACACTCATCATAACCTGTGGCTTGAGGTTTCCATGAGGGGATCAGTCCAAGAAGGATCCTTAGATCCAAACCTCCCCCGGGACCTTTTTAACTACTGCCAGCGTCTGAAAAAGTGGAGGAAGATTCCCTGTATTGAAGGTTTTAGCCTTCCCACACAGCACCTTGTCTCTGCTCCTCCTGCCCTCCCCCTCAGGTCCTCCTTGCTTGCAATCCCCTCTCTTCCACTACTTCTACTTCTGACTTCACAGATTCTTCCTCTTTCGAACCAGCAGATGAACCCCCACCTTATCCCCAGCCCCATCTGCCCCTTCTCTTCTGCTATACCCTCCTCATCCTCTGCCTGATTCCATGGATCCTCAGCCTTCCATTTTATCCCCCTCCCCTCCGTCCTCTTCTGCCTGCTCTACCTCCTCCTCTTCCAAAGAGACACTCCCTTCCCCTTCCTCTCCTTCCTGTCCGCCGCCTGCCTCTTTCAGTCCTCCTGTTACCAGGTCTAAAGGACTCCTTCCGATCCCTAACACAATCGCACCCCTTCGTGAGGTAGCTGGTCCCGAGGGTGTCATCAGAGTCCACGTGCTCTTCTCCAGTCAGACATTACTCAGCTAGAGAGGAAGTTAGGCTCAATCACCACTAAACCCAAAACTTACATACGGGAGTTTCAATAGGTCCTGCAAGCATATAGCCTCACTCTTCATGACATATACATGCTCTTGGCCAATACACATCTCCCCGAGGAAAGGCAATGGGTCTGGGAGCTAGCCCAAGCCCATGCTGATGAAAATCATAGGACCAATCCTAACCACCCCACGGGCCCTCATGCTGTCCCAGAGCAGGATCCCCTATGGGATTACAACACCCCTGAAGGCTTACAGACTCATGACCTTTTTACATCCTGCCTCTTGGCAGGCCTGAAAAAGGCCACCCGCAAGGCTGTTAACTTTAAAAAGGTGCAGGAGGTCATTCAAAGGAAGGAGGAAACACCTTCAGAATTCCTGGATAGACTAACCAAGGCCCTTCAACAGTGCACATAACTCGACCCAGAAACCCCTGATGGCCGTCATGTCTTAATGACATATGTTCTGGCCCAAAAGTACTCTGACATTAAAGCCAAGCTTAAAAAGCTTGAACAGGGCCCTGCTACTCCTCAGACCAAAATCCTCGCTGTCGCTTTAAAGGTTTTTCATGGTAGAGAGGATGAAAGTGATTGCCGTCGGCAGAGAGCTGAAAATGCCAAATTCCAAATGTTGGCACAGGTCATTCAGAGAAGGCCATCACCATGCCGTCCCAATGTGACACCCCCTGGAGCTTTCTTCAAATGTGGTAAGGATTGTCCTTCGCCGAGAACACCGTAAAACCCCTGCCCAACATGCCATCAAAGGAGACACTGGGGGGCAGACTGCCCAACAACCCGGAAGGGAGGTTGTTCAGCCACCCGGCAACCCCAGCCTCTCCTGGGCTTGGCAGAGGAGGATTGATGGAGCCCTGGGCCTTCCCTGCAGACTATTACCATCAAGAATCAAGAGCCTAGTGTCACCTTCCTGGTGGATGGACGCTTCATTACCTTCCTCTTGGATATTGGTGCCACTTTTTCAGTCTTGAGGGAGTATTGGGGTCCTACCACACCCTCAAAAACTCCTATTGTCGTGGTAGGAGGTAAACGTATTTTCCCTCAAAATCCCTTTTGTCCTTCACTCACTCCTTTCTCGTTATGAGCCATTGCCCCATTCCCCTTCTGGAAAGGGACATACTCTCACTATTAAAAGTCACCATTCACATATCACCCCACACCTCTCCTAACTCTCATTTCCTCATGATGTTCCTAGGGGCAGATACACCTCCTTCATGCACCCTCCCACGACTATCTAAACCAGTTAACCCTGAGTTTTGGGACACAACTACACCCTTTATGGCTAAATGCAGTCCTATTCATATTGTCTTACGGGACCCTTCAAGATATATTAGTCAACCATGATATCCACTCACAACCACAGCCTTCCTCGGATTAGAAGCCATCATCCAGGATTTATTATGAAAGGGGTATCTTAGGCCTACACACTCTCCTTTCAACACCCCCATTCTGGCAGTAAAGAAACCTAACGTGTCCTACAGGCTGGTTCTAGACCTTCCCCTTGTCAACTCCTCTGTGGTCCCCATCCACCCGCTAGTGTCCAACCCTTACACCCTTTTCTCTCAGATCCCTGCCACTATTACCCACTTCTTGGTCCTAAATTTAAAACATGCGTTCTTTTCTATTCCCTTGTTCTCAGAATCTCAGTATATCTTTGCTTTTACTTGCACTGACTCTCACACCCGCCATTCTCATCAGCTTACCTGGACTGTCCTCCCACAGGGATTCAGGGATAGCCCCCATCTCTTTGGCCAAGTTCTTGCCCAGGACCTCACATCCTTTCACCCGACCTGTCCTGACTCTACTCTCCTTCAATATGTCGATAACCTTCTTCTATGTAGTCCCTCTGGGAACACTCTCAATTCCACACTGCTCAGCTTCTTAATTTCCTAGCAGACAAGGGAAATTGGGAGTCTCCCCACAAGGCCCATGTTTCCCAGTCTTCTGTCACCTATCTTGGTTTTTGCCTTACACCCAGAAAAAAGGAAATAACACTGGATAGGAGGCAACTCCTCTCTTATCTTCCAGTGCCCCATACAAAAGCCAAAATACTATCATTCCTAGGACTAGCAGGTTATTTTAGGGCCTGGATCCCAAATTATTCTCTTCTTTACAAATCCTGTATGACCTAGCAAAGGGACCCCCTAGTGAATCTCTTGCCTCCTCCCCAAACTACAACTTGCGCAGGCTTCAGCAACTTGTCTTAAAGGCACCTGCCCTTCACCTTCCTGATCTTTCAAGACCATTTCATGTATATGTCCATGAAAATGGGAGGCAAGAACTTGGGGTCTTAGGTCAAAACTATGGGCCTACATTTGCACCTGTGGCATATTTGTCCAAGCAACTTGACCCTACCATCCGTGAGTGGGCCCCTTGCTTAAGAGCTCTGGCTGCTGGACAAATTTTACACAAAGAAGCCTCTAAGCTTACTTTTGGGGCCCCTTTAACTATCCACTCCCCACATCACTTGAAGGATCTTTTAGCTTATAAGGGCTTTCAAACCCTTCCTCCATCCAGATTTCTGTCGCTCCTCACTTCCTTTCTGGAAAACCCTAATATTACTTTCCTTCCCTGCTCTGCACTGAACCCTGCCTCACTGCTCCCAATGACTCCCACGTCTAACACACCAACTCATAATTGGTTGGAAACCTTAGATGATTTCCTCCCCTGTCATTCTTCCATTTCTGAGTGACTACTAGCCAAGCCTGACCTTATCTGGTTTACTGATGGCAGTTCCTTTAGGCAGAACGGCACTCATTACATTGGATACGCTGTAGTATCAGCCACTGAGATTATAGAGGCCAAAGCTCTGCCTTCAGGAACTACCAACCAGCAGTCTGAACTTATAGTAGCCACTCGTGCCAGCCTTCTAGCACAAGGCAAATCCCTCACCCTTTATACTGATTCAAAATATGTCTTCCATATCTTATCCCATCCTGCAGTATAAAAGGAGCGAGGCCTACTTACCACCAAAGGTAATGTGATCACTAATTCGGCTCTTATAACAAATCTGATAGAGGCCTCCCACTTACCCACCAAGGTGGGAGTTGTCCATTGTAGGTCTAATCAGAAGGACTTCTCTCTTATCACTGAGGGCAATGCCAAAGCTGACCAGGTGGCACAAATGGCTGCTACCACTTCCAATGATGGACCCCCTGGGGGACATATAATGGCCACTTTAGACAGCTCATCTGAAGCCCCTACTTCTTCCAGTAAGAACAAGAATCTCTTCAAGTTCCTTCATAATCTATTCCTTTCCAATTCTCAGTCTTTGACCCTCTTTTTACAGAGCTTCTTCTCGGTCACCCTCTCTGACAAAGCCATGCTACAGAATATAGCCTCTAATTGTCAGATCTGTCAGTGGACCAACACTTATACTCCTTTAAGGCCCAAACCTTTCCCTTCCCACCAAGCCCGGGGACACATTCCCACTGCTGACTGGCAGGTAGACTTCACCAACATGCTCACAGTATGGCGCACTAAATACCTCCTTGTCTTTGTGGACACTTTCTCTGGTTGGATTGAGGCATTTCCCACTTCCAATAAAACGGCTTCCACTGTAGCTTTAATCTTACTGACAGACATCATCCCCAGGTTTGGTATGCCCACTTCTCTACAATACGACAATGGCCCTGAGTTTATTTCTAGGATCACACAAAAGGTCTCTCAAGCCCTCTCCTTCAAGTGGCATTCCCACTGTCCATATTACCCCCAAGCTTCAGGGAAAGTGGAAAGGGTAAATTGTACTCTAAAGGAAGTCCTTACCAAATTGACAATGGAATTAAACTTAGACTGGGTCAAACTCCTTCCCTTGGATTTGCTTCGAATCAGAGCTCTCCCTAAAAACCATCTTTACTGTCTCCCTTTGAGATAATGTATGGAAGACCTCTTATACCCCCTGGGTTGGTCATTTCACAAGGATCTCTCACCCGAGATTTGTCTTTGCCTCTTTTATATCATCTCTGCTCGGAAATCTGGAAATATCAGGACTGGCTTCATCCGGACCCAGTGTCCTCTCCAAACACTCCTCCCATAACACCTGGGAGTCTAGTCTATTATAATACCCCAGAGGAGAAAGGGACTCTTGCCCCAAAATGGAAATGCCCCTATCCTGTCATTCTCTGTACCCCCACTGCCGCCAAACTCTTCTTACCAGACAACCGTCTCACTCCCTGGATTCACATTTCTAGGTTGAAGCCATATCACCAGGAGGTCCCACCTGCTGACGACAGGACCACCCAGAGGAACTCCAAGAATCACCTCCTGAACCTCCCCTTAACTCCTGCTCTCCACACTCATCTCACCCATTTAAGTTGCAGCTCACACGGTGTTCCATGCAGCCCAATTCCTCTTAAAAAAGTCACAATGAGCTCTCCCAACACCCTAATCTTCTGTAACTGCTTGTTTTTTTGTGCTCTGCTTATTTTCTATACTCTATCGGGACTGGTCTTTACCCACCTCTCCTACCATGTATTTATTCACTCTTCAGGAACGGTACTCAGAACATGGCATGCAGAAGGTCCGTGCAGTGGATGCAACTACTTGCTTCATCCACAATTGCACCTCTATTTCCCTAAAATTGTCACCTTCAAGGACCTTCGTCCCTGGTAGCTGGAACTGGCCTTTCATTTGCTTCCTTTTTGATCAAACAAAAGACTATTGTCATTGGTGGCCTGAGATATATAATGGGTGCCCCTATTGGTCATGCAGGTTCCATGATGAACATGGTAGCTATTCTTACCACTCACTTGGTTACCCAAAAGGGTGGACATCTAGTTACCTAAAGTGGCATAAAGGCTCTTCATCTGATAACAATGGATGGTATACTTTAGATATACCTGACCCCAAGGCCAAACGTTGGGGCTATGTTGAGTTTGCTGTCTATGCTCGGACAACCTCAGCCAGACCCACAATGTGGATGACTGTTGGCAGCACCCTGATTATGCCACCTAAGGCAACCATCCAGGTAGTCGAACACATTAAGGAGTCAGAATCAAAACTTCGAGATCTTATCCATAGCTCATCCAAAAAGGATTCAGACCCTTCAACCCCCTCAGGTCCCCCTGACACATGGCTCAATTTGTTACACCAAACTCTTCAATTATTCAAATCCACCCCTCTTTCTGTGCCTCCTTCTCAGTGCTTTCTCTGTGCTTCAATTAGTCGTCCACTTCTAGCAGCGGTCCCATTAGCGGCAGGAAATATTTCAGCAAAAACCTACAATTTCTCTAAGAAAGGACAACCCCTACATGTGACACGTATCCCACTGTGGGAAAGTTATTCCACCAATGCTTTATTTGCTTTCATCTGTTTCCACCTGCCAATAATGAATCCTTTACCAATTTGTTCCTTGAGCTTAAGCACCCAATCAATCCCTGCGTTTATGCAACCTTGAAATTTCCTCTGGTGTAATGGGTCTTTAAGTACCTCAACGATCAATGTCTCTGGCACCTGTTTCTTGGTTACTGTAGTTCGTCAGCTGTCTTTGTATACTCCCACCGAATTCCGACAGTTGGCCCTACCTTCCCGAACCCGTAGGGCAGTCTTTCTGCCGGTTCTTGTAGGCCTCACTTTAACAACCTCAGTGGCGGGTCTCGGACTCTCTGGTGGAGCTATAGGTCATGTTCTATGGGCATCCAATGACCTGCAACAAAAACTGCAGGAAGCACTGGATACCACTGCTGAGTCTCTGGGCTCCTTGCAGCGCCAGGTTACTTCATTGGCACACGTGGCTTTACAGAACCAAAGGGCAATTGATCTTCTCACTGCAGAAAAAGGGGGTACATGCCTATTCCTCAGAGAGGAATGTTGCTATTATGTTAATGAATCTGGGCTGATAGAAAAAAATGTTGTTAAATTGCAGGAATTATCGACCAAATTGCTCAAACCTAGCTCCTCCAATCCCATAACAGGGTTCTTCCAATCCTATCTTGCCATGTACTTACTACCTATCTTGGGGCCCCTTATTGGGATGCTCCCTTTTTGTGCTCTCTTGCCATGCATAATGAAGTTCCTTCAAACCCAACTGCAAAAAATTTTTAATCAAAATTTCAACCAGCTTTTGCTTAGGCACTACCAGTCTCTGATGACCGATGAACCCCTAACATCTCCAAGAGAACAGTTCACTCAGTGATGAAGCTCACTACCAGGCACGATGGAATGCAACGTACATCAGACAGCGGGAGGCAACGAGCTTGGAGAACCTCCTAATCTGCCATCCTGGATTCATGAGTCTTTATGACTTTCTAAGCTTCCTCATGGCCCTTGGCCTCTTCTATGTCAGTCCCCCAACATGGAACTTCTGCCAAAAATTGACCTTTGCTTTAATTTTTATCTTCATTCTGTTTTTATTCGCTCTGATCTTCTTCAGGTGCTGGTGACGCCATGTCCAGGCAACACTTCCAGTATTTCCTTGAGTCTCTGTTACAGGACCAGTGGCTGATACCAACAATCTCCTCCATCCAGGACTGGTTTCATGCCATCGACAACTTGTGGCATCAGGGAACTTTCATAGACTTTACCCCTACTGAAGTAGCTATCTATACCACTGGGTTTTATTTCTGGCTGCCATGATATCCCAAGACCTGCCCCCCGAGCATTCGTCCACTTCCCTTTCTAGGCCCCACAGCACCCCTACACAGCAGGAATCAGCCAGAAATGACAAACAACACCCCAATTTCTAAAAAAACAAAAATGGAGGAATGTTAGGAAAAGTATAAATGGCAGCCATACCCCAGAGAAAAACCCCAACATGGCGCCTAAGGACTTCTTCTTCCTACCTTCTTCTTTTCTGCAGTGGCGTGAAAAGTCCCCGCCCTTGTTAACAATGCAGCCAGCGCCAATTTCAAATCTCGCTGGTGGGGAACCTTAGCCCCAATGAGAACTAATTCCTGGGCTCCGGAGCTGATATCTGAAAAAACTTATTCTCAGAACATGAGACCAAACCACAAACCCACAACCACACCCACAAAGGCACCTCCTTCCCGCAAGTAGGTCTGTGACTATTCGGAGTGTTCTCTGACTGCTGGGCCATACTATGTTCCTCCGAAATGGCCTGTCTTCTCTCAGATCTGGTCTCCTTTGCCAACTCTGCGAAGTTGACAGGAACCAGCGGTGAGCCACTACCTTCTTTCTCAGGAAAGGCCCCTCTTCAGAGCTCTTCTGGCATTTGGACATCTTCAAATCATTAGGTACCAAGAAAGCCTGACCCTGTCCTTGGTAAATCCAAACAAGTGAGACAACTGGGACTGGGACTGGGACTGGCTCGGGGTGCCTGGCTTCCTGGATCCCAAGTTCAGAGAGTTCCAACACCAAGGAAGTGAGGTGAGGTCACTTCCTTCAGGAACTGAATGAGGTCACTGCCTTGGCAACCACTTTGTTTTAACAGTTGCTTCTTATGGTCCCTTTAGATGGAGGCTGCCCCTACTTCCTGTGACCCTTTCATGAGTTAGAATGAGATATAATCCATAGGCTCTCAGGAACAGCTCTCCATAAGGCCTGGTTTGGTCCGTCTTCTCTACATTAAGAAGACAGAGGCTGATTCAGACACCAAACTTCATCCTAAAAGGTTGTTTTCCATGGAAGATGACTTTTGCTCTCTCAGGTCCTTCATAGCTGCCTACATCTTCTCCAGGGATCATTTCTGCACATACCTTTGAGGTTCTCATCAGGTGGAAGATCCCATACATTCCTGAATTGTAAGACCAACACTGTCACTGCTTTTCTGTAAAGTTAGATTGAGGGAAGAGTGTATGGTTAGTGTTAATAACATTTTCAATTTTAGTTAGGAACCATTCTGCTCGATGAACAATGGTATTGGGAACCTGCGATATTTATAAGAATATAGAGGTGAAATATATGAACAAAAAGAGAAATCTAAGTAAGAATTGAAGCCCAGAAGGTCATTGGGTCCTTGATTGGGATACTTAGCATTGAATTACGTTCTGCACAGATGTCTCAGATAAATCGATATACAATGGCATAGGACCTTGTACCTTGGATGATTGAATGTAGAAGAGAACATCCAGTCAAAAAGGGATAGTCGGTAGGATTAGGAAGACAGTAGGTAGGTTTAGGAAGAAGAGTGAATATAGGATTTGGACCAAAGTTTTTTAGCAATAGGGTTTCGGTTAGAGAGTGAATGTTAGTGATAGCACATGTGAAGATTCAGTCACAATGATGAACTGGGGAAAATATGTAGGCAAGCAGATATCAATAGACACATTACAAAATCATTCAAAGTGTAAACTGAGTGACAGCTTTAGACATATTCAACAGGGTTGAGTTTGAATATATAATCTTTGAAAGAAACAAATATGTAGTCACCAATAGGATTTTCATTTGAGATCATTAGGCAACCTGGACATGGATATTTTTAGTAATCCATGTTCACTTTCCATTTAGGTATGGTACAATCATAAGTGTGAACTTTGCTTTTTGCTGTTCAGAATATTACTGTGATAAAATGTATATGTAGATCAGGTTACATGTATTTGTTTTTTTTTTTTTAAACAATTCTTTTTATTTTTTTTTAATTAATTTTTATTGTAGGTTGTTCAAAACATTACATAGTTCTTGATATATCATATTTCACACTTTGATTCAAGTGGGATATGAACTCCCATTTTTACCCCATATACAGATTGCAGAATCACTTCAGTTGCACAACCATTGATTTACGTATTGCCATTCTGGAGTCTGTTGTATTCTGCTGCCTTTCCTATCCTCTACTATGCCCCTCCCCCCTCCCCTCCCCTCTTCTCTCTCTACCCCCTCTACTGTAATTCATTTCTCCCCCTTATATTTTCCCTCCTTTCCCCTCACTTCCTCTTGTATGTAATTTTGTATACCCCTGAGGGTCTCCTTCCATTTACATGCAATTTCCCTTCTCTCTCCCTTTACCTCCCACCTCTCATCCCTGTTTAATGTTAACCTTCTTCTCATGCTCTTCTTCCCTACTCTGTTCTTAGTTACTCTCCTTATATCAAAGAAGACATTTGGCATTTGTTTTTAAGGGATTGGCTAGCTTCACTTAGCATAATCTGCTCTAATGCCATCCATTTCCCTCCAAATTCTATGATTTTGTCATTTCTTAATACAGAGTAATACTCCATTGTGTATAAATGCCACATTTTTTTATCCATTCGTCTATTGAAGGGCATCTAGGTTGGTTCCACAGTCTTGCTATTGTGAATTGTGCTGCTATGAACATGGATGTAGCAGTGTCCCTATAGTGTGCTCTTTTTAGGTCTTTAGGGAATAGACCGAGTAGTGGAATAGCTGGATCAAATGGTGGTTCCATTCCGAGCTTTCCAAGAAATCTCCATACTGCTTTCCAAATTGGCCGCACCAATTTGCAGTCCCACCAGCAATGTACAAGAGTACCCTTTTCCCCACATCCTCGCCAGCACTTGTTGCTGTTTGACTTCCTAATGGCTGCCAATCTTACTGGAGTGAGATGGTATCTTAGGGTGGTTTTGATTTGCATTTCTCTGACTGCTAGAGATGGTGAGCATTTTTTCATATACTTGTTGATTGATTGTATGTCCTCCTCTGAGAAATTTCTGTTCAGGTCCTTGGCCCATTTGTTGATTGGGTTATTCGTTATCTCATTGTCTAATTTTTTTAGTTCTTTGTATATTCTGGATATTAGGGCTCTGTCTGAAGTGTGAGGAGTAAAGATTTGTTCCCAGGACGTAGGCTCCCTATTTACCTCTCTTATTGTTTCTTTTGCTGAGAAAAAACTTTTTAGTTTGAGTAAGTCCCATTTGTTGAATCTAGTTATTAACTGTTGTGCTATGGGTGTCCTATTGAGGAATTTGGAGCCCGACCCCACAGTATGTAGATCATAGCCAACTTTTTCTTCTATCAGACGCCATGTCTCTGATTTGATATCAAGTTCCTTGATCCACTTTGAGTTCACTTTTGTGCATGGCGAGAGAAAGGGATTCAGTTTCATTTTGTTGCATATGGATTTCCAGTTTTCCCAACACCATTTGTTGAAGATGCTATCCTTCTTCCATTTCATGCTTTTAGCTGCTTTATCAAATATAAGATAGTTGTATTTTTGTGGATTGGTTTCTGTGTCCTCTATTCTGTACCATTGGTCCACCTGCCTGATTTGGTACCAGTACCATGCTGTTTTTGTTACTATTGCTTCTGTAGTATAGTTTGAAGTCTGGTATAGCTATACCGCCTGATTCACATTTCCTGCTTAGAATTGTTTTTGCTATTCTGGGTCTTTTATTTTTCCATATGAATTTCATGATTGCTTTCTCTATTTCTACAAGAAATGCCGTTGGGATTTTGATTGGCATTGCATTAAACCTATAGAGAACTTTTGGTAATATCGCCATTTTGATGATGTTACTTCTACCTATCCATGAACAGGGTATATTTTTCCATCTTCTAAGATCTTCTTCAATTTCTCTCTTTAGGGTTCTGTAGTTTTCATTGTATTAGTCTTTCACCTCTTTTGTTAGGTTGATTCCCAAGTATTTTATTTTCTTTGAGGATATTGTGAATGGGGTGGTTGTCCTCATTTCCATTTCAGAGGATTTGTTGCTGATATACAGGAATGCCTTTGATTTATGCGTGTTGATTTTATAGCCTGCCACTTTGCTGAATTCATTTATTAGCTCTAATAGTTTCTTTGTAGACCCTTTTGGGTCTGCTAGGTATAGAATCATGTCATCTGCAAATAGTGATAATTTGAGTTCTTCTTTTCCTATTTTTATGCCTTTAATTTCTTTCGTCTGTCTAATTGCTCTGGCCAGTGATTCGAGAACTATGTTGAACAGAAGTGGTGAGAGAGGGCATCCCTGTCTTGTTCCAGATTTTAGAGGGAATGCCTTCAGTTTTTCTCCATTCAGAATGATGCTAGCCTGAGGCTTAGCATAGATTGCTTTTACAATGTTGAGGTATACGGAAATCAATAAATGTTATTCACCACATCAACAGGCTTAAAAATAAGAACCATATGGTCATCTCGATAGATGCGGAAAAAGCATTTGACAAAGTACAGCATCCCTTTATGTTCAAAACTCTAGAAAAACTAGGGATAACAGGAACATACCTCAACATTGTAAGGTTACATGTATTTGTTCCACCATTTCTGGGAGCAATATTTTGAAGACTTATAAATTAGTATTGGGGGTATAAAGAGGTGTACCCTGTGTCTATGAATATAGAGATAATACATGACTAGACCATACTGTGAATAAATAATATAACTGGTTCCACTTTAAATAATGGATTGAATTGATATCTGTAACTAAGTAAGAAATCTTATATTGATATACAATCATTCTTTCCAACCACTTATACATTTAATGGTAATATTAGTGTTATGGTTTATCATGACGGGTGTTTTGCTTCAAATATGATAATGGAAATCGAAAATAATGTGTTTGTAAAGAAGTCTCATGAAAAGAGCAGTCAAGAAACATGGAGGAATACATGGGTACTGAAGCAGGAAGTGATTTGAAGTTAAACAAATGCGTATAAATTTGCTAAATTGTGGATGAAATATGTATCCTATGATGTGCATAAACTGAAGAAATAGTAATGTTCCAGTGTTGAATAAAAATGAACGTCAAAATGCACATCATGTCCCATAGGAATCTACTTGCATTGATGTTAAACTCGGGTCAGTTACTGTAGAAATATTATGATTTGACTTTTTTTTTTTTGGTGTTATAATACAATTTATTTTAGTACTAGCATGCCACAGAATGTAGAGGAAGGAACAATGGATTTTTAGTTATAGCACTAATGATCTAACATTTAATGACTATTTTGGGGAGTCTAGAAATTACATAAGGCTATGTAACATATTGTTTTTTATTTAACATTCAACAAAGCTTGGAATTTTGGTAATATTTCTACTTTTTTATTTTTTGTTTTTCAGTTGTTGATGGACCTTCATTTTGTTTATTTTTATGTGGTGCTGAGAATAGAACCCAGTGCCTCACACATGCTAGACAATCATGTTACCACTGAGCCATAAACCCAGCCCCTCCACTTTTTTCTTACCATCGAATATGCCTCTCCCTCTTCTTTACTCACTTTCTTCCTCATTTTCCCCCTTCTCTCTCTTCCTTTTTCATTTTCCATCCATATCAATTTTTCTCTCATGTCATTACAAACAGTATCTTGCTATGAAATTTAAATTTAAGACTGTTTTTTATAGTCATTCTTTTTTCTTGAGAAAACGTTAAAATTATAATCACCTGATAGATATATCACTATACATTTATTATATATATGTATCTATATTCATGCATATGCATTACAAATATAAATGTATATATACATTTATATTTAAAAGTACTTTGATTAGCCTGTTAGATATAATATAGACCATATCTTTCTTAATTCTCAAGTCTTCCAGAATTTACATCTTACAGTGAAAATCAATTAAACATATTTAAGTAAACAGGTTTCTTTCTTATTTATCTATACTGATAATTTAAGGTTTTATATCACATTAAGCGATAATATGGCATAATATATCTTATGAATTAGAGAAAAATTTTTTAAAAAACCTATTATTTAAGGACCATATGCACTGACATTTTAAATGGCTTTCTCGTGATTTCAATTTCAATCAATTGTGTATTAATTGCCAAATATTTATTTTAGTACTTTTCATATTCATAATTGATATAAAGTCAATTGTTTAATTCTTCTTGTAAGTAGTTACTTATTACAGCAGGGAAATTATTAATAATTCTAAATCTTTATAAGAAAAATTGTGCAAAGATATTTTCATGCAAAATTAAGAATAATTGCATGCTCTGAATGTTTGATTGTTAATACATATAACAAAATCTTTTGATGAGTCTCTTCCCCAGTAAAACATAAAATGCAAAGATATAGTTGGGTATGTATGTCCAAATAAAGATAAGGAGAAATACACATTATTAGCTAGAAACAATTAAATAAAAGAAGAAAAGAAAAATCCAACACATTGTACGAACTTGTCAGATGAGTTAGTATTCTGGAAGAATAGCCTAAGGCTAGACCTGGTCCATGACAAAATATTAACTAAAAAAATGAAATATGAAAAATATAGGAAATGCTATGAATTTTTCATGAAGGTAGGTGAATTATCCTTTAATCTCAATTTATGTGCATTTTCAAAAGCCAAATTTCTGGTAAAATAAATTTGTGATAGTTACAACTACACAAAACAAAGTTTCTGCTAAGAAAAATGAATGCATCTCAACACTTTTTTAGCTCTCAACAATTTCTTCCCACTGAATTTTAAACCTTTATTTATTTATTTATTTTTATTGGTTGTTCAAAACATTACAAAGTTCATGATATATCATCTTTGATACATTTTTCTCATTTGGATTATGAACTCCCATTTTTTTCCCCAAATAAGAATTGCAGAAATACATTGGTTACACATTCACATTTTTACATAATGGCATATTAGTGACTGTTGTATTCTTCTACCTTTCCTATCCCCTACTATCCCCCCTCCCCTCCCCTCCCATCTTCCCTCTCTACCTCATGTGCTGTTGTTTAATTCTCTCCATTATTTCCCTCCCATTTCCCCTCACAACCTATTATGTGTAATTTTGTGTATCATTGAGGGTTTCCTACCATTTCCATATGCTTTCTGTTCTCTCTCCCTTTCTCTCCCCTCACTCATTTTGTATAATGTTAATCTTTTCCTCATGCTCTTCCTCCCTTTCTGTTCTTAGTTGCTCTCTTTATATCAAAGAAGACATTTGGCATTTGTTTTTTAAGGATTGGCTAGCTTCGCTTAGCATATTCTGCTCTAATGCCATACATTTCCCTGCAAATTCTATGATTTTGTAATTTTTTAGTGCTGCCTAATACTCCATTGTGTGTAGATTCCACATTTTTTTATCCATTCATCTATTGAAGGGCATCTAAGTTGGTTCCACAGTCTAGCTATTGTGAATTGTTCCGCTATGATCATTGATGTGGCAGTATCCCAATAGTACGCTGTTTTAAGATGCTCAGAGAATAGTCCAAGAAGGGTGATATCTTTGTCAAATGGTGGATCCATTCCCAGCTTTCCCAGGAATCTCCATACTGTTTTCCAAATTGGCTGCACCAATTTACAGTCCCACCAGCAGTGTACAAGTGTCCCCTTTTCCCCACATCCTCGCCAACACTTACTGTTGTTTGACTTCCTAATGGCTGCCGATCTTACTGGAGTGAGATGGTATCCTAGGGTGGTTTTGATTTGCATTTCTCTGACTGCTAGAGATTGTGAGCATTTTTTCATGTACTTGTTGATTGATTGTATGTCCTCCTCTGTGAAGTGTCTGTTCAGGTCCTTGGCTCATTTGTTGATTGGGTTATTTGTTATCTTATTTTTTAATTTTTTGAGTTCTTTGTATATTTTGGATATTAGGGCTTTATCTGAAGTGTGAGGGGTAAAAATTTGTTCCCAGGATGTAGGTTCTCTATTTACCTCTCTTATTGTTTTTCTTGCTGAGAAAAAAAAAAAAACTTTTTAGTTTAAGTAAGTCCCATTAATTTATTCTTGTTATTAATTCTTGGGCTATGGGTGTCCTATTAAGGAATTTGGAGCCCGACCCCACAGTATGTAGATCGTAGCCAACTTTTTCTTCTATCAGATGCAGTGTCTCTGATTTGATATCTAGCTCCTTGATCCACTTTGAGTTAACTTCCTTGCTTGGCGAGAGAAAGGGATTCAGTGTCATTTTGTTACATATCGATTTTCAATTTTTCTAGCACCATTTGTTGAAGATGCTATCCTTCGTATATTGCAGGTTTTTAGCCCCTTTTATCAAATATAACAAAGTTGTAATTTTGTGGATTGGTTTCTGTGTCCTCTATTCTGTTCCATTGGTCCACCTGCCTGTTTTGGTACCAGTACCATGCTGTTTTTGTTACTATTGCTTTGTAGTACAGTTTGAACTCTGGTATCGCTATACCTCCAGATTCAAACTTCCTGCTTAGAATTGCTGTTGCTATTCTGGGTCTTTTGTTTTTCCATATGAATTTCATGATTGCTTTATCATTTCTACAAGAAATGTCGTTGGGATTTTGATTGGCATCAATTTAAACCTGTAGAGAATTTGGGTAATATCGCCATTTTGATGATGTTATTTCTGCCTATCTATGAATTGGGTATATTTTTCCATATTCTAAGATCTCTTCTATCTCTTTAGGGTTCTGTAGTTTTCATTTATAAATCTTTCACCTCTTTTGTTAGGTTGTTTCCCAACTATTTAATTGTTTTTCCAATTATCTTATTTTCTTTGAGGATATTTTGAATGGAGTGGTTTTCCTCATTTCCATTTCAGAAGTTTTGCTGCTGATATACAGCAATGCCTTTGAGTTATGCGAGTTGATTGTATATCCTGCCACTTTGCTGAATTCATTTATTAACTCTAGCAGTTCCTCTGTAGACCCTTTTGGGTCTGTTAAATATATTATCATGTCATCCGCAAACAGCGATAATTTAAGTTCTACTTTTCCTAGTTTTATGCCTTTAATTTCTTTTGTCTGTCTAATTGCTATGCCTAGTATTTCAAGAACTAAATTAAATAGAAGTGGTGATAGAGGGCATCCCTCTTGTTCCAGATTTTAGAGGGCATGCCTTCAGCTTTTCTCAATTTAGGATGATGCCAGCCTGAGGTTTATCATATATAGCTTTTGCAATCTTGAGGTAAGTTCCTGTTATCCCTAGTTTTTCTAGTGTTTTCAACATAAAGCGGTGTTGAACTTTGTCGAATGTTTTTTCTGAATCTATCGAGATGATCATATGGTTGTTGTCTTTAAGTCTATTGATGTGGTGAATAGCATTTATTGATTTCCGTATAATGAACCAGCCTTGAATCCCAGGGATGAATCCTACATGATCATGGTGCATAATTTTTTTGATATGCTTTTGTATTCGATTCACCAAGATTTTATTGAGAATTTTTGCATCCAAGTTTATTAGAGATATTGGTCTGTAGTTTTCTTTCTTTGAAGTGTCTTTGTCTGGTTTTGGGATCAGGGTGATATTGGCCTCATAGAATGAATTTGGAAGAGTTTCTTCTTTTTCTATTTTTTGAAATAGCTTGAAAAGTATTGGTATTAATTCCTTTTTGAAGGTTATGTAGATCTCTGCTGTATACCCATCCGGTCCATGGCTTTTTTTTGTTGGTAGTATTTTGATGGCTTCTTCAATTTCTTCCTTTGTTATTGTTCTGTTTAAATTGTGTCTGTCTTCCTGACTCAATCTGGGCAGATCGCATGACTTAAGAAGTTTATTGATATCTTCACTATCATCTATTTTATTGGAACATAGGTTTTCCATATACTTTCTAATTATCTTCTTATTTCTGTAGTGTCTGTTGTGATATTGCCTTTTTCATCCCATATGTTAGTAATTTGAGTTCTCTCTTTTCTTCTCTTCCTTAGCATGGCTAAGGGTCTATAAATCTTATTTATTTTTTCAAAGAACCAACTTTATTTTTATCAATATTTTCAATGTTTTTTTTGTTTCAATTTCCTTGATTTCTGCTCTAATTTTAATTATTTCTTGTCTTCTACTACATTTGCTGTTGTTTTGCTCTTCCATTTCTAGGTTTTTGAGGTGTAGTGTGAGTTCATTTATTTGCTGTTTTTTTCTTTTTTTTTTTTTTGAGGAAAGAACTCCAAGAAATGAATTTCCCTCTTAAAACTGCTTTCATTGTGTCCCATAGATTCCAGTGTGTTGTGTCTGTATTGTCATTTTTCTCTACGAATTTTTTTATCTCCTCCTTTATGTCTTCTGTAAACCATTTATCATTCAGTAGCATGTTGTTCATTTTCCATGTGATGTAGGATTTTTCCTTCCTTCTTTTATCATTGATTTCCAGATTCATTCCATTATGATCAGATATGGTGCATGGTATTATCTCCACGACTTTATATTTACTAATAATTGCCCTATGGCATAATATATGGTCTACCTTTGAGTAGGATCCATGTGCTACTGAGAAGAACGTGTATCCACTTTTTGATGGTTGATATATTCTATATATGTCGGTGAAGTCTAGGTTACTGATTTTGCTGTTGAATTCTATAGTTTCTTTATTCAGTTTTTGTCTAGAGGATCTGTCTAATGGCTAGAGCGGTGTGTTGAAGTCACCCAAAATTATTGTGTTGTAGTTTATTTGACTCTTGAACTTGAGGCGAGTTTGTTTTATGAGTGTTGCAGCTCAATTGTTTGGTGCATACAAATTGATAATGGTTATGCATTGTTGGTGCAAGGTTCCTTTTAACAGTATATAGTGTCCTTCTTTATCCCTTTTGATTAACGTAGGGTTGAAGTTGATTTTATTCGATATGAGTATGGCCACTCCTGCTTGCTTCCGAGGGTCATGTGAGTGGTATGATTTTTCCCAAACTTTTAATTTCAGCCTCTGTATGTCTTTACCTATCATATGAGTCTCCTGAAGGCAGCATATTGTTGGATTTTTTTCTTTTTTGATCAAGGTTACTAGCTTATGTCTCTTGATTGGTGAGTTTAGGCCATTAACATTTAAGGTTACAATTGAAATATGATTTGTACTTCCAGTCATGTTTATTTATTTATTTATTTATTTATTTATTTATTTATTTATTTAGGTTAGTTTTTACTTTTTGGTTATTTTCCTCTCCCTTTACTGAGATACCTCCCGCTGATAGTTTCAGGCATTACTTTTCAAATCCTCTTCTTGTAGTATTTTGCTCAAAATGCTTTGCACTGCTGGTGTTCTGGCTGTGAATTCTTTTAGCTTTTGTTTATCGTGAAAGACTTAAATTTCATTGTCAAATCTGAAGCTTAATTTTGCTGGATACAGTATTCTTGGTTGGAATCCATTATTTTTGAGCGTTTGAAATACTTTTTTCCAGGATCTTCTTGCTTTCAAAGTTTGTGATAAAAAATCAGTCGTTAACTTTATTGGTTTACCCCTGAATGTAATCTGCCTACTTTCTCTCGTAGCTTTTAATATTCTCTCTTTGTTCTGTATGTCCTTGTTCTGGCTATCTTCATAATTATTTGTCTTGGAGTTGGTCTATTATGGTTTTGAATGCTTGGGGTCCTGTAGGCTTCCAGGATTTGGCAATTCATTCCATCTTTCATCTCTGGGAAATTTTCCAGAAATATTTCATTTAATATGTTGTCCAATCCTTTGGTTTGAATCTCTATGCCTTCTTCTATCCAGATGACACTCAAATTTGTTTTTTTATGACATCCCATATCTCTTGAATAGATTGCTCATGGGATTTAAGCATCTTTTCTGTGTTTACTCTATTCTTTTCAAGTTGATAAACTTTGACTTCATTATCTGATGTTCTAACTTCTAATTGATCTAGTCTATTTGTAATATTCTTCGTTTGAGTTTTTAATTTGGTTTATAGTTTTCTGCATTTCTAGGATTACTGTTTGATATTTCTTTTTAAGATCTCTATCTCCTGGTAAAGCTCGTTCTTTGTCATTTGAATTTGTTTGTTTATTTGATTTTCAAAATATACTTTTATTGCTTGGACTTGCTGCCTCATGTCTTCTCTAATATTCCTTTCCATCTGAGTTAGGTATGCCTTGAGTTTTTTTCCCTATCCCTATTTCTGATGCTTCTCGGTCTTCCTGTAGAATTTTTTTCCCTTGTTTTTTCATGATGTTCACATTACTTTTCAGCTCTATTGATTGCTGTGTTTCTGCTCTCTTCAATAGATTTGTTTTGGTTTTGTGTATCTCTGTTGTCTCTCTTTTGTGTTTGTAGACTATGCCTGCAAAAGTGGATTCCGCTTTGAAGGAATTCCGACAGCTGAGCTCCAGTGATGTCACCTGTCTGCTATGGTGGGCCCCAGGCTCCTTGCCGGGGTGTTTGAATGGGGGGGGTGGGACTGGACTGTCTCTGGTTGGTTTCACCTCCCGGTCGCTGGCGGGCGGGCGGTCTCCAGCCATCCAGTCGTGCAATCAGTGAATGGGCTATCACTGGCGGACGGGTGATCTCTAGCTGCCCAATTGCGCAGGCAGCCAGCGGGTGATTGGTTGCTGGTGGGCAGGCGTTCTCCAGCCGCCTAGTCAAGCGGGTCTGTCCTCTAGTCCCCTGGTTTCCTCTGCGAGTCCTGATTTCCCCTGCTACAACAGATTTCCCCTGAGTGATGCCTCTTGGCAGATCAAACTGTACTCTTTGCCTGCCGTTTCTTGGTTGTGGAGGGTGTCTATTGGGAACCCTGGCACTCTATTGTTTTGAATTTTTCCGCTTGCCCCACCCATTGCGCTGGCTAGACAAGTTTCGTTTTCACCGGTGATGGGAGGGGAAGTTGAAGGTCAGGTGCCACTAGTTTTCCCCCCATCTTTGTGAAGGCTTTCTCTGGTAATCCCTCCCCCGGAAAGCCTAAGAGAGAATTTTTGCAAATTACCTGCTGTATGGGAGATAAGCTGAGTAACACACACCTGTTTTGTTGTTGCAATCTTTCGGAGAGTGGCGGTGGATACTTCAGCTCTCCAAGATGGTGGCCGTTGGTTTCCTCGATGGAGTTTCGGTTGTGGGGGATAGAACTGTAGCGCTTTCTTCCCCATCTGAAATCCCGAGCTCAGCCCCGGGCTCAGTGGCGGGTGAGCCAGCCAGATTCCACAGAATTTGCAGCAACGTTTCTCCCTGCATGCTGGTCGCTTCTCGGTGGAGGCCCGCCGTCTGTAGCCATGGCACGGGCCGCACGGATCAGTCATTACAGATCTTTGGTCGCATAGTTGGCTCTTGTTTGAGACTCAATTACAGGACCTTGGTGGTGGAAATCATTCTTCTAGGTTCCAGGCACACCCATTTTTCTGTAAGATCCTAACAAGATACTTTTTCGTCATTCTAACTCCTTATTCACATGTGAAGTGGCGCAGTACAAAGGGTGTGATGCACTCTATTCATGGCCATCTTGCAATGTCAAAATATTAGGATTTCTATGCACCATTTACTGAAGATAGTTTTCAGTACTAGTAAACCAAAATGTATTTCGGGTGGATGAATATTTCTGAGAATAATCTTTTGAAAAGTAGATTATAAATCCACATTCATGAATATGAATGAAATTTGGGAGTGCATAATAAGACACATATATTTCATATTTTGAAAAATCTGGAGGATATATATATATATATATATATATATATATATATATACACAGACACACACAGAGAGACATTAAAAAGTAGCATTATATATGCCAATTGAAATTCATCATGAAATACATATCATCCACAGATTCAAAAATATTCATTTTACTGAACATGGATTTATGTATAATGCTATTCAAATAGGAGGATCACCCATAGGTTGAATTCTCAGTTCCAACAGCTTTTAGAAGGAGTGATATCTTCTCAGGTCCAACAGCTTTTAGAAGGAGTGATATCTTCTCACAATTTCTATATGCCAAGTCAGCCACCTCACCAAAAATATACGTGTGATACCAGGTATGATTCTATATGTGCATATAAAATTACATGTGCTAAACAGGCTACAGAGAAAGGGAGACAGGAATTCACATATTTGTTAACTTTAAAAAAACATGGAGAATTCTTTCAACCAAATAATTGACTAGATTCATAACTCCTACCCTATATAATGCAAAAGGCAAGTCCAACTATACATGATGCCTCCTCTGAACTGCTTGTATTTCAATTCTGTTTGGGTTACTATTCTCCATCATATTATGATTAGTAGTCAGAGTTTAGTAGCGTAGGGGTTAGTGTGAGGGATTCACCATTTTGACTGGAAAATTGTAAAATGAATCCAATGTGTATGCAAATATGTGCTACAAAAAATTGTTCCCACTGTCACCCAGAACAATGGCTTGACATTACCTACTCCCCAAGTAAGACAAAATTAGAGGAGAAGAGTTAGAAAATCTGTGAATACATATCTGGAATGGAATATGCTAAGGAGTTTCCAAAAGTAAGGGACAGGGTAAACACTCCACACACTGGAGCTCTTCTGGCCTAAAGACTTCTTGTGGAACTGCCTCTGAGGTTGGGCACTTGAAACATATGTTGTTGTCAAGTGCTTTAGCTTCGTTTCTAGTGAGACCAATAAAGGTGGGTCTGCATCTATGTGATCTGGAGGACATTGTTTCTTATTTTCCACTGAACATTAGCAGCAGTGCTGAATTTGCTATTTGTAGCTAAACTGTGGCCACTGGGTCTAAGTGTCTCCCCGTGTGGACTGTGAAGAAATTTTGTGATCCTAAAATTTTCATGGTGTTTCTTGCAGCTTCACTGGGAGTTTGGTATTTGCTTCACAAAATACAAAGAGGTCAACTGGGACACAGTGCTGGAGGGATAGAACCATGCTTCTATCCCACATAGCTTGCCCCATTGACCATAGCAACTTGATTCTGAAACTTGCCCTGAGACTTCTCAATATTACAAGATGCCTTTACATAGAAGGGACTGCTTGCTGCACCATTTCAGTCACAAGACACTTGGAAGCTAATGGCAGATCCACATGGCCCCGCCACAAATGTTTTATCACACACCTGCCCACTACTGCTCTAGGCCCAGTACTCAGCAGCCTCCAATTTATTGGCATCTCTGTTCTACACCATTTTCATGAAACCCAGTCAATCAAGGCACTGTCTGGTATACTCCTAATCAGCAACAGGACATCCAAAGGTTCTCCAGTGCCACCTGGTCATGGGAATTTCAAAAATTTCTTGGTATTTATCTAGCCATTTTTGAAAGATGAAGTTGGATGCACTGTGCGTTTCAAATCAATCCAGAACCAATAAATTTTGAGGAAGCTCATGTCAATAAAAGACAATGGAGAATTCTCACAGGCAAGGCTTCCCAAAGAGTGGCTAAATGGTCACGTGAATCCAGGCCCATTGATGTCTACAATGTAAGGTCCATGTGTGTTTTGACTCTCAACTCTGGCTGCCAAGTCTTTCAGAATAAAATCATGTGATATCTTGGCTGTGATTCCCAGTGCTTTGTGGAAATACAACCTGGGCATACATCTCAGTTTCCAAGGGCGACTCTCATGCGTAGTCTCTTAACATCCCAACACAATTCATGGCAATACTTCTCTGAGGTCAGTTCCAGAACTCAGTCTCTTAGGGTAATCACACCAGAGATCATGTCAAGGTGGACCCAGTCATCTCTTCCAACCACCACACAAATGACCACAATTAAAACCAACACACTCCCACATGGTCCTCATGATATTTCATATAAACACTCTTCATAACCTCTGGTTGGATGTTTCGATGAGGGGCGCAGACCAAGACAGTCTCCAAAATATTCTCCCTTGCCTCTAATTTGCCTAAAATCAGGGTGGCTTGGACACCCTTCCTGTGAACCTGGTGTGATCACATAGGCCTGGTGTTAATACTTCTCTGCTTCTCCAATTTGAGGACTACTGTGGGGTTTAGATTCTTTGTCTGAATTGGAGACATGAGGAAACCCAAGCACCTATGGGCTAGCCTCTGCAGGGCTTTGAAGAAATTATTTGACCCAAAGCATTCCTATTCTAACTTGATGTAGGTCTGAAACCTCACAAAGGAAGGGGAGAGACTTCATACAGAATGACTGCTCTTTTGGCTATTTTGGTTTTGGATGCACACATGGAATCTTTCCTTAGATCCATCAGGTGCTGAGAATCTAAGCCTAAGCCTCACACAGGGCCAAAAGGCTGATTCAGACACATCCTTTCCAATGGAATTAAGCAAAAAGCTTCAGATGATGCCCATTCATTTCCATGTGAAAACAGTTTTTTTCAGGCATCAAAAAGGGGTGGCCTGAGGCAAAGACCTTTCAGACATTGAGGGCAGCAGAACAATTGATAATTAAAAGGCCCAAAGGTTTTCTCCACTGAGACTATCCTGATCACACTGGTATCAGAGTTTTCTGAGATGCTCGCCATTCCCTTCAGCTATCCAGTACATGACGATGTCACAGGGCTTGGAAGTGGTACATATATTGGACACAAAACCATGAGCCTATTCTGGAGAGTGGCCAGAATTCAGGAAGAAAGCAGAAACTTTGAAAGATAGCAAGTGTTGCCCATCGATAAGGCAAGCTGAAATCCATTCATAAATTGGGCAGGATGAATGCTGGGAAGCTTTCAACTAGACAGGACATATCAATTGATGCATTCTCTTTTCTAATGTCTACAACCATGGACACCGTGGGATACACAGACATAGAAACACTCGCCTTGTCAAACGACTTACTCGAAACAGTCTACACCAAACCAAACATAACGACTTTCCTACCTATTCTGAGAACATGAGACAAATCCACAAACTCACACCCACACCCACAAAGGCACCTCCTTCCCCAAAGTAGGTCTGTGACTATCCAGAGTTTCTCTGATTGTGGGCCATATTTTCTTCCCCCAAAATGGCCTGTCCTGTCTCAGATCTGGTCTCTTTGGTCAACATTGTGAAGTACTGAGGAGCCAGCGGTGATCCAATACCTAAAAAAAAAAAAAAAAAGGCGACTTTTCAGAGCTTTCTGGCATTTGGCCATCCTCACATCAGTATGTACCAAGAAAGACTAAATCTGTCCTTGGTAAATCCAAGAAATTGAGACCCCTGGGAGTGGGACTGGGAGTGGATTTGGGTGACTGGCTTCCTGGATCCCAAGTTCAGAGAGTTCTGTCTCTAAGGATGTTAGGTGAGGTCACTTCCTTCAGGAATTGAATAAGGTCACTGCCTTGGCAACCACGTTGTCCTAACAGTTGTTTCAAAGGGTCCCATGAAATTGAGGCTGCCCCTACTTCCTGTGACACTTTCACAACTTAGAATGGTATATCAACCATAGGCACCCGGGAACAGCTCTCAACACAGGCCTGGTTTGGTCCTTCTTCTCTAAATTAAGAAGACAGAGGCTGATTCAGACACATTCCTTCATCCTGACCAGGTTTTTTACAATGGAAGATGACTTTTGCTCTCTCAGTTCCTACATAGCTGCCTACAACTTCTGCAGGGATCATTTTTGCATGGACCTTTGAGTTTCTCAGTAGTTGGAATGAATCCTACATTTTTGTATTGTAAGACCATCTCTGTCCCTGCTCTTCTGTAAAGTTAGATTGAGGCAACAGTGAATGGTTAGGGTTAATAACAGGTTTGATTTGGGTTAGGAATCATTCAGCTGAATGAAAAATGGTATTGATAACCTGCGATAATTACAAGAATATATAGGTAAAATATAAGTATGAAAACAGAAATCTAGGTAAGATTTAAAACCCAGAAGTGTATTAGGACCTTGATTGTGATACTTAGCTTTGATATATTTTCTGCACAGATGTCTCAGGTACATCGATATACAATTGCATTGGACCTTGTGCCTTGGATGATTGATTGTCAAAGATAACATCCAGTCAAAAAGTGATAGTCGGTAAGATTAAGAAGATAGTCGGTAGTTTAGAAAGGATAGTGAGTATAGAATTTGCACCAAAAGTTCTTTAGCTATAGCTTTTCGGGTATAGAGTAAATGTAAATGTCAGCACATGTGAAGAGTCAGTCACAAAGATGAACTGGGAAAAGTATGTAGGAAAATAGATATCAATAGAGACATTAGGAAATCTGGCAAAGTATAGTCGTTAGTGAAAAGTTAGTAAAATAGGTAGTTGTCTCTTCATGTTTTTCTGTATACTTAACTTCCCTCCCTGCCCTCCCCAAGGAAAGTATATAAGCCATGTTTAAGCTGTTCTCAGGATTCTCTGCTATATTTAAGTGAGCTCTGAGCCCCAGCATGCTGGACCCCCAATAAACCCTTTGCTTTTGCATGAGACAGTCTCTTGGAGGTCTCTTCGCCTGACACTCGTCCGACCTTTACATATGGAGGTTCCACCGAGTTCTGGGAGCAGCGGACGAGAGACCCCAACAGGCTCCTCTCGGGATTCGTAAGGCGCCTCTTTCTGGTGTCAGGTTTCAGGTTAGGTCTTGGCAAAATGGCTGTCAATAAAGAGCGTGAGCTCTCTCTCACGGTGGCTGACAGATGTGTCACAGAGCCACAGGCAACCACCCTGAGGGACACCCCAGAGGACTCTGAAAATCGAGGATCAATAGTCTCCTTAACTCAGTGATATTTTGTTTCAGATTCGGTATTGCCAGCCCATCAGGTATTGCCGGCTACTCAGTCCTCGTCTCAGTGTTGGACGTCCATTGCCTGTCTTTATTGTCTTGTCTTGTCTGTGTCATGTGTCGTTGCTTTTACTGTTTGTGCATTTTTCATTATGGGAAAGAGCACTTCAATGCCTCTGTCCCTGACCCTTGATCACTGGACCAAATTCCGCTTAAGGGCTCAGAATCTTTCTTTTTCAGTAAACCGCTGGACCTGGCAGACTCTCTGTGCCTCAGAATGGCCCACCTTTGGATTCGGATGGCCCTTAGAAGAATTTTTCTACTTCTCAGTAATTTAAAAAGTCAGAGATATTGTCTTTCAGGAAGGGCCACATAGCCATCCAGATCAAAAGCCATATATCTTAACCCGGCATTACCTCTGCAAATCTCCTCCATGGGTGAAGCCTTTCTTTGCCCCTGCTCCCGCTCCTAATCTTTCCCCCACGATCTCTCAAACCCTCTGCTCCTCCTCCTCCTCCACCCTCTTTTCTGCCTAAGTCACAAGATTTAACTCTACTGGACTCTCATCCCTCTCCTTATCGCTTGCCCTGGTCTCCCAACCCCCAACACCCTCTAAGTGATTCCCCTGCTACTGACTCAGCCTCTCCGCCATTGGAGGAAGCTAAGCCAGCCCAGCACCCTCCAGAAAACTCCCCCGTGGCACACACAGCCCCTCCTCCCCTGGAGGAACCTGGCCCGGCTAAAGGAACTCACCGGCAATGAATGATTGAAAACCCTTGAACTCCCGTGATGCTCCCCCTCCGTCCCTATGTGCCAATGATTGATGATGGTCATTGGGAAAAAATGCAAGCCTACCAGTATTGGCCTTTCTCCTCTTCAGACCTATATAACTGTAAAAATAACAATCCCCCTTTTACCGAGGACCCCACTCGTCTCTCAGGTGTGGTTGATTCATAGATGTTTTCACACCAGCCTACTTGGAATAACTGCCAACAACACCTAGGGACTCTCTTCATGACAGAGGAACAAAAGAGAATCCTCCTGGAAGCTAGAAAATAATATCCTCAGACCAGGTGGGTGACTGACACAACTTCCCAACATATTCAACCCGGCTTTCCCTAGAATCGACGAAACAGGGACCCCAATATCTTTGAAGGTAGGGAGCATCTGTTCACTTATCTCCGGGCTCTAATAGCGGGTATCTTAGTGGCTGCTAGGCGACCAACTAATTTGGCCAAGGTAATAGAGTTTATTCAAGGGCCTGACCTATCTCCCTCTATGTTTCTAGGGAGAATTATGGAGGCATATAGGAGATATACTCCTTTTGATACTCAGGCAGAGGCTCAAAAGGCATCTGTCATGATGGCCTTTATTGGGCAAGCTGCCCTGGATATTTAAAGAAATTTAAAACACTTAGATGGATTACAAGATATGACTTTGAGAGATTTAGTCAGCGAAGTCAAAAAGGTATACTATACGAGAGAAACTGAAGAAGATAAGGAAGCAAAGGGAGGATAAAAGAAACAAAAGACAGACTAAGGAATTGACTAAGGTCCTGGTCACAACAACAAATAGGCCAGAAATAAGAAACATGGAGACAGGAAGGGATACCTGGGCCCAAACTAGAGGCCACCCCTGGCCTCAGATCAATGTGCCTACTGTAAAGAAAAAGGACACTGGGCCAAAGAGAGCCCTAGAAAGAGACAGCCACGCCAGCCAGCCATTCTGACTCTGGAGGATGACTAAGAAAGTTGGGGATCAGATCCCCTCCCCGAGCTCAGGTTAACTTTTGAAGTGGAGGGCACCCCAGTAAACATTGAAGTGGATACAGGGGCAATATACTCAGCCATTAAGGCCCCATTTTGCCCTCTATCAAATAAAAGGTCTCTAATTCAAGGGGCTAATTGCAGTAAATATCGGGCTTGGACAACTAAGAGGACCTGGGACCAGGGGAAAGGAAAAATCCATCACTTCTTCCTAGTAATTCCAGAATGCCCGGCCCCATTGATGGGCAGAGTTCTGCTCAGCAAGCTCCAGGCCAAAATAACTTTTAACCCTGAAGGCCCCCAAGTGGAATTTCTAAATCCTTCAGTAAAAACTCCTATATTCACAGCTCTAACTATGTCAGTAGATAATGTACACCAAATCACTCACCTTAGTTCAAAGAAACTACATTCATTCATGAAGGATCAAGAACAGAGTTTTCCACTAACCGACTCACAGTTAAAGGAAATAACTGAATGGTTAACAAAAGCCTGTCAGGTCCATCAATTGGTTAATTCTTATCCTTCCAAGCTTCCTGCAGGAAAGCACCTATGAGGAACCAGACAAGGACAATTCTGGGAAGTGTACTTTACTGAAATAAAGCCAGCAAGTTATGGACTTAAAAATCTCCTAGTCTTTGTAGATACATTTTCAGATGGATTGAAGCCTTTCCCACCAAAAAAAAAAAAAAAAGAAAAAGAAAAGGAAAAAAAGAAAAAAAGAAACAGTGCAAATTGTGGTGAAGAAGATCCTGGGAGATATTTTTCCAAGATACGGCCTGCCTAAAGTAATAGGGTGTGATAATGGACCCGCGTTCATAACCCACATAAGTCAGGGGTTAGCCAGGACCTTGGGGATTTATTGAAAGTTACATTGTGCTTATAGACCCCCGAGTTCAGGACAGGCAGAATGAATGAATATAACCATTAAAGAGACCATAACGAAATTAAGCTTAGTGACCGGCATAAAATATTGGACTATGCTACTGCCTTATGAACTGTTTCATGCAAGAAATACTCCAACTGTTTCTTTGTGTAACCTCACCCCCTATGAAATTTTCTATGGTGCCCCTCCTCCAGTAAGGGACCTAACTCCAACTCTAAGATCTAACGATCCCTTTCACACCCCCTTGCTTGACAGACTTAAAGCTCTTGAAAGAACTCAGGATACCTGTGAAAACAGATGGCCACTGCCTAACAACCTGGGGACGAGAGGACTCCAAATCAACATCAAGTAAGATACTTCTTCTATGTAAGACGACATCAGGTGTCATCCCTGGAACCCCGCTTGAAAGGACCATACCAGGTGCTACTTATAACACCTACAGCGGTAAAGGTAGACAGAATCATTTCCTGGATCCATACCTCTCATCTCAAGCCTGCGGCCTGTTGAGACTCTGGCTGGAAACTGGAAAAGACTGGTAACCCTTTCAAATTGTGTATTCCTCATATTATTGCTACCTGTAAACTCTGTTTGCTCAACCATGTAATTTCTTTTCTCCAATCTCAAATTGGACAAGTTGAACTTATGTTAATACCCCACTAGCAGACATAAAATGTGAAACCCCCCAATGATCACTTTTATGACTAAAAGTAGCCAGAAGAAGAAGTGGGGAATGAAAGGTTAATAAAATAGGCACTTGTCACTTCCTGTTTTTCTGTACGCTTAACAAAACACTGTTGAAATCTTGAGAAATGTTTGCTAATCTTGTTCCCAGAATGTGTTGTCCCCAACGGCCAAACTACAGAATGCACTCCCTCACCCGGTTGCGTGCAAACTGCCCACTCGCCCTGATCCATTAATAAAATTCCCTCCCTGCCCTCTTCAAGGAAAGTATATAAGCTCTGCTTAAGCTGTTCTCAGCGCTCTCTGCTCTATTCAAGTGAGGTTTGAGCACCAGCACGCTGGACCCCCAATAAACCCTTTGCTGTTGCATGAGATAGATTCTGGGTGGTCTCTTCCTCTGACGCTCACCTGACATTTACTTGGATGATTGAATGTAGAAAAGAACATCCATTCAAAACAGGATAGTCAGTAAGATTAGGAATATAGTTGGTAGGTTTAGGAAGAAGAGTGAATATTGGATTTGGAAAAAAAGTCCTTTAGCAATAGGGTTCATATAGAGAGTGAATGTAAATGTCAGCACATGTGAAGAGTCAGTCACAATGATGAACAGGAGAAAACATGTAGGAAAGCAGATATCAATAGAGACATTATGAAATCAGGCAAAGCATAAAGTTAGTGATAGGATTACACATTCAACAGTGTTGACTTTAATTATATAATCTTAGGAAAAAAGAAATATGTAGTCATCAATAGGATTGACATTTGAGAGCATTAGGCAAGTGGACATGGATGATTTTAGTAATGCAGGTTCACTTTCCATTTAGGTTTTGGTACAATCATAAGTGTGACCTTTGCATTTTGTGTTCAGAATATTACTGTGATACAATGTATATGTAGATCAGGTGACATGAGTATTTCTCGTAACCATTTCTGGGAGCAATATTTTGAATACGTATAAATTAGTATTGGGGGTACAAAAAGTTGTACCCTGTGTCTATGAATATAGAGGTTTCCTGGCCTAAAGACATTTTGAGAAACTGCCTCTGAGGCTGGGCACTTGAAATATATGTTGTTGTCAGTAGCTTTAGCTTCCTTTGTAGTGAGACCATCAAAGCTAGATATGCATCTATGTGACCTGAAAGACATGTGTTCTTATTTTCCAATGAACATGGTGCAGCAGTGATGAATTCTCTTTTTGTAGGTAAACAATGGCCATTGGGGCTAAGCCTCTCCCCGTGTGGACTGTGAAGCCCTTTGGTCATACTCCACTTTTAATGGTCTTTCTTGCTGCTACAATGGGAGTTTGGTATTGGCTTCACAAAATACAAGGAGTTCAAATGGGTCGCAGTGCTGCACGGCATTCTGTCACATGTGGTTGGTCAGTGTCTGCTGGAGAACGCACCAACCAGGCTTCTATCCCACATAGCTTGCGCCCTTGTCCATAGCAACCTGATTCTGAACATTGCCCAGAAACGTCTCCATATACCAAGATGCCTTTTTATATAATTGTCTGCTGGCTGCACCATGTCAGTCACAGGACATTTGGAAGCCAATGGCAGATCTCCATGGCCACAGCACAGATGTATTATCACACACTTGCTAACCACTACTCTAGGCTCACTACTCAGACGGCTCCAAATTACTGGCATCTCTGTTCTACAGCATTTTCATGAAACCCAGTCAATCAAGGCACTGTCTGGTATACTCCTGATCAGCAATAGGACATGGAAATGTTTTCCAGTGCCACCTGGTCAAGGGAATGTCCAAAATTTCATGGTATTTATCTCGCCATTTTTCAAGGATGAATTTGGAGCCACTGTGAGTTTCCCATTCATCCAGGAACCATAAAATTTTGAGGAAGCTCATTTGAATGAAACCTCTGGAGAACTCTCACAGGCAAGGCTTCCCAAAGAGGGGGCAAAAGGTCACATGAAGCCAGGCCCATTGAGGTCTACAATGTGAGATCCATGTGTGTTTTGTCTCTTAATTATGGCTGCCAACTCTTTAAAAATAAAATCATGTAATATCCTGGATGAGATTCCCATGGTGATGTGGGAAGCCATCCTGGGCCTAGAACTCAGTTTCCTAGGGCGACTCTCATACGTGGCCTCCTAAAATCCCAACATGACTTCATGGCAATACTTCTCTGAGTTCGGTTCCAGAACTCAGTCTTATGGGGAATCACACCAGTGTTCAAGCCCAGGTGGACCCAGTCATCTCTTCCAACCACCAACAAATGACCAGAATTAAAACCAAAACCCTCTAAAATGGCCTTCAGCTTCTTCCATATAGACACTCAACATAAATTATATAACTGGTTCCTACTTTAAATAATGGATTGAATTGTTATCTGAAAATATACAGGAAATCTTATATTGATATACAATCATTCATTCCAACCAGTTATACATCTAATGGTAATTTTAGGGTTATGGTTTATCATGAAGAGTGTGGGAGTTTTGCTTCAAATTTTTATGGAAATCGAAAATAATGTGTTTGGAAAGAAGTCTCATGAGAAGAACAGTCAAGAAACCTGGAGGAATACATGTGTTCTGAAGCAGGAAATGATTGAAAGTGAAAGAAATGCCTATTAATTTGTGAACCTGTGGATGAAATATATATCCTATGGTGTGCATAAACTGAAGAAATAGTAATGTACCAGTGTTAAATAAAATGAACTTCAAAATACACATCATGTCCCATAGGAATCTATTTGCATTGATGTTAAACTGGGTCAGCTACTGTAGAAATATTAGGATTTTATGCACCATTCACTGAAGTTACTTTTCAGTACTAGAAAACAAATATGTATTTCAGGTGGATGTATATTTCTGAGAATAATCTTGTGAAAAGTTGATTATAAATCCACATACATGAACATGAATGAATTTAGGTAGTGTATATAGGACACATATATTTTATATTTTGAAAAATTTGGAGAGTATATATATATATATATATATATATATATATATATATATATATATACACACAAAACACAAACACAGACAATAAAACGTAGCAATATATATGCCAATAGAAATTCTTCATGAAATATATATCATCCACTGATGCAAAAATATTTATTTTACTTAACATGGATTTATGTATAATGTTTTTCTACTAGGAGGCTCCCCCATACGTTGAATTTTCAGTTCCAACAGCGTTTAGGAGAAGTGATCTCTTCTCACAATTTGAATCTGCTAAGTCAGCCACCTCACAGGAATATACGTGTGATACCATGTAGGATTCTATATGTGCATATAAAATACATGTGGTGAATAGGCTACAGAGAAAGGGACCCAGGTATTCACATATTTTTTAACTTTAAAAACACATGGAGAATTATTTCAATTAAAAATTAGCTAGATTTATAACACCTACCCTATATCATGCAAAAGGGAACTCCAACTATACACCATGCCTCCTCTGAACTGCTTGTATTTCTATTCTATTTGGGTTATTTTCCTCCATCATATTAGTATTAGTAGTCATAGTCTAGTAGGATATGGGTTAGTGCCAGGGGTCCCGGCCGGCAGGGCACATCAACGTGGGCATCGAACATAGTTGGGGAGGAATGAAGGGACAAGAGACAGGAGAGATGACAGCCAGACAGGAGTTCTGATCAAGCTGCAAACTTTTATTGTTCTCAAAGGGTGTTTATATGCTGCCGATGGGAAAACTCTCTTATCGGCAGTTGCTGGATGTCTTCACAGGGTTAGATAACCTCAGGATATTTCAGCAAGACAGATGGCGACAGGATGTCTCAGGGAGATAGATGGTTGTGGGATATCTCCCAGGCAGGATGTCTCCCAGGGGGCTGTTTCTTGTAAGTGTCAGGCTATTCTTTGAAGGAGAACTTCCTTCTAGGCACTGACATCTCCCCCTTTCTTATATAAAATATTTGACCTACCTTACTGGCCATGTATTTAGGGGGGGTTAGAAGCTCTGTTTGTCTAGGAGGCCTTAGAATATCTCCTGATCCGAGCAAGCATCTTTACTAGCAGATTTCGTGGTGGCCTCGGCATGTTTTTGGAGGAGATGGCCTTGAAGGGGAAGCATGCCAACCGCCATGCACCAGAGCGTGTCACTCAGAGGTCTTGTGTTTGGGGATCCGTGGATCCATCCTTTTGCAGTCCTTCCTGCACCCTCCGATATTATGGCCTAACGTCCTCACTCCATGGGTTCGTCTTCCCCCAAGCCGAAGGGCCCATGGAGACGAACCCTTATGGCAAGGGCAGAAGATGGTTTGTCAGAGCTTTTACTTATAGTTTTACGTAAGAAAGAGAGATCTGTGGGGATGTAAACTTAAGAAATAAGCCTGTGAGAAGGGTAGAACATCCTTTTAAAAGTTGACAGCATGGTCTTCCATCTCCAGATGATGATAGTGGATCTGTATGGGCTTAGAGGCCATAATATTAATGTGTTCTTTAATAAATTGTACCACACTGTTTATAATGCAGGGTCCTATGGTCACCATTAAACGTAAACGCAACAAAGGGCCTAATAGGGGAAGAAGGTAGGGTAGAAATCCATTAAGCTTAGTCCAGAGGAGATTTTCAAATAGTTCTCTTCATCTCTTTTCTAGATCTTCTTGAAGCTGCTTAAATTTAGTGCATACTATGACTGATTTATTGGCATAAAAGCAGCATCGTTCCCCTAAGGCCAATCAAATATCTCCCTGGTTAGCAGTCAGCAAATCTAAGCCTCGTCTGTTTTGAAGGAACACTTTTGCCAGGAAGTCTATTTGGTCCTACAAATCTTTAATGGTTTCTGATAGAGTTTGTACATCATTTTAAGTTGTTGAGACAGGCGATGGTAAGGGTGTATAGCCGTGCCAAAGCCAGTGTACCTGTGCCCACAGCAGCTGTTATTCCAAGGCTGGCAATAAGTGGTAAGGCCTGTATCACCCGCCTCTGTCTTTTGACTAAGGTGTCTAGGCTAGAGGTTCGTCTCCTGGGACAATAGTTATATCAGGGAGTAATAAGGCAAGAACACAGTCACTGGTCCAATTCGCTGGAAGCCTGGGGAAGGCCACATTTCCTCCACACATAACAACTGTGCCATTGGGGGGACAAAGAGATGGGATGGGTGAGGAATAATTTTGTACTGTTGAGCAATTTCCAAAGGAAGTAATTCCAAAATCCATATCATAGGTATTATTCTGCATCGCACCTAAAAGACATAATGTAAAAGTGCCTATAGGCTATTTTTTAAAGGGAAATCCGGGTTGGCATGTATTATCATTGTCCATAGTAGAATTAATAGGAACTGCCATAGGAATGCTTGCCCCTGTTGTCATGCAGAGCCAGCAATTACCAGCAAGGGTGGGGTTGGAATTACTAAGGAAGGAGAAGGTAGTTTGCAAAATATCTAATGTATTGGTATCTAAACCTGGGAACTGGGATTTCGGCTACATTAAGGGATGATATGTGAGCTCAGGGATTTGGGGTTTCAAAAGTTTGATTATCTGAGGATGCTTGACAGAATAAGTGGGTCCTCTACCATCAGAGACCCCTGTAGGGGCCTTAATGGGCCAGTCGGAAGGTTTTCCGACAGTGCCTTGGCACCCAGCTGACTGTAGCTTGGTGTATTTGCCTTCTCCTCCCCGGTCAAAGAGAACGGGGGTATAATGAATAGTGGCCCCCCATGCTTCATGAGTTTTAATTAGGGAGGCTTCAAAAAATCATTTTCCCTGCTTGTTAACACAAATTGAGGCCGACACATAACAAGAGACATGCATCGCCTGGGTATGCGTACGGGTTGCAGAACAATTTTGGAGAGCTTTACTTGTACTAGGGGGAATAATCTTTGGCTTGTTAACACATACCCATTTAGGCTGATGAACTCCTCTGAGTTTATGGTCAACCTCGACACGGAGGTAAGCCACCTTAGTCATGCAGTCAGCAGTCTGGGTCCAAATAGTGGAAGCCTGAGTCCAAGATCCTCCCTTGCATTCACGGGGGCGGGGGGCAAAAAGGTACTCCATGATGTTGGAAGGTGGAGGGCCAAGGCCTCCGTACACAAACCTGTTCAGCATAAGTTCCTTAAGCAGGATCCTCACACAGATTGTTGGATGGATCCGAAAAAGAGGAAAAATTGTACTCATGGGGAGGGCCTCCGTCCCCGGTTTGAGGTAAGTCATTAACCTGTTTAACCAGGTGTTCTGTTAACCATCTTGGGGCTGCTAGCTCTTGGTCCAAAACACAAGCTGAGCCTCGTTCCCAGATGAGGACAGGATCTGGGCGTTTCCATTTATTTGTAAGGGGATTTCGCCACATAACAGGTGGGTGATCAGAATTGGAAAAGGGATGCCAGTGTCTGTCTGCAGCCGAAAGGCCTTCACTGTCTAGGGTAAGAAAAAAAAAGGGCAAATAATGCATGGTTAAGGCAATGCCTGTGAGTGGTAAATACAAGGGCGGAAGCCTTAAGGCGGGATAGCCAAGTCTTTAAGGTAAGGTGGAACGTTCCACAATGCCTCGGCCCTGAGGTTTGTATTGAATTCCAGTAGTATGACAAAATTGCAAGGTAGCACAAAACTGTTTAAAATTGGCACTGGTATATGGAGGACAATTATCTGTTTTAATATGTATTGGTTTACCCATTATGGAAAAGGCTGAAACAAGAAGAGAAAGGACATCTTTGGTAGCCTCTCCAGAATGTGGTGATGCAAAAATAAAGCTGCTGAAGGTATCGATAGAAACATGTATATATTTGGTTTATCCAAATTCAGGAAAATGAGTAACATCCATTTGCCAAACCTGATTTGGCAGTAATCCTCAGGGGTTAACTCCCAAGTGTTGAATCGGGAGAGAGAGAGCGCAAGCAGGGCATTCTTTTACTATTTCTCGTGCCTGTTGCCTGGTAATTTTACAAAGTAATCAAAGGCTCTGGGAATTTAGTTGGTGAAGATTGTTTAGCTCCATGGCCTTTTGAATGGAGCCACCATAAATTGGAAAGATGGTAGGAGTTGCTGCATCAGCTTAAGCATTACCTGTGTTAGAGGACCGGAAAGATCAGAGTGTGCCCTGATGTGTCCTAAGAAAAATGGGTGTTGTTTGGCCTGAATTAGCTGCTGAAGCTGGTGAAACAGAAAGGACACATTGGAAGAAGCTTTAATGGCGGGTGAAATCTCCAGCAGGGGCACAGAATGAGCAATGTAGGCACTGTCTGTATGAATATTAACAGGATTATCACAAAATGTTATAAAAACTTGTGTTATGGCAAACAATTCCACAAACTGTGCTTAATGATAGACAGTATCAAAAGTGGTAGGCTTGTTATTTACAACAAAGACCGCACAGACATTACTGGAACCCTCTGTAAAGACAGTAAGGGCTTGAGGACTGGGAGCCTTTTGAGTAATTTTGGGAAAAATGAATGGATGTATCTGGACAAAATGTAAAAGGGTGTCATTGGGGACATGGTTATCAATTGTTCCCAAATGGCCTGATTGGGCAATACCCCATTCATCCCCTCTCTGTAGTAAAAATTGGGTTTGGTGATTAGTATATGGAATTAAAATATTATCAGGGTCTTTGCCAAAATGTTGTCAAGAAAGCAAACGACCTTTATTAATAATAGAAGCTACCTGAGCAAGATAAACGGTAATAAACTTGGAGGATGTGGTGGATAAATGGACCCAAAGCAAGGGGAAGCCTTTATTTTTAAAATATGGATATCCTGTCAAAATTTTTCTGAGGGTATATGAGGAGTGTGTAAAAGAACCAGAACCAGAGGAAGGTTATAAGAAATTTGTGTAACAAACTGTTTGGCAATGGCTTCTGTGACTTGGTTTAATGCCTGTCATGCCTCGGGAGTAAGCTTTTGAGGGGAAGAGGGGTAGGAATCACCTCTCAAAATATCATTAAGGGGCAAAAGTACACAAGTGGGTAATTTTAAATATGTTCTTAGCCATTGAATATCTCCCAGTAATTTTTGAGAATCATTAAGGGTGTGAAGATGGTCCACACGTAGTTGTATTTTAGGAATTTGGATCTGATTATCTTGAAGTTTAAGGCCCAAATAGGTATAAGGGTCCTGTGTTTAAACCTTATCAGGAGCTATCTGTAGTCTCAAGGTAGTGAGTGTTTTCTAAAGGTCCAAGTAACAATTATTAAGGTCATGGTAATTAGGTGCAGCAATTAAAGAATCATCCATATTATGTAAAACATAAAATTGTGGTCATCACTCTCTCACAGGGTCTACTGCTTGAACAGCTTATTTTTAGCAAAGACTAGAGCTGTTGGCCATACCTTGGGGAAGAACCTTCCATTGAAATCTCTGCATAGGGCCGTGGAAATTAATGCAAGGGAGACTAAAGGCAAAATAGGGTCTATCCTCGGGATGTAAAGGAATGGTAAAAAAGCAAACTTTTAAGTCAATAACCATTTTACAATAGTTTTTGGGAATAGCCACTGGTGTGGAAATTCCAGGCAGTAGTGCTCCCATCAGGCACATAACTTTATTAATGGAAAACAAATATTGTAAAAGACGCCACTTGCCTGATTTTTTCTTGATAACAATAGGAGTATTCCATGGTGAGGTTGAGGGCTCTACATGGCCGGCTGCCAGCTGTTCCTGCACTAACATGGAGGCAGCCTCCAATTTTTCTGGGGGGTAAGGGGCCACTGATCCACCCACACAAGAGTCTGAGTCTCCAAAATAATTTTAGCTGCATGGGGTACAGGAGGGTCAGGAACCGACACTAAAAATCAGAATACCCAAGTCCATATGTATTTGTTTTTTTTATGGGTTTTATAGTCCCCACCAGTCCTTGTCTCAGTCTCACAAGGCCTGTACCAGGGACAAAATTCATACAAAGCATTTGATGAGTCACCATGGAATTGGGACTGGCAAGAATAACTTCCATTTGACTCAAAATATCTCGGCCCCATAGGTTAACAGGGAGGTCAGGAACAATGAAAAGAGTGACAGTCACCTTATTACCCTCTTTATCAGTCCAGCTAAAAGCCCTAGAACTGACATGGAAATTTTTTGACTCTTAACCCTTTTAGATCATTGATGAATGGGGTGATGGGCCAACCTGATGGCCAGTATTTGTGAGAAATAATTGTGGCATCAGCTCCAGTATCTAGAATTCCTTGGAATTCCTTTCCTTCAATAAGTAAGGTAAGGGTGGGTCTATTGTGAGAAATGAGCTGAACCCAATATACATCAGAGGAGCCGAGGGAGGCTGTCCCCCGTTGTAGGTTTGGGCAGTGGAAGTGCCTCCTGAATCCAAGGGAAGGAATGTTAATTGTGCAAGTCTTGTTCCTGCTGGGATGGCCGGAACTCCATTAATAGCTGTTGCCAGTATTTTTATTTCTCCAGTGAAATCATTATCATTAATTCCAGGGAAGACCTGAACACCATTTAACGTAGCAGAGGCTCTTCCAAGAATAAGGGCACTCGTATGAGATGAAGGGGGACCCATAATTCTAGGGGGTATTATCTGGTGCCCTTGCATTGAGTCTAATATTGTATCGGTGGTAGCACAGAGGTCCAATCCTGCGCTGCCTGGGGTGGCTAGTTGGAGGGAGGCAATTGTGGGGAAGAATTTTGTGGTAGGTTTGGAGTTTGGGAGGGAACAAACCTCATTGCCCCTGGTTTTGTCCTGGGGGAGGTCGTGGCCAGGGGCTGGCCCCGCAGGGAGTTTCCTGAGAAGCAGGAAGAAATAGACTGTCTGAGGCCATTTGTCTTAGATCTACACTTACTGGCCCAGTGATGACATTTACCACATCTAGAACAAAGGGTAGCTGGGGGCGATTTAGCCCCAGTTTGAGGAGACGATATTCCTAGGCTTTGTTTGCCTTTCGGACACTTGCGTGCAAAATGGCCAGGTTGTTTACAAGTAAAGCAAGTACATGAGCCAGGATTGTGAAAGGCCTTGGTAAAGGGGGCACGTAGGGCGAGACCCATGGCATGGGCTGCACCCACCCCTGCACAGAGTCTAATAAAGTCAGAAAGTTTCCCTTTTTCCTTATGTGGTCGAAGAACATCCTGACATGCCGGGTTGGCGTTTTCAAAGGCAAGATGTTTTACAAAAGTTCTTTCGCTTTCGCTTGGTCCAAGCAAGCAATCTGCAGCTAGGTTAAGCCGGGGAACAAAGTTTCTATAAGGGTCGTTGGGTCCTTGTCAAATTTTTGCCAAAGAAGTGGTAGCCGAGCCCGTTTGAGGGAGGCATCTCCAAGCATGTAAGCCAGCCATCTGAATCTGCGCCAAAATTCTAGCTGGGAAACGTGCCTATTTAGTTTTAGTGTCAAATGGCTCATAGCCCACTAGCTTAACATAAGTTCAGGATTTTAGGAGGCCTTAGTTAATTTTTTTTGAGCAGTTTCCTGACAGTGCTCCTTGAAATCTGCATTCCATAACAGGAAATCTCCGGCACTGAGGGTAGCTCGGTCTAAAAATTTCCAATCATTGGGAGTAAGCCATTGTGCGCTGTGGCTTTCTAATAAAGTCAACGTGTAGGGCACAGTGGGGCCATTGTAAGCACAAGTCTTTTTATGTTTTTCAAGAAAACGCAGGCTTAATTTTTTGTAGACACTCTGGGTTCCTTCCTGCCTAGGGGTGAACTCTTCATCCTCTGAGTCCTGATCTCCTTGATCCATTTCCCCCGCTTCCTCCTCTTGATCCTCCTCTAAGTCTTTGACCTCAGCCTTTGCAGGCATATCTATCTGACTGCGGGTGACTGGGAAGGCGAGAACAGGCTGATGGAGTGGCTTAGCCTTTGTATTAGACCACCGTGGGCCAGCTTTCATTGACTCCATGCCTAAGGCTAATGAACAGAGCTCAGAGTCATTGGATCTTAATTCTTTTAAAAGTTTGATCTGTTCCCGTCTATGTTGGAGAGACTCTCACAAGGGAGCCAGGCTAGGCAAGGGAAGTGGGGAAAAAAATATCTGGGTGGCATTTTGCTCCTGAAGGGCTGGAGCACAAAAGGCAGGAGGGATATAGGAGGTATGTAGATGTGTAAGTCCTATAGGCTGTGGCAGGGTCCTGATTGGTGGCGCATCTTCTGAATGGTAGCTTGCTGCTTCCTTCTCCAAGGTAGCCTCCGTCCCAGGGGTCAATGTGTCTCTGGGATTTAAAACTCGATAAAGGCGTCTGGTAAACATTAGAGCCTTATTCATTAGAGTGGTATTTTGAGGGGGACCAGGAAGGTTCCCAGGGTCCTGGGGAGACTGAGAAGGGTCAATGTCTATACTAACTGATGGGCATGCCTTGGGGAGACGAGAGGTGTTTTGCATAGTCTCTTCTCCAATCCTGACAAGTTGTAAGGTACCATTGTCAAAGGGTGAACTTTTAAGAATTTCATTAATTAAGTTCCAGTAAGAAAATGTGGGAACTGGCACTTTTTCTGGGCCAAAGGTCTAATAATAATGTTTTAAACAGTCTCTTACTCTAAGCCATCTTTTACCATCAATGGTCACTTCAAGGTGAAACCATGGACACAATTCTCCTATGTATTAGAAAAAAAAATTTAAGTCCTTTTTCTTAACACGCACCCCCATGTCTTGAAGGACTCCTTGAGGCCTGACAAAAACAAATCATGTGGCGAAACTGCTTGTCCCATGGTGGGTCACTCACCGTGCGTCATCCCCACTCTCCTCCTGGATCTGTCTCTTGGTGGTGTCTGCTGAGGCAATCGCAAGCTCCACTTGATGAAGTCTTCCAGGAGGACGGGGTTCCCAATGAGTCAAAGGCTCAAGCCCCAGTCAGTGGGTCCCAGTAGTCCCTGCTGGAAAGACACATCAACAGGGGCAGCGAACCTAGATGCGGAGGAATGAAGGGACAAGAGACACGAGAGATGACAGCATGACAGGAGTTCTGATCAAGCTGCAAACTTTTATTTTTCACACAGGGGCATTTATATGCTGGAGATGGGATAGCTCTCTTATCCAAAGTTTCTGGATGTCTTCACAAGGTGAGATAAACTCAGGATGTTTCAGGAAGACAGATGGCAACAGGATGTCTCAGGGACACAGTTTTCTACAGGATGTCTCCCAGACAGGATGTCCCCATGGGGGCTGTTTCTTGTAAGTTTCAGGCTATTCTTTAAGGTGAATTCCTTCTACCCCTGACAGTCAGGGATTCAGTATTTCGAATGGAAAATTGGAAAAAGAATCCAATGTGTATTCAAAACAATGCCTTGACATTACCTTCATCCCAAGTAAGACACAATTAGAGGAGAAGAGTTAGAAAATCTGTGAATACACATCTGGAATAGAAAATGCTCAGGAGTTCACAACCTTGGAGGTGGTATAGGAGTTTCCAAAAGTAAGGGACAGGGTAAAAACTCCACAAACATGGAGCTCTGCTGGCCTAGAGATTTCTTGAGAAACTTCATCTGAGGTTGTTTTTAGGAGCTTTAGCTTCCTTTGTAATGAGACGATCAAAGCTGGGTCAGAATCTATGTGACCTAGAGGACATTGTTTCTTATTTTCCAATGAACATGAGGCAGCAGTGCTGAATTCTCTCTTTGTAGGTAAACTGTGGCCACTGGTGCCTAAGTGTCTCCCAGTGTGGAATGTGAAGCCATTGGTCATCCTCCAATTTTTGTGGTGTTTCTTGCAGCTGCACTGGGAGTTTGATATTTGCTTCACGAAATACAAGAAGTTCAACTGGGACACCGTGATGGAGGGAGTTCTGTCACGTGTGGTGGGTAAGGGTCTGCAGGAGAATGCACCAACAAGGCTTCTATCCCACATAGCTTGTCCCCTTGACCATAGCAATCTGATTGTAAACATTGCCCTGAATCCTCTCCATATAACAAGATGCCTCTACATACAAGGGTCTGTGGCTTGTTGCATGTCAGTCACAAACCATTTGGAAGCGAAGGGCAGATGCAGATTACCCGACCACAGATGTTTTAACACACACCTGCACACCACTGCTCTAGGCCGACTACTCAGCAGGCTCCAAATTACTGGCATCTCTGTTCTACACCATTTTCATGAAATCCAGTCAATCAAGGCACTGTCTGGAACACTGATGGTCATCAATAGGACATCCAAAGGTTCTCCATGGCCACCTGGTCATGGGAATGTCAAAAATTTAAAGGTGTTTATCTAGCCATTTTTCAAGGGTGAACTTGGAGGAACTGTGGGTTTCAATTCATTCAGGAACGATTAAATGGAGAGGAAGCTCATTTCAATGAAAGCTCTGGATAACTATCACACGCAAGGCTTCCCAAAGACAGGCCAAAAGGTCCCATGAAGCCAGACCTACTGAGGTCTAAAATTTGAGGTCCATGTGTGTTTTGACTTGCAACTATGGCTGCCAAGTCTTTAAGAATAAAATCATGTGATATCCTTCCCGAGATTCCCAGTGCTCTGTGGAAAGCCAACCTGGGCCCAGATCTCACTTTCCAAGGGCGACTCTCATGTGTGGCCTCCTAAAATCCCAACACAATACAAGGCAATACTTCTTTGAGGTAAGTTCCAGAACTCAGTCTCTAAGGAGAATCACACCAGTGTTCAAGCCCAGGTGGACCCAGTCATCTATTCCAAGCGCCACACAAATGACCGCAATTAAAGTCAAGACACTCCCACATGGCCCTCATTTTCTTCCATATAGACATTCATCATAACCTCTGGCTAGAGGTTTCCATGAGGGGCACAGCCCAAGACAGTGTCCAAAATAAGCTCCCTTGCATCCATTTGCCTAAAGTCAGTGTGGCCGGGACATCCTTCCTGTGAACCAGGAGTGTTCAAAGAGGCCTGCCGTTAATATTGCTCTTATTCTCGATTTTGAGGCCTACTGACTGTGGGGTTTAGATTCTTTATGTTAATTGGAGTCATGAGAAAACCCAAGAACCTATGGTCTAGTGTCTGCAGGGCTTTGAAGAACTCATTTGACGCAAAGGATCTGTATTCTCAATGATGGAAGTCAGAAACCTTACAGAGGAAGGTGAGAGACTTCATCCAAAATTACTGCTCTTTTGGCTTTTTGATTTGGATGCACACATGGGATTTTTCTTTAGATCCATCAGGTGCTGAGAATCTAAGCCACAGCCTCACACAGGGCCAAGAGGCTGATTCAGACACATCCCTTTCCAAAGCAATTAAGAAAGAGCCACAGGTAATGTCCATACATTTCCATTTGAAAACTGTTTTCTTCAGGCTTCAAAAAGGCATAGCCTGAGGCAAAGACCTTCCTGACATTCAGGGCAACAGAAGGATATGTAAGCAAAAGGCCCAAAGCGGGGTTTCTCCACTGAGACTTTCCTGGTCACACTGATATCTGAGTTTTCTGAGATGCTCATCATTTCCTTCAGCTCTCTAGTGCATGGCCGTATCACAGAGCGTGGAGGTGGTACATATCTTGGACACAATACCATGAGCGTATTCTGGAGATTGCCCATAGTTCAGGTAGAGAACAGGAACTTAAGAAGATATTAGGTGTTGCCCATCCATTAGGCAAGCCGCAGACAATTCATAAATTGGGCAGAATGAATGCTGGGAAGATTTCTACTAGAAAGGACACATGTATTTATGCATTCTCTTTTCTATTTTCTACAACCATGGACACAGTGGGATACACAGACATAGAAAGACTAGCCTTGTCAAACGACTTACTAGAATCGGTTCACACCAAACCAAACAAACCGACTTTCTTACCTATTCTCAGAACATGAGACAAAACCACAAACAAATACCCACACCCACACCCACACAGACCCCCAAGTACGTCTGTGACAATATGGAGTGTCGTTTGATAGTGGGCCATAATAAATTCCCTCATAATGGGCTGTCCTGTCTCAGATCTAGTCTCTGTGGCAAACTTTGTGAAGCTGTAAGGAGCCAGTGGTGAGCCACTATCTGCTTTCTCAGGAAAGGCCCCTCTTCAGACCTTCCTGGCATTTGGCCATCCTCACATAAGTAGGTACCAAGAAAGACTGACTCTGTCTTTGGTAAATCCGAAAAATTTTGACCACTGGGACTGGGACTGGGACTGGCTCTGGATGCCTGGCTACCTGGATCCCAAGTTCAGAGAATGCCATCACCAAGGAAGTGAGGTGAGGTCACTTCCTTCAGGAACTGAATGAAGTCCCTACCTTGGCAACCACTTTGTCCTAACAGTTGCTTCCAAGGGTCCCATGAGATGGAGGCTGCACCTACTTACTCTGACATTTTCACAAGTTAGAATGGTATACAACCATAGGCACCCAGGAACAGCTCTCCACACAGGCCTGGTTTGCTGCATCTTCTTTACATTAAGAAGAGAGAGGCTGATTCCGACACAACCCTTCATCCTGACCAGGTTGTTTGCCATGGAAGATGACTTTTGCTCTCTGAGGTCCTTAATAGCTGCCTACATCTTCTCCAGGGATCATTTCTTTAATGACCTTTGAGGTTCTCAGCAGGTGAAAGATCCCTTAATTTCTGTCTTGTAAGACCAACTCTGTCCCTGCTCTTCTGTAAAGTTAGATTGAGGGAAGAGTGTATGGTTAGGGTTAATAACATGTTCAATCTGTGTTAGGAACTATTCTGCTCGATGAATAATGTTATTGGGAACCTACAATATTTATAAGAATATGTAGGTGAAATATATGTATGAAAACAGAAATCTAAGATTTGAAGCCCTGAAGGGCATTGGGCCCTTCATTGGGATACTTAGTGTTTACTTACTTTCTGCACAGATGTCTCAGATAAATCCATATACAATGGCATAGGACCTTGTACATTGGATGATTGAATGTGGAAGAGAACATCGAGTCAAAATGGGATAGTAGGTAAGATTAGGAAGATAGTTGGTAGGTTTTGGAAGGAGAGTGAGTATAGGATTTGGAAAAAAAAAACTTCTTTAGCAATAGGGTTTCTGTTACAGGGTGAAGGTAAATGTCAGCACATATGAAGATTCAGTCACAACGATGAACTTTGGAAAATATGTAGGAAATCAGATAATAACAGAGACATTACAAAATAAGGGAAAGTATAAAGTGAGTGATAGGATTAGACATTTTGAACAGGGTTGAGTTTGACTATATAATCTTAGGAAGAAACAAATATGTAGTCACCAATAGGATTGACATTTGAGAGTATTAGGCAATGTGGACATGGATGTTTTTAGTAATCCCTGTTCACTTTCCTTTTAGGCTTTGGTACAATCATAAGTGTGACCTTTGCATTTTGTGTCCAGAATATTACTGTGATAAAATGTATAAGTAGATCGTGTGACATGAGTATTTCTTCCAGCATTTCTGGGAGCAATGTTTTGAAGTCCTATAAATTAGTATTGGTGGTACAAAGAGGTATACACTGTGTCTATGAATATAGAGATAGTGCATGAATAGACCACATTGTGAATAAATAATATAACTGGTCCCACTTTAAATAATAGATTGAATTGATATCTGAAAATATATAAGAAATCTTATATCGATATACCATCATTCATTCCAACCAGCAATAATTCTAATGGTAATATTAGGGTTATGGTTTATCACGAAGTGTCTTTGAGTTTTGCTTCAAAAGTGATCATGGAAATTCAAAATAATGTGTTTGGAAAGAAGTCTCATGAAAAGACCCATCAAAAACATGGAGGAACACACGTGTTCTGTAGAATAATGTGATTGAAAGTGAACAAAATGCCTATAAATTTGCAAAGTTTTGGATGAAATATATTTGCTATGATGAGCATAAACTGAAGAAATAGTAATGTACCAGTGTTGAATAAAATAAATGTCAAAATGCACAACATGTCCCATAGGAATCTACTTGCATTGATGTTAAACTGGTTCAGTTACTGTGGAAATATTAGGATTTGTATGCATCATTCACTGAAGATATTTTTCAGTACTAGGAAACAAATATGTATTTCAGGTGAATGAATAATTTTGAGAATACTCTTGTGAAATTTTGATTATAAATATACATACTTGAATATGAATGAGTTTAGGGAGTGTATAACAAGATATATATTTCATATTTTGAAAAATCTGGAGAGTGTGTGTGTGTGTATATATATATATATATATATATATATATATATATATATATATATATATATATATACATACATACACAAACACACAGACATTAAAAATAGCATAATATATTCCAATTGAAATTCACCATGAAATATATGTCATCTACAGATCCAAATATATTTATTTTATTGAATATAGATTTATGTATAATGTTGTTCAACAAGGAAGCTCACTCATAGATTGAATTTTCAGTTCCAACAGCGTTTAGGAGGAGTGATCTCTTACAATTTGTATCTGCCAAGTCAGTCACCTCACAAGAATGTACGTGTGGTATCAGGTAAGATTCTATAACTGCATGTAAAAATATATGTGCTGAATAGGCTACAGAGAAAGGGATGCCTTGACATTACAATCACCGAGACTAAGGCACAATTAGAGGAGAAGAGTTAGAAAATCTGTGAATAAATATCTGGAATGGAATATGCTCAGGAGTTCACAACCTTGAAGACGGTAGAGGAGATTTCAAAAGTAAGGGACAGGGAAAACAGTCCACAAACATGGAGCTCTGGTTCCCTAAATCCTTCTTGAGAAACTGACTCTGAGTTTGGGCACTTGAAATATATGTTGTTGTCGGGAGATTTAGCTTCCATTGTAGTGAGACAATCAAAGCTGTGTCTGCATCTATGTTACCTGGAGGACATGGTTTCTTATTTTCCACTGAATATGTGGCAGCAGTGCTGAATTCTCTTTTGTAGGTAAACTGTGGCAACTGGGGGATAAGTGTATCCACATGTGGACTGTGAGGCCATTTGGTCATCCTCCACTTTTCGTGGTGTTTCTTGCTGCTGCACTGGGATTTTGGTATTTGCTTGATGATATACAAAGAATTCAACAGTTACCCGGTGCGTGAGTGAGTTCAGTCACTTTTGTTAGGTCAGGGTCTGCAGGAGAATGCACCAACCAGGCTTATATCCCACATGACTTTCCCCCTTGACCATAGCAACCTGATTCTAAACATTGCCCTGAATCCTGTCCATATGACAAGATGCCTTTACATACAAGGGTCTGCTGGCTGCACCATGTCAGTCACAAGCCATTTGGAAGCCAATGGAAGATCCACATGGCCCCACCACAGTTGTTTTATTACACACCTGCCCACCACTGCTGTAGGCCCACTCCTCAGCAGGCTCCAACTTCCTGGTATCTCTGTTCTGAACCATTTTCATGAAAACCAGTCAATCAAAGCACTGTCTTGTAATCTCATGATCAGCCACAGGATATCCAAAGATTCTCCAGTGCCACCTGGTCATGGGAAGTTTCAAAATTTCTTGGTATTTATCTAGCCATTTTTCAAGGTTGAAGTTGGAGGCACTGTGTGTTTCATTTCATTCTGGAACTATTACATGGTTAGGAAGCTCATTTCAATGAAATCTCTGGAGAAGTCTCACAGGCAAGGCTTCCCAAACAGTGGCCAAATGATCACATGAATCCAGGCCCATTAGGGTCTACATTGTGACATCCATGTGTGTTTTGACTCTCATATATTGCTGCCAAGTCTTTCAGAATAAAATCATGTGGTAACCTGGCTGAGATTCCCAGTGCTCTGTGAACAGCCACCCTGGGCCTAGATCTCATTTTCCAAGGGTGACTCTCATGTGAATCCTCCTAAAATCCCAACACCATTCATGGCAATACTTCTCTGAGGTGAGGTCCACAACTCAGTCTCTAAGGGGAATCACAACAGAGTTCAAGCCAAGGTGGATCCAGTCATCCCTTCCAACGCCCACACATGACCACAATTAAAACCAAAACACTCCCACATGGCCCTCATCTTCTTCCATATGGACACTCATCATTACCTCTGGCTTGAGGTTTCCATGAGGGGCACAGCCCAAGACAGTGTCCAAAATAACCTCCATTGCCCCTCATTTGCCTAAAGTCAGGGTGGCCTGGACATTCGTCCGGGGAACCAGGAGTGAGCAAATAGGCCTGCTGTTAATATTGCTTTGCTCCTTCATTTTGAGGCCTACTGACTGTCAGGTATAGATTCTTTATGTGATTTGGATTCTGGAGAAAACCCAAGCACCTATGGGATAGCCTCTAAAGGGCTTTGAAGAACTCATTTGATCCAAATGTTCCTATTCTCACTTGAAGGAGGTAAGGAACCTTACAGGGGAAGGCGAGAGACTTCTTCCATAATGACTGCTCTTTTGGCCAATTTAGTTTTGGATGCAAACATGGGATTTTCTTTACATCCATCATGTGCTGAGAATCTAAGCCAAAGCCTAACACAGGACCTAGAGCCTGATTCAGACATATCCCTTTCCAATGCAATTAAGCAAAGAGTCACAGGTGATCCCCATTGATTTCCATTTGAAAACTGTTTTCTTTAGGCTTCCCAAAGGGGTGGCCAGAGGCAAAAAGCTTCCTGACATTGAGGGCAACAGAACAATAGGTACCAAAGCAGTATTTCTCCACTGAGACTTTCCTGATCACACTGATATCTAAGTTTTCTGAGATGCTTGCCATTCCCTTCAGCTATCCAGTACATGGCCATGTCACAGATCTTGGTGGTGGTACACATCTTGGACACAAAACCATGAGCCTATTCTGGAAAGTGGCCAGAAATCAGAAAGAAAACAGGAACTTAGGAAGATATCAGTGGTTGCCCATCGATAATGCAAGCCACAGTCCATTCATAAATGGGAAGTATGAATCCGGGGAAGCTTTCTACTAGACAGGACACATCCATTGAAGCATTCTCTTTTCTAATGTCTACAACCCCTGACAGAGTGGGATACACAGACCTAGAAACACTTGCCTTTTCAAACGACTTACTAGAATCAATTAACTCCAAACCAAACAAACTGCCTTTCTTACCTATTCTCAGAACATGAGACAAAACCACAAACCCACATCCACACCCACAAATGCACCTCCTTCCCCCAAGTAGGTCTGTGACTATCCGGAGTGTCCTCTGACTGGTGGGCCATACTATGTTTCCATGAAATGGCCTGTTCTGTCTCAGATCTGTTCTCCTTGTCCAACTCTGTGATGTTGACAGAAGCCAGCGGTGAGCCACAACCTGGTTTCTCAGGAAAGGGCCCTCTTCAGAGCTTTACTCGCATTTGGCCATCCTCACATCAGTAGGTACCAAGAAAGATTGACTCTGTCCTTGGTAAATCCAAACAAGTGAGATCACTGGGACTGGGACTGGGACTGACTCTGGGTGCCTGGCTTCCTGGACCACATGTTCAGAGATTTCGAACACCAAGGAAATGACGTGAGGTCACTTCCTTCAGGAACTGAATGAGGTCACTGCCTTGGCAAACACATTGTCCTAATAGTTGCTTCCAAAGGCCCCATTAGATGGAGGCTGCCCCTAGTTCCTGTGACACTTTCACAAGTTAGAATGGTATATCATCCATAGGCACTCCAGAACAGCTCTCCACACTGGCCTGTTTTGGTCCATCTTCTCTACACTAAGAAGAGAGAGGCAGATTCAGACACATCCCTTCATCCTGACCAGGTCGTTGGCCATGGAAGGTGACTCTTACTCTCTCAGGTCTTTCATAGCTGCCTACATCTTCTACAGGGATCATTTCTGCATGGACGTTTGAGGTTCTCAGCAGGAGGAAGATCCCCTAAATTCCTGTATTGTAAGACCAACTCTTTCCCTGCTCTTCTGTAAAGTTAGATTGAGGGAACAGTGTATGGTTAGGGTTAATAACATGTTCGATTTGGGTTAGGAATTGTTCTGCTGTATGAATAATGTTATTGGGAACCTGCGATATTTATAAGACTATAGAGGTGAAATATAAGTATGAAAACAGAAATCTAGGAACGATTGGAAGCCCAGAAGGTCATTGGGCACTTGATTGGTATACATAGCTTTGAATTACATTCTGCACAGATGTTTCAGTTAAATAGATAATCATGGTAATAGGACCTTGTACATTGGATCATTGAATATAGAAGAGAACATCCACTCAAACTGGGATAGTTGGTAGGATAAGGAAGATAGTTGGTAGGTTTCAAAAGAAGACTGAGTAAAGCATTTGGACCAAAAGTTCTTTAGCAATAGGGATTCAGTGAGAGAGTGAATGTCAATGTCAGCACATGTGAAGAGTCATTCACAATGATGAACTGGAGAAAAGGTGTAGGAAAGCATTTATCAATAGAGACATTAGGAAATCAGGAAAAGTTCAAAGTGTGTGATAGGAAAATACATTTTTAACAGGGTTGAGGTTGAATATATAATGTTAGGAAGAAACAAATATGTAGTCACCAATAGCAATGATATTTGAGAGTGTTAGGGAACAAGGACATGGATGATGTTAGTAATGCATGGTCACATTCAATTTAGGCTTTGGTACAATCATAAGTGTGACCCTTGTATTTTGTGTCTGGAATATTACTGAGATAAATATATATGTATATCAGGTGAGTAGAAAATTCATGATGAAATATATATCATCTACAGATCCAAAAATATTCATTTTACTTAACATGGATATATAGGTGAAATATAAGTATAAAAACAGAAATCTAAGTAAGATTTGAAGCTCAGACGTGCATTGGGCAATTGATTGGGATACATAGCATTGAATTACGTTCTGCATATATATCTCAGATAAATCGATAAACAATGGCATATGACATTGTACCTTAGATGATTGAATGTAGAAGAGAACATCCACTCAAAAAGGGATAGTCGATAGAATCAGGAAGATAGTCAGTATGCTTTGGAAGAAGAGTGAGTATAGGATTTGGACCAAAGTTCATTAGCAATAGGGTTTCGGTTAGAGAGTGAATGTCAATGTCAGCACATTTGAAGGGTCAGTCACAATGTTGAACTGGGGAAAATATGTAGGAAAGCAGATATCAATAGAGACATTAGGAAATCAGGCAAAGTATAAAGTGAGTAAAAAAAATAGACATTTTCAACAGTTTTGAGATTGAATATATAATCTTAGAAAGAAACAAATATGTAGTCACCAATAGGATTGACATTTGAGAGCATTAGGCAACCTGGACATGGATGTTTTTAGTAATACATGTTCAGTTCCCTTTTAGGCTTTGGTACAATCATACGTGTGACTTTTGCATTTTGTGTCCTGAATATTACTATGATAACATGCATATGTAGAATCAGTTGACATGAGTATTTCTTCCACCATTTCTGGGAGCAATATTTTGAAGACGTATAAATTAGTATTGGGTGTACAAAGAGGTGTACCCTGTGTCTATCAATATAGAGGTAATGCATGAATAGACCATACTGTGACCAAATAATATAACTGGTTCCACTTTAAATAATGGATTGAATGGATACCTTTAACTAAGTAAGAAATCTTATATTGATATACAATCATTCTTTCCCACCACTTAGACATGTAATGGTAATATTAGGGTTATGGTTTATCATGACGGGTGTGTGAGTTTTGCTTCAAAAGTGATAATGGAAATCGAGAATAATGTGTTTGGAAAAAAGTCTCATGAAAAGAGCAGTCAAGAAACATGGAGGAATACATGTGTTCTGTAGCAGGAAGTGATTGAAAGCAAAAAATTATAAATTATCTAAATTGTGGATGAAATATGCATCCTATTATGTGCATAAACTGGAGAAATAGTAATATACCAGTGTTGAATAAAAATGAACGTCAAAATACACATTATATCCCATAGGAATATTCTTGCATTGATGTTAAACTGGGTCAGTTACTGTAGAAATATTAGAATTTTTTTTGGTGTTATAATACAATTTATTTTAGCACTAGCATGCCACAGAAGGTAGAGGGAAGAGCAATGGATTTTCAGTTATAGCATTAATTATCTAACATTAAATGACTACTTTGGGGAGTGTAGAAATTACATAAGGCTATATAACATTTTTTTTTATTTAACATTCATAAAACCTTGGAAGTATGGTAATATTTCTAGTTTTTCATTTTTTATTTTTTCAGTTTGTGATAGACCTTCATTTTATTTATTTGTATCTGGTGCTGAGAATATAACCCAGTGCCTCACAAATGGTAGACAAGCATGATACCACTGAGCCACAAACCCAGCCACTCCACTTTTATCTTATCATCAAACACTCCTCTCCCTCTTCTTTTCTCACTTTCTTCCTCATTTTCTTCCTTCTTTCTCTTCCTTTTTCATTATCCCTCCATATGTATTTTTCTCTCATGTCATTACAAACAGTAGTATGCTATGAAATTTACATTTAAGACAGTTTTTTATGGTCATTCTTTTTTCTTGAGAAAATTTAAAAATTATAATCACCTGATAGATATATTACAATACATTAATTATACATATTATCTATATTCATGCATATGTATTACATATGTTATATATATATATATATATATAATATATATATATATATATATATTATATATATATATTTAAAAGTACTTTGATTAGCCTGTTTGAAATAATATAGACAAAATCTTTCTTAATTCTCAAGTCTTCCAGAATTAACATCTTACAGTGAAAATCATATAAACATATTTAAGTAAAAGGGTATCATTCTTATTTATCAATACTGTGTCCATTATATTACTGTGATAAAATGTATATGTACATCAGGTGACATGAGTATTTCTTCCACCATTTTGGGGAGCAAAATTTTGAAAACTTATAAATTAGTACTGAGGATACAAATTGTTGTAACCTGTGTTGATGAATCTAGAGATGATGCATGAATAGACAATATTGTGAATAAATTATATAACTATTTCCAACTTTAAATAATGGATTGAATTGATATCTGAAAATATATAGCAAATCTTATATTGATATACATACATTCATTCCAACCAGTTATATATCTAATGGTAATATTAGGGTTACGGTTTATCATGAAGAGTGTGAGTTTTGCTTCAAAAATGATTATGGAATCGAAAATAATGTGTTTAGAAAGAAGTCTAGTGAATAGACCATAAAGAAACATGGAGTAATATATGTGTTCTCAAGGAGAAAGTGATTGAAATTGAGCCAAATGTCTATAAATTTGTGTACTTGTGGATGTAAGATATATCCTATGATTTCCATAAACTGAAGAAATAGTAATGTACCAGTGTTGAATAAAAATGAACTTCAAAATACACATCATGTCCCATAGGAATCTACTTGCATTGATGTTAAACTGGGTCAGTTACTGTAGAAATATTAGAATTTGTAAGCACCATTCATTGAAGTTAGTTTTCAGTACTAGGAAAGAAATATGTATTTCAGGTGGTTGAATATTTCTGAGAATAATCTTGTGAAAAGTTGATAATAAATCCACATACAGGAACATGAATGAATTTAGGGAGTGTTTAATAATACACATATGTTTCATGTTTTGAGAAAAATATATATATATATATATATATATATATATATATATATATATATATATATATATATATATATATATATCTCATGGAGAAATATTACAAAGAAAATTTGACAAGATTTATAACACATACCCTTGATTAAGCAGAAGGCAAATCAAAGTATACACCATGCCTCCTATGGAAGGCCTGTATTTCTTTTCGGTTAGGTTTCTTTTTATCCATCATATTAGGATTAGTTTTCAGATTCTAGTCGGGTATGTGTTAGTGTCAGGGATCAGTATTTAAAATGCAAAATAGGAAAATGAATCTAATGTGTATGCAAGTATGTGCTACACAAAAATCTTGCCACTCTCATCCAGAACAATTCCTTGACATTAACTTCACTCCAAGTGAGACCCAATTAGTGGTGAGGAGTTCGAAAACCTGTGATTACATATGTGGAACTGAAAATGCTCAGGAGTTCACAACATTCGATGTGTTAGAACAGTTTCCAAAAGTAAGGGAGAGGTTAAAAACTGCACAAACATGGAGCTCTGCTGGCCTAAAGACTTCTTGAGAAACTTCCTCTGAGGTTGGGCACATGAAATATATGTAGTTGTCAGAAGATTTAGCTTCTTTTGTAGTGACACCATCAAATCTGGATCTGCATCTATGTGACCTGGAGAAAATGGTTCCTTATTTTCTAATGAACATGAGGAAGGAGTTCTGAATTCTCCCTTTGTAGGTAAACTGTGGTCACTTGTAGTTAAGTGTCTCCCCTTGTGGTCTGTGAAACCATTTGGTCATCATCCTCCATTTTCGTGGTGTTTCTTACTGTGGCACTGGGAGTTTGGTATTGGCTTAATGAAATACAAGTAGTTCAACAAGGACACAGTGCTGGAGGGAGTTCTGTCACGTGTGGTTGGTCAGGGTCTCCAGGAGAATGTTCAAAACAGGGATCTATCCCACATAGCTTTCCCCCTTGACTATAGCAACCGGATTCTGAACATTGCCCTCAAAGCTCTCAATATAACAAGATGCCTATACATATAACTATCTGTGGCCTGCACCATGTCAGTCACAAGTCTTTTGAAACCAATGGCAGATCCACGTGGTAAAACCACAGGTATTTATTCAGAAACCTATAGTCCACTGCTCTACACCCACTACTCAGGAGGCTCCAACTCACTAGCATCTCTGTTCTACAACATTTTCATGAAACCCAGTCAATCAAGGCACTGTCTGGTACACTCATGATCAGCAATAGAACATCCAAAGGTTCTCCAGGGCCACCTGGTAATGAAAATTTCAAAAAAATTTATGGTATTTATCTAGCCATTTTTCAAGGATGAAGTTGGAGGCACTGTGGGTATCAATTCATTCAGGAACCATTACATGGTGAGGAAGCTGATTTCAATGAAAGCTCTGCAGAACTCTTTAAGGCAAGGCTTCCCAAAGAGTGGCCAAAAGGTCACATGAAGCCAGGCCCATTGAGGTCTTGAATGTGAGGTTCATGTGTGTTTTGACTCTCAACTATGGCTGCCAAGTCTTTCACAAAAAAATAATGTGATATCCTGGCTGAGATTCTCAGTGCTCTGTGGAAAGCCATCTTGGGCCTATATCTCAGTTTCCAAGGGCAATGCTCATGCGTGGCCTCCTGTTTTCCCAACACAATTCATGGCAATACTTTTCTGAGGTCAGTTCCAGAACTCAGTCTCTAAGAGGAATCACAGCAGAGTTCAAGCCCATGTGGACCCAGTCATCTCTTTCAACCGCCACACAAATGACCACAATTAAAACCACAAGACTCCTACATGGCACTCATCTTCTTCCATAAAGACACTCATCATAACATCTGGCTGGAGGTTGCCATGAGGGGCACAGCCAAAAACAGTGTCCAAAATAAGCTCCCTTGCCCCTCATTTGCCTAAAGTCAGGGTGGCTTTGACACCCTTGTTGTGAACCAGAAGTAATCTGTAAGTGTAAAAGAAATTGAAATTAATGTGTAAAATTTAAAGTTTAAAAGACTGGGTGTTGCAAAGTTTCTAAGCTGCAAGGTTTGAGTTAAAATGTAAAGGACCAGGTATTGTTACGTTCCTATGCTATACACAAAACCTGAAATTCCTGTAGCTTGTAGGACAATTCCCGGACTGCCCAGTAAATTTTCCCCTGACTGCCTGATTGTTTAATAACCTAGTACCCGTTGTGGCCTGGCACATAGGCATCACAGGGCCTAAACCAATCAGTTTCAATGTGTACCCCACTTTAGAACTGACCTATCACTCCTGCCAAACCTGTTCCCACCAAAGAATGAGCTAATCATCTTTGGAATTGTTGTTTGATTTTCCCGTGGTGTATGATGATTTTTTAAAAGAGACTGTGATGTATGTAAAGTCCCGCCCTCCCCAAAAAGTGTACTTAAGCACTGCTCAACTCCTGCTTGTGGCTCTGGGCTGCTCTCCCTTCTTGAGTGAGCACGGAGCCCCAGCATGATGGATTGGAACTCAATAAATGCTTTTTGCTGTTGCATGATCCGCGGTCTCTTGGTGGTCTCTTCCTCCGACATTCGCTGAACCCTTAATTTTGGTGAGTTGGCCGGGAATCGTGCAGCACCGAACAAGGAGATCCCAACGGACCCCTCTGAGGGTAAGAAAGGCGCCTCTTTCCATTTTTCCTTGTGATCGCTCAGAGCTTTTTGTTCAGGTTTGGTTTTTCGGTTTTCGGTTTGGGTTGGCAGAGTGGCTGCCAGCAGAGCGTGTAAGTTCCCCCTGGCAGTGGTGGACAAACGTGTCCTAAAGCCACCGGCCACGTTCTTGCAAGGGACACCTTGAAGGACTCGGGGAGGGACAGATGTGATCTCATTAGGTGAGGAGATATGGAAGTGCCCTCATTAGGTGAGGAGGGACAGATGAGCCCTCATTAAGTGACTCTGTTGCAAACCCATCAGGTCTTGCTGGCTACTTTTTTCTCTCAGGTTGAATTCACTGTCTGTCTTTGTGGTGTAACTCATCAGGTTATGCCAGTTACTGGGTTCTAATCTTTACTTCTGAACTCGTGTTAAACGTTAACTGTGTGCCCGTGTTTGTGTTACGTTTGTTTTGTCCTTGTCTCTGTTTGAGTAACTCTCATTATGGGACAAAGCCATTCCATGCCTCTGTCCCTGAAGTCTTTCCTGGTCGCTGCCTCCAATCTGACCCCTTTGCCCACAATCCTATAACTCAAACCTTCTGCTCCTCCCCCTCTTCCCTCCATTCTCCCTGAGTCACAAGATTGTTGATCTTGGGGTTGTGAACAAACGGGAGCTGCATGATGGTCTTTGTGTGTCTTTTTGTCTGTGTTTCTGTTAAATGTGATGGCATTGTTTGGACCGATGCAGAGTCCCGAGTTCCAACCTGCCTTAGATGTGTGGAAATAACTTTAGCTAAAATTTAACCTAAAGCTTCTTCTGTGAGGGACCAAAAGTCAATAGAACCACCAGCTTTTCTGTTCTCACCTTTTACACCTCTCTTAGCTGTGTTTTAAAGAACTTTGATAAACTTTTCTTCTCTTTGTTAAGCGAGATTAGGGAAGCAGTGATTTCTTTTCTTCCCATAGTTGGCTTGAGCACGCCCACAGCAGAAGGAAATGCCTGGGGTCTAAGAACATTGATATCTCGCTTAAACTTTTCTCAAAACCCTATCCTCATTATTAAATTGTTATTAATTGGCTTTGGGGATGGGAACCAAACCTTCAGTCATAAATTTTGACACACCAGTGGGGACTTTCAATGAACCACACTCTGCCCTCTTGGGGAAGCCTAGCACTCAAAACAATTGCAAGCAGAGGATGAATTTTTTGGAAGCTGACTACTGAAAAGGTGGGAGATATAGAATATGCCTGGTGCCTGGGGTCAAACCACCAGAAGGACTAATCCTGTAAGTAAATGGTGAGGCTAAGGGACTCCCAGCAGGTGCCAGAGCCATTTTGCTGTGGGGAACTCCCTTATTCCTTACCTGCACTTTAAGGATTGCTCCACCTCTGTTTACTTAACAAAAGGGACCATGAATGCAGTAATATGTTGATATTTTAGATTGTTTCTTGGGGATGATCTTGGCTGAAATTGTATTTAAAAGATGATATTTTTAATTGTAACAATCTGGTATGTGAATGGGTTTCTAAAGCATTGCACTATCTTACAGATAAAAGTTGGGTTTAAACAAGAGTTTAGTTTGATTTAAGATAGCTGATGCTAGAAAACTTAAATACTTCGGATAAAAAAATAATTAAAGAGTTTTAATTTTGAACTAGGTAGCCTGAGAAAATTTCACTAGATATACCAGTGCATTAACTTGGGCAAAGATAATAAATTATGATATGATATCTGTTCCCTTCAATGTGTAAGATTTTTTAAAAAACGTGCTAAATTAAAACGTTGGTCTGGCTTAGTGAAATGACATTAATTAGCAACAGTCTTGGAAATTTTTAAAACTTAATTTTTGATACAAATGGTAGTCTGTGGTTGTTTTTAAATTTTTTTTCAAGAAATTTAATGTAGCTTACTACTACTTTAGAAACTTCAGAACAAAGAAAGTGGCTTAATGATCCTAGAGAAACTTCTTATGATGGTGGCTTTAATATTATCAAAAAATGATCATATTTTCAGTTTTTTGTGGTGAGGCTAAGGGACTCAAGATTTTCTAGTGTAGAAAAACATAAAGATATAAAATTTTGAGAATTACATCTTAAACTTGCATCATAATTTTCAACATTCAAACCTGGAAATTATGACTTATAGCTAAAATGCCTTAGGCATGAGGTTTCTGCTCAGAACTCCAGGCTTTACAGTTTTCAAGTCCTCAGCCAGGACTTAAGTTGATATGCAAATAAAAGAATCCTGCAGCACTCAGCAGGAGACAGATAAAAAGGAGTAAAAGTATCTTTTTACCTGAACTCAAACTAGATCCAAACAAAAAGTACATTATATGGTATTTACTAATTACTGGCCAGTCATCTTTTTTGGCACTCTTGCTTTTTCTTAGATTCTGTATTTTTTATTTTTGAGCTCATGATCTTGATCCTGCAGATGGGTTAATGTTTTCTGATCAGTTCTATTTTTGATCAACTGTGGAGTTTTTGAACATTGCAATGGATATTTCAATTGAAAAAGCTACAAGGCCTTCACTATTGTGTTATGTGTTACACTTGTGTTACGTGTTGTATGTTGGTATGTCTGTATGTGTGTATGTCCATATATCATGCAGTGATATGACAATTGACAGATGAGGAGCGCTCATAAAATATTTAAAAATTGATATAAATATCTTGGATTCACGTGATTCAAATGGTTCAATTCAAATTGGGTAAACAGATAAAAATAAAGATGTCTTTAGAATTAGGCCTATAAGTTTTCTAGGTGTACAAACAGGCCCTAATAAAATGTTGATGTCTACAAAATAATCTGCTTAAATTCAGAAATTTATAAGTATTGTTTCAAAATGTGAACAGAAAGAGGTTCACAGATGGAAAAGAGGAACTAAAAGTTTCTAGATATAGATTTAATAGAGGGAAAATGTGTTTCTCGATAAGAGAGTCTATATGATTAAGTAATTAAAATGGTTTAAGTAAATAATAAAAAGGTTTGTGTAAGTTGGTTATATGTGTAAGTTTTGAGCAAGTAATCTTAAAAAATTAAACAGCTGGTTAAACAATACTGTTTTTATAAAATTATGCCAGGTTATTTCTTTAAAAAGCTAAACTTGGTTAATACAAAAACATCAATGTAATTGTGGTGTTAATGTGTTCATATCTTCCAGGTATACAAGTGTGTAAGGTAGAAGCTTCAAAAGAGCATTGTATCATGCTGTGTTCTAAGGTTGTATGGTAATTCTAGGCTTAAAATAAAAACATGTTGGAGATTTATGTGTATCATTTGTGTTGTATAATTGGACTTGTTATCAAAAAGATATGTACAGTTACATGTTACTTTTTACACTTAGATACAATTTAAAAGTATTTTTAAGTTAAGTAGAGCATAATCTCTGTGAAGGTTTTATTGTAGAACACAAAGGCAATGCCCATTCATTTCCATGTGAAAACTGTTTTCTTCAGGCTTCAGGAAGGAGTAGCCTGAGGAAAAGACATTCCTGATATTCAGGGCAACATAACAATAGGTAATCAAAAGGCCCAAAGCAGGGTTTCTCCACTGAGACTTTACTGGTCACACTGATATCAGAGTTTTCTGAGATGCTTGCCATTCCCTTCAGCTATCCAGTACATGGCCATGTCACAGAGCTTGGAAGTGGTACATATCTTGTACACAAAACCATGAGCCTATTTTGGAGAGTGGCCAGAATTCAGGAAGGATACAGGAACGTAAGAAAATAGTAGGTGTTGCCCAATGATAAGGCAAGCCACAGTCCATTGATAAAATGGGCAGGATGAATGCTTGGAAGTTTTCTCTTTGACAGAACACACCCATTGAGGCATTCTCTTTTCTAATGTCTACAACCATGGACACAGTGGGATACACAGACATAGAAACACTCGCCTTGTCAAAGGACTAACTAGAAACAGTTCACTCCAAACCAAACAAACCCCCTTTCCTAACTATTCTCAGAACATGAGAAAAAACCACAATCCCACTCAAACACCCACAAAGTCACCTCCTTCCCCCAAGTAGGTCTGAAACTATCCAGAGTGTCCTCTGACTGGAGGGCCATACTATGTTCCCCAGAAATGGCCAGTCCTGTCTCAGATCTGGTCTCCTGGGTCAACTCTGTGAAGTGGTCAGGAGACAGCAGTGAACCTCTACCTTCTTTCTCCGGAAGGGCCCGTCTTCAGAACTTTCCTGGAACTTGGCCATCCTCACATCACTAGGTACCACAAAAGACTGACTCTGTCCTTGGTAAATCCAAACAAGTGAGACCACTGTGACTGGAGCTTGGACTGGGTCTGGATTCCTGGCTTCCTGGTACCCAAATTCGGAGAGTTCCATCAACAAGGATGTGAGGTGAGGTCACTTCCTTCAGGAACTGAATGTGGTCACTGCCTTTGCAACCACTTTGTCCTAAAATTTGCTTCCTAGGGTCTCATAATATGGAGGATGCCCCTACTTCCTGTGACACTTTCACAAGTTCGAATGGTATAGAAACCATAGGCACCTGGGAACAGCTCTCCACACAGGCCTAGTATGGTCAAACTTCCCCATATTAAGAAAAGAGAGGATGATTCAGACACATGCTTTCAACCTGACCGAGTTGTTTGCCATGGAAGATGACTTTTGCTCTCTCAGGCCTTCATAGCTGCCTGCATCTTCTCCAGGGATCATATCTGCATGGAAATTTGAGGTTGTCAACAGGTGGAAGATCCCCTACACCCCTGTATTGTAAGACCAACTCTGTCCCTGCTCTTCTGTAAAGTTGGATTGAGGGAACAGTGTATAGTTAGGATTAATAACATGTTCGATTTGTGTTAGGAATCATTCTGCTGGATGAATAATGGTATTGGGAACCTGCAATATATATATAAGAATATACAGGTAAAATATAATTATGAAAACTGAAATCTAGGTAAGATTTGAAGACCAGAAAGGCATTGGGCCCGTGATTGGGATACTTAGCTTTGAAGTGTGTTCTGCACAGATGTCTCAGATAAATCAATATACAATGGTATAGGACCTTGTACCTTGGATGATTGATTGTTGAAGAGATCATCCAGTCAAAAAGGGATAGTCGTAGGATTAGGTAAATAGTCGGTAGGTTTAGAAAAAAGAGTGAGTATAGTATTTGGACAAAAAGTTCTTTAGCAATAGGGTTTCGGATAAAGAGTGAATGTAAATGTCAGCACATGTGAAGAATCAGTCACTATGATGAACTGGGGAAAATATGTAGGAAAAGAGATATCAATAGAGACATTAGGAAATTAGACAAAATATAAAGTGAGTGATAGGATTAGACATTTTCAACATGGTTGAGGTTGAATATATAATCTTGGGAAGAAACAAATATGTACTCACCAATAGGATTGACATTTGAGAGAATTAGGCATCCAAGACATGGATGTTTTTAGTAATCCATGTTCACTTTCCATTTAGGCTTTGGAACAATCCTAAGTGTGACCTTTGCATTTTGTGTCCAGAATATTACTGTGATAAAATGTATATGTAGATCAGTTGACATGAGTATTTCTTCCACCATTTCTGGGAGCAAAATTTTGAAGATATACAAATTATTATTGGGGGTACACAGAGGTGTACCCTGTGTCTATCAACATAGAGATAATGCATGAATAGACCATACTGTGATTAAATAATATAACTGGTTCCACTTTAAATAATGGATTGAATTGATATTTGAAAGTATGCAAGAAATCTTATATCGATATACAATCATTCATTCCCACCAGTTTTACATCTAATGGTAATATTAGGGTTATGGTTTATCATGACGGGTGTGTGAGTTTTGCTTCAAAAATGATAATGGAAATCAAAAATAATGTCTTTGGAAAAAGTCTCATGAAAGGAGCAGTCAAGAAACGTGGAGGAATACATGTGTTCTGAAGCAGGAAGTGATTGAAAGTAAAACAAATGCGTATAAATTTGCTAAATTGTGAATGAAATATACATATTATGATGTGCATAAACTGGAGAAATAGTAATGTACCAGTGTTGAATAAAAATGAACGTCAAAATACAATTATATCCCATGGGAATCTTCTTGCATTTATGTTAAACTGGGTCAGTTACTGTAGAAATATTAGAATTTTTTTGGTATTATAATACAATTTATTTAAGCACTAGCATGCCACAGAATGTCGAGGAAAGAGCAATGGATTTTTAGTTATCGCACTAGTTATCTATCATTAAATGACTATTTTTGGGAGTCTAGAAATTACATAAGGCTATGCAACAATTTTTTTATTTAGCATTCATAAAAACTTGGAATTTTGGTAATATTTCTACTTTTATTTTAATTTTTTCAGTTGTTGATCGACCTCATTTTATTTATTTATATGTTGTGATGAGAATATAACCCAGTGCCTCACACATGCTAGCCAAGCATGTTACCACTGAGCCAGACACCCAGACCCTCCACTTTTATCTTATAATCAAACACTCCTCTCCCTCTTCTTTACTCACTTTCTTCCTCATTTTCCCCCTTCTCTCTCTTCCTTTTTCATTTTCCCTCCATAGGAGTTTTTCTCTCATGTCATTACAAACAGTAATATGCTATGAAATTTACATTTAAGAATGTTTTTTATAGTCATTCTTTTTTGTTGAAGAAAAAAGAAAATTTAATAATTATAATAACCTATAGATATATTACAATACATTTATTATACATATGTATCTATATTCATGCATATGTATTACATATGTTATATATATACATATATATTTAAAAGTACTTTGATTAGCCAGTTAGAAATAATATAGACCAAGTCTTTCTTAATTTTCAAGTCTTCCAGAATTAACATCTTACAGTGAAAATCAAATAAACATATTTAAGTAAACAGGTATCATTCTTATTTATCAATACTTATCATTTAAGTTTTTATATTACATTAAGCTGTAATATGGCATATTAACTCTTATGAATTAGAGAAATTTCATTTGAACAACCTATTATTTGAGGACCATATGCACTGACATTTTAAATGGCTTTCTCGTGATTTTAATTTCTATCAATTGCATATTTATTGCCAAATACTTATATTATTAATTTTCATATTCATGATTGATATAAAGTCAATTGTTTAATTCTTCTTGTAAGTAGTTACTTATTACAGTAGGGACAGTATTAATAATTCTACATCTTTATAAGAAAAATGGTACAAAGATATTTTCATGCAAAATTAAGAATAATCGCATGCTCTAAATGTTTGATTGTTGATACATATAATAAAGAGCTTTTGATGAGTTTCTTCCCCAGTAAAACATAAAATGCAAAGATGTAGTTGGGTATGTATTTCCAAATAAAGATAAGGAAAAATACACATTATCAGCTAGAAACTATCAAATAAAAGATGAAAAGAACAATCCAACACATTGTACGAACTTGTCAGAAGAGGTAGCCTAAGACTAGACCTGGTCCATGACAAAATATTCACGAAAAAAATGAAATATGAAAAATATAGGAAATGATATGAATTTTTCATGAAGGTAGGTGGATTATCCTTTAATCTCAATATATGTTCATTTTTAAAAGCCAGTTTTCTGGTAAAATAAATTTGTGATATTTACAACTACACAAAACAAAATTTCTGCTTATCAAAATGAATGCATCTCAACTCTTTTTTAGCTGATTTCTTCCCACTCAATTTTAAACCTTTGTTTATTTATTTTTATTGGTTTTTCAAAACATTACAAAGCTCATGATATATCATCTTTCATACATTTGACTCAAATGGGTTATGAACTCCCAATTTTCCCCAAATACGAATTGCAGAATCACATCAGTTACACATTCACATTTTTACATAATGTCATATTAGTGACTGTTGTCCTCTGCTACCTTTATTATCCCCTACTATCCCCCCTCCCCTCCCATCCTATCTTCCCTCTCTTCCTCATCTGCTATTCTTCACTTCTCTCTCTTGTTCCCGCCTTTCCCCTCACAACGTCTTATATGTAATTTTATGTAACAATGAGGGTCTACTACCATTTCCATATGCTTTCCCTTCTCTCTCCCTTTCTCTCTCCCACTCATCTTTGTTTAATATTAATCTTTTCCTCATGCTTTTCCTCACTGTTCTATTCTTAGTTACTCTCTTTTTATCAAAGAAGACATTTGCCATTTTTTTTAAGGATTGGCTAGCTTCTCTTAGCATAATCTGCTTTAATGCCATCCATTTCCCTGCAAATTCTATGATTTTGTCATTTTTTAGTGCTGCATCCATCGTGTATAGATGCCACATTTTTTTATCCATTCATCTATTGAATTGCATCTAGGTTGGTTCCACAGTCTAGCTATTGTGAATTGTGCCACTATGATCATTGATGTGGCAGTATCCCTTTAGTACACTCTTTTAAGATCCTCAGGGAATAGTCCGAGAAGGGCGATAGCTGGTTCAAATGGTGGATCCATTCCTAGCTTTCCCAGGAATTCCCATACTGCTTTCCATGTTGGCCTCACCAATTTGCAGTCCCACAAGCAGTGAACAAGTGTCCCCTTTTCCCCACATCCTCGTAAACACTGGTTGTTTGACTTCATAATGGCTGCCAAACATACTGGAGTGAGATGGTATCTTAGGGTGGGTTTGATTTGCATTTCTCTGACTGCTAGATGTGGTGAGCATTTTTTCATGTACTTGTTGATTGATTGTATGTTCTCCTCGGTGAAGTGTCATTTCAGGTCCTTGCCCCATTTGTTGATTAGGTTATTTGTTATCTTATTGATAGTTTTTTTTTGAATTCTTTGTATATTCAGGATATTAGGGCTCTATCTGAAGTGTGAGGGGTAAAAATTTGTTCCCAGGATGTAGGCTCTCTATTTACCTCGCTTATTGTTTCTCTGGCAGAGAAAAAAAAACTTTTTAGTTTAAGTAAGTCTCATTTTTTTATTCTTGTTAATAACTCTTGGGCTATGCGCGTCCTATTAAGAAATTTGGAGCCCGACCCCACAGTATGTAGATCGTAGCCAACTTTTTCTTCTATGAAATGCAGTGTCTCTGATTTTATATCTAGATCCTTGATCCATTTTGAGTTAAATTTTGTGCATGGCGAGAGAAGGGAATTCAGTTTCATTTTGTTGCATATGGATTTCCAATTTTCCCAGCACCATTTGTTGAAGATGCTACCCTTCCTCCATTGCATGCTTTTAGCCCCTTTATCAAATATAAGAAAGTTGTAATTTTGTGGATTGGTTTCTGTGTCCTCTCTTCTGTACCACTGGTCCACCTGCTTTTTTCGGTACCAGTACCATGCTGTTTTTGTTACTACTGCTTTGTAGTACAGTTTGAACTCTGGAATCGCTATACCTCCAGATTCACACTTCCTGCTTAGAGTTGCTTTTGCTATTCTGGGTCTTTTGTTTTTCCATTTGAATTTCATGATTGATTTATCTATTTCTACAAGAAATGCCGTTGGGATTTTGATTGGCATTGCATTAAACCTGTAGAGAACTTTGTGTAATATTGCCATTTTTATGTTGTTAGATCTGCCTATTCATGAACAGGGCACATGTTTCCATCTTCTGAGATCTTCTTCTATCTCTCTCTTTAGAGTTCTGTAGTTTTCATTTTATAAATCTTTCACCTCTTTTGTTAGGTTGATTCCCAAGTATCTTATTTTATTTGAGGATATTGTGAATAGAGTGGTTTTCCTCATTTCCATTTCAGAAGTTTTGTTGCTGTTATACAGGAATGCCTTTGATTTATGCGTGTTAATTATATATCCTGCCACATTTCTGAATTCATTTATTAACTCTAGCCATTTCTTTCTAGACATTTTTGTGTCTGTTAAATATATTATCATGTCATCTGCAAATAGTGATACTTTAAATTCTTCTTTTCCTATTTTTATGCCTTTAATTTCTTTGGTCTGTTTAATTGCTCTGGCTAGTATTTCAAAACTAAATTGAATAGAAGTGGTGATAAAGGGCATCCCTGTCTTGTTCCAGATTTTAGAAGGAATGCCTTCAGTTTTTCTCCATTTAGGATGATGCTAGCTGAGGTTTAGCATATATAGCTTTTACAATTTTGAGGTAAGTTCCTGTTATCCCTAGTATTTATAGTGTTTTGAACATAAAGGGATGCAGAACTTTGTCAAGTGCTTTTTCTGCATCTATCGAGATGATCATATGGTTCTTGTCTTTAATTCTATTGATGTGGTGAATGGCATTTATTGATTTTCGTATATTGAACCATCCTTGCATCACGGGGATGAATCCTTCTTGATGATGGTGCACAATTATTTTGATATGCTTTTGTATTTGATTCGTCAGGATTTTATTGAGAATTTTTGCATCCAAGTTCATTAGAGATATTGGTCTGTAGTATTCTTTCTTTGAAGTATCTTTGTCTGGTTTCGGGATCAGGGTGATGTTGGCCTCATAGAATGAATTTGGAAGAGCTCCTTCTTATTCTATTTCTTGAAAAAGCTTGAAAAAATATTGGTTTTAATTCTTCTTTGAAGGTTTTGTAGAAATCCGCTGTATACCCATCCGGTCCAGGGCTTTTTTTTGGTTGGTAGTCTTTTGATTGCCTCTTCTATTTCTTCCTTTGTTATTGGCCTGTTTAAATTGTTTGTGTCTTCCTGACTCAATCTGGGCAGATCGTATGACTTAAGAAATTTATCAATATCTTCACAATATTCTATTTTGTTGGAATATAGTGTTTCAAAATACTTTCTAATTATCTTCTGTATTTCTGTAGTGTCTGTTGTGATATTGCCTTTTTCATCCCATATGTTAGTAATTTGAATTCTCTTTCTTCTTCTTTTCCTTAGCATGGCTAAGGGCCTGTCGATCTTATTTATTTTTTCAAAGAACCAACTTTTAGTTTTATCAATTTTTTCAACTTTTTTTTTGTTTCAATTTCATTGATTTCTGCTCTAAATTTAATTATTTCTTGTCTTCTACTACATTTGCTATTGTTTTGCTCTTCCTTTTCTAGGTTTTTGAGGTATAGTTTAAGTTCATTTATTTGTTGTATTTTTCTTTTTTTGAGGAAAGAACTCCAAGAAATGAATTTCCCTCTTAAAACTGCTTTCATTGTGTCCCATAGATTCCGGTATGTTGTGTCTGTATTGTCATTTGTCTCTAAGAATTTTTTTATCTCCTTCTTTATGTCTTCTGTAACCCATTGATCATTCAGTAGCATGTTGTTCATTTTCCATGTGATGTAGGATTTTTCCTTCTTTCTTTTCTCATTGATTTCCAGTTTCATTCCATTATGATCATATATGGTGCACGGTATAATCTCCATGCCTTTATATTTACTAAGAATTGCCCTATGGCATAATATATGGTGTATCTCTGAGTAGTATCCATGTGCTGCTGAGAAGAACATGTATCCACTTGATGATGGTTGATATATTCTATATATGTCGGTTAAGTCTAGGTTATTGATTGTGTTGTTGAGTTCTATAGTTTCTTTATTCAGTTTTTGTCTAGAGGATCTCTCTAATGCCGAGAGTGGTATGTTGAAGTCACCCATAATTATTGTGTTGTAGTCTATTTGACTCTTGAACTTGAGGAGAGTTTGTTTTATGAACGTTGCACCTCCATTGCTTGGTGCATACAAATTGATAATTGTTTTTTTCTAGTTGGTGGATGATTCCTTTTAACAGAATATAGTGTCATTCTTTATCCCTTTTGATTAACTTAGGTTTGATGTTGATTTTATTCCATATGAGTATGGCAAATCCTTCTTGCTTCCGAGGGCCGTGTGAGTGTTATGATTTTTCCCAACCTTTTACCTTCAGCCTGTGTATGTCTTTTCCTATCATATGAGTCTTCTGAACGCAGAATATTGTTGGATTTGTTTTTTTGATCCAGGTCACTAGCACATGTCTCTTGATTGGTAAAATTAGGCCATTAACATTTAAGGTTACAATTGAAATATGATTTGTACTTCCAGTCATGTTTATTTATTTATTATATTTTAGTTTGGATAGTTTTTACTTTTTTGGTTACTTTCCTCCCGCTTTACTGAGATACGTCCCACTGTTAGTTTTGGGCACTATTTTTTAACTCTTCTTCTTGTATTATTTTGCACAAAATGCTTTGCAGTGTTGGTTTTCTGGCTGAGAATTGTTTTAGCTTTTGTTTATCGTGAAAGACTTTAATTTCATTGTCAAATCTGAAGCTTAACTTTGCTTTATATGGTATTCTTGGTTGGAATTCTTTTTTTTTTTTTTTCTTTCAGCATTTGAATTACATTGTTCCAGGATCTTCTCACTTTCAACGAATGTGATGAAAAATCAGTTGTTAACCTAATTGGTTTACCCCTGAATGTAATCTGCCTCCTTTCTCTTGTAGCTTTTAATATTCTCTCCTTGTTAAGTATGTTGGCTATCTTCATAATTATATGTCTTGGAGTTGGTCTATTTTGGTTTTGAATGTTTGGGGTCCTGTAGGCTTCCAGGAATTGGCAATCCAATCCATCATTCATCTCTGGGAAGTTTTATAGAATTATTTCATTTAATATGTTGTCCATTCCTTTGGTTTGAATCTCTATGCCTTCTTCTATCCTGATGACTCTTAAATTTGTTTTTTGTTTTTTATGACATCCCATATCTTTTGAATAAATTCCTGGTGGGATTTAAGCATCTTTTCTGTGTTTACTCAATTCTTTTCAAGTTGATAAACTTTGTCTTCATTATCTGATGTTCTGACTTCTACTTGATCTAGTCTATTTGTAATATTCTCGTTTGAGTTTTTAATTTGGTTTATATTTTCCTGCATTTCTAGGATTACTGTTTAATATATTTTTTAAGATCTCTATCTCCTGGTAATGCTCATTCTTTGCCATTTGAATTTGTTTGTTTAATTCATTTTCAAAATATACATTTATTGCTTGGACTTGCTGCCTCATGTCTTCTCTAATATTCCTTTCCATCTGAGTTCGGTATGCCTTGAGTTCTTTTCCTATCCCTGTTTCTGATGCTTCAAGGTCCTCCTGTAGAATTAAGTTGTCCTGCATTGTTGTACTCCTTTTTTGCCCTTGTTTTTTCATGATGTTCACCTTACTTTCCAGCTTTATTTGATTGCTGTGTTTCTGCTTTTATTCTTTAGATTTGTTTTGGTGTTGTATATCTCTGTTGTCTCTCCTTTGTGTTGGTAAACTATGCCTGCTAAAGTGGATTCCGCTTGGAAGTAATTCCGAAGGCCTAGCTCCCGTGAATTCACCTCTCTGCTTTGGCGGGCCTCAGGCTCCTTGCCGAGGTGTCCGAATTGGGGGGTGGGACTTGACTGTCTCTGGTTTGTTTCAGCTCTGGGTCACTGGCAGGCGGGTGGTCTCCAGCCGCCCAATTGCGTGGTTGGTCGCCAGCGGGCAGGCGGTCTCCAGCCGCCCAGTCACGCGGGCAGCAGGTGGGCTGTCGCCGTTGGGTTGGCAATCTCTAGCCACGCAGTCTCACTCTCGGTTGCCGGCGGGCGGGCATTCCTCAGCCCCCCAGTCACTCAGGCAGTGGGTGGAATGTCACGTGCGGGCCTGCGGTCTCCAGCCGCCCAGTCACAAGGGCCTGCCTTCTAGTCCTTTGGTTTCTCCTGCTTGTCCTGGTTTCTTTTTCTAGACCAGATTTCCCCTGAGTGATGCCTCTCGGCAGTTCAAACTGTACTCTGTGCCTGCCGTTTGTTGGGTGTGGAGGGTGTCTTTTGGGAACCCAGACACTCTATTGTTTTGATTTTTTCTGCTTGCCCCTCCCCCAGCACTGGCTATACACGTTTCGTTATTGCCACTGATGGTAGGGGGAGTCGAAAGTCAGGTGTCTCTAGTTTTTCTTACGTCTTTATGCAGGCTTGCTCTGATTAACCCTCCCCGGAAAGCCTAGGAGACATTTTATGTGAATTCCCCGCTGTATGAGAGATGAGCTGAGTAACACACATCTGTTTTATTGTTGTAATCTATTGGAGAGGGGCGGTGGTTACTTCAGATCTCAAAGATGGTGGCCGCTGGTTTCCTTGGTGGAGTTTCTTTTGTGGGGGATAGAACTATACCATTTTCTTCCCTGTCTGAATTCCCAAACTCAGCCCGGGGATCAGTGGGAGCTCAGCCGGCAGGATTCCACAGAATCCGCAGCAACATTTCTCCCTGCTTCAGGTCACTTCTCGGTGGTGCCCCGCCATCTGTAACAGCAGGCCTGGCTGCATGATTCAATCAGCCCGGATCTCTGATTGCACAGTTGGCTATTGGGAACCCCGGCACTCTATTGTTTTGATTTTTTTTTTCGCTTGCCCCTCTCTCAGCGCTGGCTAGACAGGTTTTTTTCACCACTGATGGGAGGGGGAGTTGAAAGTCAGGTGCCTCTAGTTTTCCCCTGTCTTTATGCAGGCTCGCTCTGATAATCTCTCCCCCAGAAAGCCTAGGAGAGATTTGATGCAAATTCCCCGAAGTATGGGAAATGAGCTGAGTAACAGCACCTGTTTTATTGTTGCAATCTGTAGGGGAGTGGCTGTCGTTACTTCAGCTCACCAAGATGGTGGCCGTTGGTTTCCTTTGTGGAGTTTCTATTGTGGGGGTTAGAACTGTACCACTTCCTTCGCATCTGAAACCCTGAACTCAGCCCAGGGCTCAGTGGGGACTCTACTGGCAGAATTCCACAGAATCTGCATCAACGTTTCTCCGTGATTATTGATCGCATCTCGGTGGTGCCCTGCTGTCTGTAGCCACTGGACGGGTCGCTCGGATCTGTCAGACAGGATCTCCGGTCGCAGAGTTGACTCATGTTTGGGACTCATTTACCGGACCTCAGTGCTAGAAATCCTTCTTCTAGGTTTCAGTGCACCCCCATTTTGCTGTAAGTTCCTAACAAGATAGTTTTTTGTCGTTCTTAGTTGTTAGTCACCTGCGCAGTGGCGCGGTACAATGGGTATGATGCTCCCTATTCACGGCCCTCTTGCAATGTCAAAATATTATGATTTGTATGCACCATTCACTGAAGTTAGTTTTCAGTATTAGGAAACAAATATGTATTTCAGGTGGATGAATATTTCTGAGAATAATCTTGTGAAAAGTTCATTATAAATCCTCATACATGAATATAAATGATTTTAGGAAGTGTATAATAAGACACATATATTTCATATTTTGAAAAATCTGGAGAGTATATATATATATATATATATATATATATATATATATACACACACACACACACAAACACACACACAGAGAGACATTAAAAAGTAGCAATATATATGCCAATGGAAATTCATCATTAAATATATAACATCCACTTATCCAAAAATATACATTTTACTGAAAATGGATTTATGCATAATGTTGGTCAACTAGGAAGCTCACCCATAGGTTAAATTTTCGGTTCCAACAGAGGTTAGGAGGAGTGATCTCTTCTCACAATTTTTATCTGCCATGTCAGCCACCTCAGAAGAATGTACATGTTATACCAGGTAGGATTCTATTTGTGCATATAAAAATACATGTGCTTAATAGGCTACAGAAAAGGGAGAGAGGAATTCACATATTTGTTAATTTTAAAAACACATGGAGAACTATGTCAATAAACATTAAATATATATTTTAACTCCTACACAATATAATCCAAAAGGGATGTCCAACTACATATCATGCCTTCTCTGAATTGCTGGTATTTGTATTCTGTTTGGGTTACTATTCTCCATCATATAAGGATTAGTAGTCAGAGTCTAGTAGGGTATGGGTTAGTGTCAGAGATTCAGTATTTCGAATGGAAAATAGGAAAGTAAACCCAATGTGTTTGCAAATATGTGCTACACAAAAATCTTCCCACTCACATTAAGAACAATCCCTTGATATTACCCTCACTGGAAGAAATACACAATTAGAGGATAAGAGTTAGAAAATCTGTGAATACATACCCGGAATAGAATATGCTCAGGAGTTCACAACCTTGGAGGTGGTAGATGACTTTCCAAAAATAAAAGACAAGGTAAACACTCCATAAACATGGAGCTCTGCAGGCCTAAAGACTTCTTGAGATACTGCCTCTGAGTTGGGACACTTGAAATGTATGTTGTTGTCGGTAGCTTTAGCATCCTATGTAGTGAGAGCATCAAAACTGGGTCAACATCTATGTGACCTGGAGGACATGGTATCTTATTTTCCAATTAAAATGAGGCAGCAGTGCTGAATTCTCACTTTGTAGGTAAACTGTGGCAACTGGGGGATAAGTGTCTCTTCGTGTGGACTGTGAAGCCATTTGGTCATACTCTACTTTTCGTGGTGATTCTTGCTGCTGCACAGGGAGTTTGGTATTTGCTTCATGAAATACAAGGAGTTCAACTGGGACACAGTGCTGGAGGGAGTTCTGTCACGTGTGGTGGGACAGAGTCTGCAGGAGAATGCACCAACCAGGCTTATGTCCAACATAGCTTGCCCCCTTGACCATATCAACCTGATTCTGAACATTGCCCAGAAACCTATCCATATAACAAGATGCCTTTTCATATAAGGGTCTGCTGGCTGCATCATGTCAGTCACAAGCCATTTGAAAGCCAACGGCCGATCCACATGAAACCACCAGAGATGTTTTATCTCACACCTACCCACCTTTGCTTTAGGCCCACTACTCAGCAAGTTCCAACTTACTGGCATCTCTGTTCTACACAATTTTTTTTGTGAAACCCAGTCAATCAAGGCACTTTCTGGTACACTCATGATCAGCAACAGGATCTCCAATGGTTTTCTAGTGCCACCTGGTCATGGGAATTTCAAAAATTTCATGGTATTTATCGAGCCCATTTTTCAAGGATGAAGTTGTAGGCACTGAGGGTTTCATTTAATTCAGTAACCATTAAATGGTGAGGAAGCCCATTTCAATGAACGCTCTGGATAACTCTCACAGGCAAGGCTTCCCAAAGTGTTGCCAAATGGTCACATGAAGCCAGGCCCATTGAGGTCTACAATGTAAAATCCTTGCCTGTTTTGCCTCTCAACTATGGCTGCTAATTCTTTCAGAAAAAAAATTATGTGATAACCTGGCTGAGATTCCCTGTGCTCTGTGGAAAGCCTTCCTAGGCACAGATCTCAGTTTCCAAGGGTGACTCTCATGCATGGCTTTCTAAAATCCCAACAAAACTCATGGCAATACTTCTCTGAGATCAGTTCCAGAACTCAGTCTCTAAGGGGAATCACACCAGAGTTCAAGACCAGGTGGAGCCAGTCATATTTTTCAACAACCACACTAATAACCACAATTAAAACCAGAACACTTCCACATGGCCATCATCTTCTTCCATATAGACACTCATTTTAACCTCTGGATGGAGGTTTCCATGAGGGTCACAGCCCAAGACAGTGTCCAAAATAAGCTCCCTTGCCCCTCATTTGCTGAAAGTTGGGGTGGCCTGAACACCTTTCTTGAACCATGACTGATGAAATAGGCCTGCCGTTAATACTGCTCTGCTTCTCCAATTTGAGGACTACTGACTGTGGGGTTTAGAATCTTCATGTGAATTGGAATCATTGGAATCACCTATGGGCTAGCCTCTGAAGGGCTTTGAAGAACTCATTTGACCCAAAGGCACCCTATTCTCACTTGATAGAGGTCAGGAACCTTACAGAGGTAGGGAGAGACTTCATCCACAAGGACTGCTCTTTTGGCCATTTTGGTTTTGGATGAACACGTGGGATGTATAAGGTGCTGAGTATCTAACCACAGCCTCACACAGGGCCAAGAGGCTGTTTCAGAAACATCCATTTCCAATGAAATTAAGCAAAGAGCCACAGGTGATGCCCATTCATTTCCATTTGAAAACTGTTTTCTTCAAGCTTCACAAATTAGTGTCCTGAGGTAAAAACCTTCCTGAAATTCCGGGCAGCAGAACAATAGGTAAGCAAAAGCCCGAAAGAAGGGTTTCTCCACTGAGACTTTCCTGGTCCCACTGATTTCTGAGTTTTCTTAGATGCTCGCCATTCCCTTCAGCTATCCAGTACATCACCATATCACAGAGCTTGGAGGTGGTACATATCTTGGACACAAAACCATGAGGCTATTCTGGAGAGTTTCCAGAATTCAGGAAGAAAACAGAAACTTAGTAAGAGAGCAGATGTTGCCCTTCAATAAGACAAGCTGCAGTCCATTTGTAAATTGGGCAGGATGAATGTTTGGAAGCTTTCTACTAGACAGGACACATCCATTGATGCATTCTCTTTTCTAATGTCTACAACCACGGACAGAGTGGGATGCACAGACATAGAAGCACTCGCCTTGTCAAACGACTTACTGGAAACAGTCCACACCAATCCAAACAAAGAGCCTTTCCTTCCTATTCTCAGAACATGAGACAAAACCACAAACCCACACACACACACTCAAAGGCACCTCCTTTGCTCAAGTAAGTCTGTGACTATCCAGAGTGTCCTCGGAATGGTGGGCCATTGTATGTTCCCGCAAAATGGCCTGTCCTGTATCAGATCTAGTCTCCTTGGCCAACACTTTGAAGTTGTTAGGAGCCATGGGTGAGCCACTACCTGATTTCCCAGGAAAAGCTCCTCTTCAGAGCTTTCCTGTCATTTGGCCATCCTCACATCAGTAGGTACTAAGAAAGACTGACTCTGTTCTTGATAAATCAAAACAAGTGAGACCACTGGGACTGGGACTGTGACTGGCTCTTGGTGCCTGTCTTCCAGGATCAAACGTCCAGAGAGTTCCATCACCAAGGCAGTGAGGTGAGGTCATTTCCTTCAGGAACTGAATGAGGTCACTGACTTTGCAACCACTTTGTCCTAAAAGTTACATCTAAAAGTCCCATGAGATGGAGGCTGTCCCTACTTCCTGTCACACTTTCACAGTTAGAATGGTATACCAACCATAGGTACCTGGGAACAGCTCTCCACACAGTCCTGGTTTGGTCCATCTTCTCTACATTAAGGAGGTAGAGGCTGATTGAGACACATCCCTTCATCCTGACCAGATAGTTTGCCATGGAAGATGTCTTTTGCTCTCTCAGGTCCTTCATAGCTTCCTTCATCATCTCAGGGGATCATTTCTGCATATACCTTTGATGTCCTCAGCAGGTGGAAGATCCCCTACATTCCTGTATTGTAAGACCAACTCTGTCCCTCCTCTTCTGTAAAGTTAGATTGAGGGAAAAGTGTATGTTTAGGGTTAATAACATGTTTGATTTGCGTTAGGAATCTTTCTGCCAGATGAATAATGGTATTGAGAGCCTGTGATATTTACAAAAATATATAGGTAAAATATAAGTATAAAAACAGAAATCTAGGTAAGATTGGAAGCCAGAAGGGAACTGGGCACTTGAGTGGGATACTTAGGTTTGAATTATGTTCTGCACATGTGTCTCAGATAAATTGATATACAATGGCATAGGACCTTATACCTTGGATAATTGATTGTCGAAGAGAACATCGAGTCAAAAAACTATAGTCAGTAGCATTAAGAAGATAGTCAGTAGGTTTAGAAAGAAGAGTGAGTATAGGATTTGGACCAAAAGTTCTTTAGCAATAGGGTTTCGGGTATAGAGTGAATGTAAATGTCAGCATATGTGAAGTGTCAGTCACAATGATGAACTGGGGGAAATATGTATGAAAGCAGGTATCAATAAAGATATTACGAAATCAGGAAAAGTATGAAGTGAGTGATAGGATTAGACATTTTCAACATGTTTGAGGTTGAATATATAATCTTAGGAAGAAACAAATATGTAGTCACCAATTGGATTAACATTTGAGAGCATTAGGCAACCTGGAAATGGTTCTTTTTAGTAATCCACGCTCCCTTGGCATTTAGGCTTTGATACAATCATGAGTGTGACCTTCGCTTTTTGTGTCCAGAATATTCCTGTGATGAAATCTATATATAGATAAGGTGACATGAGTATTTCTTCCACCATTTCTGGGAGCAATATTTTGAAGACGTATAAATTAGTATTGAAGGGACAAAGAGGAGTACACTGTATCTATGAATATAGAGATAATGCATTAATAGACAATACTGTGAATAAAAAACATAACTGGTTCCAACTTTAAATAATGGATTGAATTGAATCGTGAACATATAGAGGAAATCTTATATTGATATACAATTTTTCATTCCAACCAGTTATACATCTAATGTTAATATTAATGTTATGGTTCATCATGAAGAGTGTGTGAGTTTAGCTTCGAAATTGATTATGGAAATTGAAAATAATGTATTTGGAAAGAAGTCCCATGAAAAGATGAATCAAGTAACATGGAGGAATACATGTGTTCTGAAGCAAGAAGTGTTTGAAAGTGAAACAAATTCCTATATATTTGTGAAATTGTGGATGAAATACATATCCTATGATGTGCAAAAACTGAAGAAATAGTAATGTACCAGTGTTGGATTAAAAGGAAGGTCAATATAGACATCATGTCCCATTGGAATCTACTGGCATTGATGTTAAACTGGGTCAGTTACTGTAGAAATATTAGGATTTGTAAACACCATTGATTGAAGTTAGTTTTCAGTACTGGGAAACAAATATGTATTTCAGGTGGATGAATATTTCTGAGAATTATCTTCTAAAAAGTTGATTATAAATCATATACATGAACATGAATGAATTTACAGAGTGTGTATAAGACACATATATTTCATATTTTGAGAAATCTGGAGATATATATATATATATATATATATATATATATATATATATATATATATTAAATAAACACAAATATACATTAAAAAGTATCAATAAATACATGCTAATCTTAATTCATCATGTAATATACATCATCCACAGATGCAAAAATATTTATTATACTGAACATGGATTTATGTATAATATTGTTCTACTGGGAAGCTCACACATAGTTTGAATTTTCAGTTCCCACAGGGTTTATGAGGACTGATCTCTTCTCACAATTTGTATCTGCCAATTCAGCCAACTCATGAAAATGTACGTGTGATACCAGGTAGGATTCTCTATGTGCATATAAAAATACATGTGCTGAGTAGGCTACAGAGAAAGGGAGACATATTAACATATTTGTGAACTTTAAAAACACATGGAGGACTATTTCAATTAAAAATTGAGTAGATTTATAACACCTACCCTTAATCATGCAAAAGGGAAGTCCAACTGTACACCATGTCTCCACTGAACTGCTTGTATTTTCATTCTGTTTGGGTATTATTCTCCATCATATTAGGATTAGTAGTCAGAGTATAGTAGGGTATGAGTTACTGTCAGGGATTCAGTATTTCAAATGGAAAATTGGAAAATGGATCAATGTGTATGCAAATTAGTGTTACACAAAAATTTTCCCATTCTCATTTAGAACAATAACTTTACATTATTTTCACCCCAAGTAAGACACAATTAGAGGAAAAGAGTTAGAAAATCTTTGAATTCATACCTGAAATGAAAACTGCTCCGGATTTCACAACCTTGGAGATGGTAGAGGAGTTTCCAAAAGTAAGGGACTATGTAAATACTCCACAAACATGAAGATTTGCCAGCCTAAAGACTCTGCAGAAACTGCCTCTAAGATGGACAGTTGAAATATATGTTGTTTTCCGGAGCTTTAGCTTTTTTTCTAGTAAGACCATCAAAGCTGTTTATGCATCTCTGTGACCTTGAGCACATGGTTTATAATTTTCCAATTAACATGAAGCAGCAGTGCTGAATTCTCTCTTTGTAGGTAAACTATGGCCACTGGGGTCTATGTGTCTCCCCATGTGGACTGTGAAGCCATTTCATCATCCTCCACTTTTTATAATGTCTCCTGCTGCACTAAGAGTTTTGTATTTGTTTCATGAAATACAAGGAGTTAAACTTGACCACAGTGCTGGAGGGAGTTCTGTCACATGTGGTGGGTCAGGGTCTGCAGGAGAATGCACCAACAGGGCTTGTATACCACATAGGTTGCCTCCGTGACCATAGCAACCTGATTCTGAACATTGCCCTTAAACCTCTCCATATAACATGATGCGTTTACATACAATGTTCTGCTGGCTGCACCATGTCAGTCACAAGCCATTTGGAAGACAATGGCAGATCCACATGACCCCACCACAGATGTTTTATCACACACTTAATCACCTCTGCTCTTGGCCCACTATTCTACAGGCTCCAAATTACTGGCATCTCTGTTCTACACCATATTCTTGAAAACCAGTTAATCAAGGCACTGTCTGGTACACTCATGATCAGCAACAGGACATCCAAAGGTTCTTCAGTGCCACCTGGTCATTGGAATTTTAAAAATTTCATGGTATTTATCTAGCCAATTTTCAAGGATAAAGTTGGAGGCACTGTTTATTTCAATTCATTCAGGAATTATTCAATGTTGAGGAAGATCATTTCAATGAAAGCTCTGGAGAACTCTCACAGGGAAGGCTTCACAGAGCATGGCCAAAAGGTCACATGAAGCCACGCCCATTGAGGTCTACAATTGAGGTCCATGTGTGTTTTGACTATCAAATATGGCTGCCAAGTCTTTCAGAATTAAATCATGTGATATCCTGTCTGAGATTCCCAGTGCTCTGTGGAAAGCCACCGTGGGCATAGATCTCAGTTTCCAAGGGCGACTCTCATGCATGGCCTCTTAAAATTCCCACACAATTTATGGCAATTCTTCCTTGATGTGTGTTCCAGAACTCAGTCTCTAAGGGGAATGACACCAGAGTTCAAGCCCAGGTGGATCCAGTCATCTCTTCCAACTGCCACAAGAATGACCACAATTAAAACCAAAATACACCCACATGACCCTCATCTTCTTAAATATAGACATTCATCATAACCTCTGGCTGGAGGTTACCATGCGGAATGCATCCCAAGAGAGTGTCCAAAATAATGTTGCTTGCCCCTCATTTGCCTAAAGTCAGGGTGACATGGACACCCTTCCTGTGAACCAGGAGTGATCAAATAGGCCTGCCATTAATACTGCTCTCCTTCTCCAATTTCAGGCCTACTGACTCTCAGGTATAGATTCTTTATGTGATTTGGAGTCTTGAGAAAACACAAGCACCTCTGCAGGGCTTTGAAGAACTCATTTGACCTAAAGGATTCCTATTCACACTTGATGGAGGTAAAGAACCTAACAGAGGAATGCAAGAGACTCATGCACAATGACTAATTTTTTTGCCATTTTGGTTTTGATTGCACACATGGAATCTATCTTTAGATCTATCATGTGCTGAGAATCTAAGCCACAACCTCACAGAGGCCCAAGAGGCTGATTCGGACACATCCCTTTCCAAAGCAATTAAGCAAAGAGCAACATGTTATGCCCATTTATTTCCATTTGAAAACAGTTTTCTTCAGGCTTCACAAAGGGGTGGCCTGAGGCAAAGACCTTCTTGACATTCAGGGCAACATAACCATAAGTATGCAAATAAACCAAAGCAGGGTCTCTCCACTGAGAGTTTACTGGTCACACAGTTATTTGAGTTTTCTAAGATGTTCCCATTCCCTACAGCTATCAAGTACATGGCCATGTCACAGAGCTTGGAGGTGGTACATATCTTGGACTCAAAACCATGGGCCTATTCTTGAGATTTGCCGGAATTCAGGAAGAAAACAGGAACTTAGAAAGTTAGTAGGTGTTTCCCATGCATAAGGCGAGCCACAGTCCATTCCTAAATCGGGCAGGAAGAATGCTGGGAAGCATTCTACTAGACAGGACACATCCTTGATGCATTGTCTTTTCTAATGTCTACAACCACGGACAGAGTGGGAAACACAGACATAGAAGCACTCGCCTTGTCAAACGACTTACTAGAAACAGTCCACTCCAATCCAAACAAACCGCCTTTCCTACTTATTCTCAAAACATTAGACAAAACCACAAACTCACACCCACACCCACAAAGGCACCTCCTTAACTCAAGTAGGTCTGTGAATATCCAGAGTGTCCTCTGACTGGTGGACCATACTATATTCCCCTGAAATGGCCTGACCTGTGTCAGATCTGGTCTCCTTGGCTAACTATGTGAAGGTGTCAGGAGCCAGAGGTGAGCCACTACCTGCTTTCTCAGAAACGGCTCCTCTTCAGAGCTTTCCTGGCATTTGGCCATCCTCACATCAGTAGTTACCAAGAAAGACTGACTCTGTCTTTGGTAAATCCAAACAAGTGTGACCACTGGGACTGGGACTGAGACTGGCTATGGGTGACTGGCTTCATGAATCCCAAGTTCAGAGATTTTAATCACCAAGGAAGTGAGGTGAGGTCACTTCCTTCAGGAACTAAATGAGGTAACTGCCTTGGCAATCACTTTGTCCTACCAGTGGCTTCCAAGTGTCACATGAGAAGGAGGCTGCCCCTACTTCCTGTTACACTTTCACAAGTTAGAATGGTATATCAATAATAGGCGCCCTGGAACAGCTACCCACACAGGCTGGGTTTGGTCCATTTTCTCTACATTAAGAAGAGAGAGGCTGATTCAGACAGAACCCTTCATCCTGACCAGGTTGTTTGCCATTGAAGATGACTTTTGCTCTCTCGGGTCCTTTATAGCTGCCTTCATTTTCTTCAGGGATCATTTATGCATGTACCTTTGAGGTTTTCATCAGGTGAAATATCTCATACATTCCTGTGTTTTAAGACCAACTCTATCCCTGCTCTTCCGTAAAGTTAGATTGATGGAACAGTAAATGGTTAAGGTTAACAACATGTTTGATTTGGGTTAGAAATCATTCTGCTGGATGAATGATGGTATTTGGAACCTAAAATATTTAAAAGAATATAGAGGTGAAATATAATTATAAAAAGAGAAATATAGGTAAGATTCGAAGCCCAGAATGGCATTGGGACCTTGACTGGGATAATTAGCATTGAATTACTTTCTGCACAGATGTCTAAAATAAATCTATATTCAATGGCATAGGATCTTCTACCTTGGATGATTGAATGTACAAGAGAACATCCAGTCAAACAGGGATAGTCGGTAGGATTAGGAAGATAGTCGGTAGGTATAGGAAGAAGAGTGAGTATAGTATTTGGAACAAAAGTTCTTTAGCAATAGGGTTTTGGTTAGAGAGTGAATATGTTTGTCAGCACATGTGAAGAGTCAATCACAATGATGAACTTGGGAAATATGTAGGAAAGCAGATATCAATAGAGACATTACAAAATCAGGCAAACTATAAAGTGATAGGATTAGACATTTTCAAAGGGTTCAGGTTGAATATATAATCTTAGGAAGAAACACATATGTAGTCAGGAATAGGATTGACATTTGAGAAAATTAGGCAATGTGGACATGGATGTTTTTAGTAATCCATGCTCACTTTCCATTTAGGCTTTGGTACAATAATAAGTGTGACCTTTGCATTTGGTGTCCAGAATATTACTGTAATAAAATGTATATGTAGATCAGGTGAAATGAGTATTTCTTCCACCATTTCCGGGAGCAATATTGTGAAGACGAATAAATTAGTATTGGGGGTACAAAGAGGTGTACGCTGTGTCTATGAATATAGAGATAATGCATAAATAGATCATACTGGGAAAAAATATTACTGGTTCCAATTAAATAATGGATTGAATTGATATCTGAAAATATATAGGAAATCTTATATTGATATACAATCATTCATTCCAAAGAGTTATACATCTAATGGTAATCTTAGAGTTATGGTTTATAATGAAGGGTGTGTGAGTTTTGTTTCAAAAGTGATTACGGAAATAGAAAATAATGTGTTTGGAAAGAAGTCTCATGAGAAGACCAGTCAAGAAACATGGAGGAATACATGAGTTCTGAAGCAGAAAGTGATTGAAAGTGAAACAAATGCCTATAAACTTCCTAACTTGTGGAATAAATATATATCCTATTATGTGCATAAACTGAAGAAATAGTAATGTAACAGTGTTGAATAAAAATGAACTTCAAAATACACATCATATTCCATAGGAATCTACTTGCATTGATGTAAAACTAGGTCAGTTACTGTAGAAGTGAAAATTGGAAAATAAATCCAATATGTAATGGGAAATTCTCAGGAGTTCACAACCTTGGATGTGGTGGAGGAGTTTCACAAAGTAAGGGACATTGTAAAGACAACCCAAACATGGAGCTCTGCTGGCCTAAAGACTTCTTGAGAAACTGGCTTTGAGGTTGGGCACTTAAATTTATATTGTTGTCCGGAGCTATAGCTTCGTTGTAGTGAGACCATCAAAGCTGGGTGTGCATCTATGTGACCTGGAGGACATGGTATCTTATTTAATAATGAACATATGGCAGCAGTACTGAATTCCCTGTTTGTAGGTAATCTGTGGCCACTGGGGGCAAAGTGTCTCCCCATGTGGACTGTGAAGCCATTTGTTCATCCTCCATTTCCGTGGTGTTTCTTGCTGCTGCACTGGGAGTTTGGTATTTGCTTAACGAAATACAAGGAGTTCAACGGGGACAAGTGCTGGTGGCTACCCCTACTTCATGTGACACTTTTACAAGTTAGAATGGTCTATCAACCATAGGCACCCAGGAACAGCTCTCCACACAGGCCTTGTTTGGTCCTTCATATCTGCCTACATCTTCTCCAGGGGTCATATCTGCATGGACCTTTGAGGTTCTCAGCAGGTGGAAGATCCCCTATATTCCTGTATTGTAAGACCAACTCTGTCCCGCTCTTCTGTAAAGTTAGATTGAGGGAACAGTGTATGGTTAGCATTAATAACTTGTTCAATTTGGGTTAGGAATTATTCTGAGGGATGAATAATGATATTGGGAATCTGCTATATTTATAAGAACATAGAGGTGAAATATATGTATGAAAACAGAAATCTAGGTAAGATTTGAAGCCAAGAAGGGAATTGGGCCATTGATTGGGATACTTAGCATTGAATTACCTTCAGCAGAGTTTTCTTGGATAAATCAATATACAATGGCATAAGACTTTGTACCTTGGATGATTGAATTTAGAAGGGAACATCAACTCCAAAAGGGATAGTCGGTAAGATTAGGAAGATAATCGGTAGTTTTCGGAAGAACTGTGAGTATAGAATTTGGAAAAAAAAATCTTTAGCAACAGGGTTTCGATTAGAGAGTGAATGCCAATGTCAGCACATGTGAAGAGTCAGTCACAAAGATTTACTAGGGAAAAAATGTAGGAAAGCAAATATCAAGGAAGACAATAGGAAATTAGGCAAAGTACAAAGTGAGTGTTAGGATTAGACATTTTCAACAGGATTGAGTTTGAATATATAATCTTACGAAGAAACAAATATGTAGTCACCAAAGAATGACATTTGAGAGCATTAGGCAACATGGACATGGATGTTTTTAGTAATCCGTGTTCACTTTCCATTTAGACTTTGTAAAATCATAAGTGTGACCTTTGCAGTTTTGTCCAGAATATTACTGTGATAAAATGTATATGTAGATCAGGTGACATGAGTATTTCTTCAACCATTTCCGGGAGTAATATTGAGAAGACGTATAAATTAGTATTGGGGGTACAAAGAGGTGTACGCTGTGTCTGTGAATATAGAGATAATGCATGAGTAGACCATAATGTGAATAAATAATATAACTGGTTCCACTTTAAATAATTCATTTAATTGATATCTGAAAATATACAGGAAATCTAATATTGATATACAATCATTCATTCCAACCAGTTATACATCTAATGGTAATATTAGGTTATGGTTTATCATGAAGGGTGTGTGAGATTTTCTTCAAAAGGATTATGGAAATCGAAAATAATGTGTTTGGAAAGAAGTCTCAAAAAATTCCAGTCAAGAAACCTGGATGAATACATGTGTTCTAAAGCAGGAAGGGATTTAAAGTGAACCAAATGCCTCTAAATTTGTGAACTTGTGGATGAAACATATATGCTATGATGGGCTAAACGTGAAGAAATAGTAATGTAGCAGTGTTGAATAGAAATGAAGTTCAAAATAGACATCTTGTCCCATAGTAATCTACTTGCATTGATGTTAAACTGGGTCAGTTAATGTAGAAATTTTAGGATTTGTATGAACCATTAACTGAAGTCAGATTTCAGTAATGGGAAACAAATATGTATTCCAGGTGGAGGAATATTTCTGAGAATAATCTTCTGAAAAGTTGATTAGAAATCCACATACATGAACATGAATGAATTTAGGGAGTGTATATAATACACATATATTTCATATTTTAAAAAACTTGGAGAGTCACACACACACACACACACAGACATTAAAAAGTAGCAATATATATGCCAATCGCATTTCATCATGAAATATATATAATCCACATATCGAAAAATATTCATTTTGCTTAACATGGATTCATGTATAATGTTGTTCTACTAGGAAGCTGACATAGGTTGAATTTTCAGTTCCAACAGCGTTTAGGAGGAATGATCTCTTCTCACAATTTTTATCTTCCAAGTCAGTATCCTCAAAAGAAATTATGTGTGATACCAGGTAGGATTCTATATGTGCATATAAAAATACATGTGCTGAATAGGCTACAGAGAAAAGGAGACAGGAAGTCACATATTTGTTACCTTTAAAAATACATGTAGAACTATTTCAATTAAAAATTGACTATTTTTATAATACCTACCCTTTATCATGCAAAAGGCAAGACCTAGTATACACCATGCCTCCTCTGAACTGCTTGTATTTCTATACTCTTTGGGTTATTTTTCTTCACCATATTAGGATTAATCGACAAAGTCTAGTAGGGTATGGGTTAGTGTCAGGGATTCAGTATTTTCAATGGAAAATAGGAAAATGAATCCAATGTGTACGCAAACATATGCTACGCAAAAATCTTCCAACTCTCATCAAGAACAATGCCTTGTCATTACCTTCGACCCTAGTAAAACACAATTAGAGGAGAAGAGTTAGAAAATCTGTGAATTCATATGTGGAATAAAATATGCTCAGTAGTTCAAAAAATTGGAGGTGTTAAAGGAGTTTCCAAAAGTAAGGGAAAGGTTAAACAGTCCACACATATGGAGCTCTGCTGGCCTAAAGACTTCTTGAGAAAGTCTCTCTGAGGTTGGGCACTTGAAATATATTTTGTTGTAAGGAGCTTTAGCTTCCTTTGTAGTGAGACCTTCAAAGATGGGTCTGCATCTATGTGACCTGGAGGACATGGTGTCTTATTTTCCAATGAACATGAGACCACAGTGCTGAATTCTCTCTTCCTAAGTAAACTGTGGACACTGGAACCTAAGTGTCTCCCTGTTTGAACTGTCAAGCCATTTGGTCATCCTCCACTTTTCGTGGATTTCTTGCTGCTGCACTGGGAGTTTGGTATTTGCATCACGAAATACAAGGAGTTCAACTGGGACACAGTGCTGGAAAGAGTTGTGTCACGTGTGTATGGTCAGGGTCTGCAGGAGAATGCACCATCCAATCTTCTATCTCTCATAGTTTGCCCCCGTGTCCATAGCAACCTGATTCTGAAGATTTACCTGAAACCAAACCATATAACAATTTGCCTTTACATATAAGGGTCTGCTGGCTGCACCTTGTGAGTCAAAAGCCATTCTATATAAATGCCACATTTTTAATCCATTCATCTATTGAAGGGAATCTAGGTTGGTTCCACAGTCTTGCCATTGTGAATTGTGCTGCTATGAACATCGATTTATCAGTATCTCTGTAGCATGCTCTTTTTAGGTGTTTAGGGAATAGACCGAGAAGGGGAATAGGTCAAATGGTGGTTCTATTCCCAGCTTTCCAAGAAATCTCCATACTGCTTTCCAAATTGGCTGCACTAATTTGCAGTCCCACCAGCAATGTACAGGTGTGCCCTTTTCCCCACATCCTCGACAGCACATGTTGTCGTTTGACTTCATAATGGCTGCCAATCTTACTGCAGTGAGATGGTATCTTAGGGTTGGTTTGTTTTGCTTTTCTCTGACTGCTAGAGATGGTGAGCATTTTTTCATGTACTTATTGATTGATTGTATGTCCTCCTCTGAGAAGTGTCTGTTCAGGTCATTGGCCCATTTGTTGATTGGGTTATTCATTTTCTTATTGTTTAATTTTTTTGAGTTCTTTGTATACTCTTGATATTAGGGCTCTATCTGAAGTGTGAGGATTAAAGATTTGTTCCAAGGATGTAGGCTCCCTATTTACCTCTCTTATTGTTTCTTTTGCTGAGAAAAATCTATTTAGTTTGCGTAAGTCCCATTTGTTGATTCTAGTGATTAACTCTTGTGCTATGGGTGTCCTATTGAGAAATTTGGAGCCCGACCCCACAGTATGTAGATTGTGGCAAAAGTTTTCTTCTACCAGATGCAGTGTCTATGATTTGATATCAACCTCCTAGATCTATTTTGAGTTAACTCTTGTGCATGGCGAGAGGAGGGGATTCAGTTTCATTTTGTTACATATGGAATTCCAGTTTTCCCAGCACCATTTGTTGAAGATGCTATTCTTCCTCCATTGCATGCTTTTAGCCCCTTTATCAAATATAAGATAGTTGTAGTTTTGTGGATTGGTTTCTGTGTCCTCTATTCTGTACCACTGGTCTACCCACCTGTTTTGGCACCAGTACCATGCTATTTTTGTTACTATTGATCTGTAGTATAGTTTGAGGTCTGGTATCGGTATACTGCCTGATTCACACTTCCTGCTTAGAGCTGTTTTTGCTATTCTGGGTCTTTTATTTTTCCATATGAATTTCATAATTGTTTTATCTATTTCTACAAGAAATGACCTTGGGATTTTAATTGGCATTGCATTAAACCTATAGAGAACTTTTGGTAATATTGTCATTTTGATGATGTTAGTTATGCTTATCCATGAACAGGGTATATTTTTCCATCTTCTAAGATTTTCTTCTATTTCTCTCTTTAGGGTTCTGTAGTTTTCATTGTATAAGTCTTTCACCTCTTTTGTTAGGTTGACTCCCAAGTATTTTATTTATTTTTTTGAGGATATTGTGAATGGAGTGATTGTCCTCATTTCCATTTCAGAGGATTTGTCGCTGATATACAAAAATGCCTTTGATTTATGCGTGGTGATTTAATATCCTGCCACTTTACTGAATTCATTTATTACCTCTAATAGTTTCTTTGTAGACCCTTTTGGGTCTACTAGGTATAGAATCATGTCTTTTGCAAATAGCGATAATTTGAGTTCTTCTCTTCCTATTTTTATGCCTTTAATTTCTTTAGCCTTTCTAATTGCTCTGGCCAGTGTTTCGAGAACTATGTTGAACAGAAGGGGTGAGAGAGGGCATCATTGTTTTCCTCCAGATTTTAGGGGGAATGCCTTCAATTGTTCTCCATTCAGAATGATGCTAGCCTGAGGCTTAGCATAGATTGCTTTTACAATATTGAGGTATGATCCTGTTATCCCTAGTTTTTCTAGAGTTTTGAACGTAAAGTGATGCTGTACCTTGTCGAATGCTTTTTCCGCATCTCTCGAGATGATCATATGGTTCTTATTTTTAAGTCTATTGATGTGATGAATAACATTTATTGATTTCTGTATATTGTACCAGCCTTGGATCCCAGGAATGAATCCTACTTGATCATGGTGCACATTTTTTTTTATATATATGATTTTGTGTCTGATTCGCCAGAATTTTTTTGAGGATTTTTGCATTTTTCCTGAAATAGCTTGAAAAGTATTGGTTTTTGTTTTTCTTTAAAGGTTTTTTAAAACTATGCTCTATACCCATCCGGTCCTGGGCTTTTCTTAGTTGGTAGTATTTTGATGGTTTCTTCTATTTCCTCAATTGATATTAGACTGTTTAGGTTGTCTATATCCTCCTGACTCAATCTGGGCACATCATATGACTTAAGAAATTTATCAATGCCTTCACTATATTCTATTTTATTGGAGTATATTAATTCAAAATAATTTCTGATTTTCTTCTGTATTTCTGAAGTGTCTCTTGTTATATTTCCTTTTTCATTTCATATGGTAGTAATTTGAGTTCTCTCTCTTCTTCTCTTTGTTAGCATGGCTAAGGGTCTGTCGATTTCATTTATTTTTTCAAAAAACCAATGTATTGTGTTGTCAATTTTTTCAATTGTTTCTTTTGTTTCGATTTCATTAAATTCTGCTCTGATTTTAATTATTTCTTGCCTTCTACTTCTTTTACTGTTGTTTGCTCTTGTTTTTCTAAGATTTTGAGATGACGTATGAGATCATTTATTTGTTGGTTTTTTCTTTTTCTAAGGAATGAACTGCAAGCAATGAATTTTCCTCTTAGAACTGCTTTCAATGTGTCTCATAGATTCCGATATATTGTGTCTGTGTTTTCATTTACCTCTAAGAATTTTTTAATTTCCTCTTTGATGTCTTCAATAACCCATTGATCATTCAGAAACCTATTGTTCATTCTCCAAGTGATGAATGATTTTTCCTTCCTTCTTATATCATTGATTTTTAGTTTCATTCCATTATGATCAGATAAAATGCATGGTATTATCTCTACTCCTTTTTATTGTCTAAGAGTTGCCCTGTGACATAATATATGATGTATTTTTGAGAAGGATCCATGTTCTGCTGAGAAAAAAGTGTAACTTCTTGATGATGGGTTGTACATTCTATATATGTCAATTAAGTCTAGGTTATTAATTGTGTTATGGAGTTCTATAGTTTTCTTATTCAACTTTTGTTTGGAAGATCTGTCCAGTGGTGAGAGAGGTGTGTTCATGTCTCTCATGATTACTGTATTGTGGTCTATTAGACTCTTGAAATTGAGAAGAGTTTGTTTGATGAACAAAGCTGCACCATTGTTTGGGGCATATATATATTTATGATTGTTAAGTCTTGTTGGCGCATGGTTTTCTTGAGTAGTATGTAGTGTCCTTCTTAATCCCTTTTGATTAACTTTGGCTTGAAATCTATTTTATTTGATATGAGTATGGACACTCCTGCTTGTTTCCGAAGTTCATAAGAGTGATATGATTTTTCCAAGTATCACCCTCAGTCTATGTATGTCTTTTCCTATAAAATGCGTCTCCTGTAGGCAGCATTTTGTTGGTTCTTGTTTTGTGATCCATTCTACTAGCCTGTGTCTCTTAATTGGTGAGTTTAAGCCATTATAATTTTTGGTTATTATTTAGATCTGGGTTGTTCTTCCAGCCATATTTGTTTATTTATGTTACTAAACATAGTTTGTTTTCCTCTTTGATTATTTTCCCCCCTTTAATGTCCTACCTTCCACTGTTGGTTTTCATTGATATTTTCCATTTCCACTTCCTGTAATGTTTTGCCGAGGATGTTTTGAAGAGATGGTTTTCTAGCTGCAAATTCTTTTCACTTTTGTTTATTGTGGAAGGTTTTAATTTCATCTTCCATCTGAAGCTTAATGTCACTGGATACATGATTATTGGTTGGAACCCATTTTCTTTCAGTGTTTGAAATATGTTATTAAAGGATCTTCTAGCTTTCAGAGTCTGTGTTGAAAGATCAGCTGTTATCCTGGTTGGTTTACCACTAACTATAATCTGCTTCCTTTCTCTTGTAGCTTTTAAAATTCTCTCCTTATTCTGTATGTTGGGTATCTTCATTATCATGTGTCTAGGTGTGGATCTCTTATGATATTGCACGTTCGGCATCCTGTAGACTTTTAGGATTTGGGATTTTGTCTCATTCTTCAAGTCTAGGAATTTTTCTCCTATTATTTCATTGAATAGATTGCTCACTCCTTTGGTTTGGACCTCTATACTTTCCTGTATCCCAATGACTCTTATGTTTGGTCTCTTTATGTTATCCTATATTTCTTGCACTTTTGCTCATGGTTTCTTAACAGTCTTGCTGAGCTGTATATGTTCTTTTTGAGTTGAAATACTTTGTCTTCATTGTCTGATGTTCTATCTTCTAAGTATTCTGCTCTAATGGTAGTATTCTCAATTGAGTTTTTAAGATGGTTCATTACTTCCTGCATTTCTAAGATTTCAGTTTGTTTGTTTTTTATAACCTCTATCTCACTGTATAGTTGATCTTTGCTACTTGGATTTTTTTATGTAATTCATTGTCGAAGTGATCTTTCATTGTCTGATTTTTGCTGTCTAATGTCTTCCTTGAGATTCCAGATCACATGAAGCATGTATATCCTGAATTCTTTATCTGACATTCCATATGCTGCATCTATTACCTCTTCTAAAGTTGAGTTGACCTGCATTGCTTGTGGTCCTTTCTTTTCTTGTCTTTTCATACAGCTTGCGTTTCTTTCTGCTTGGTGAAACTGTTGTGTTTTTGAAATTTTCCCCCTATATATTTATATTGCTCTTGTATAGTGGAAAAGTCTCCATTGCAGGTGCGGTTGGCGGCTGTGATGCTCCTCCAATTGGGGTGATCTGTCTACCATTCTGACTGGCCCCTGGGCCTGTTCTGCCGGTCGGTCGTACGTCTGCCTACCTTGCAGGCATGGGTGTGCTCTGCCCCTACTCCAATTGGTGTGACGTGACTACCATGCCGGTGGGTCGCTGGGCCTGTTCCAGGAACAGGCGGCAGCTCTGCTCTGCACCTCTGGCTTGATGACTAATTGAGAGAGACTCGGATGTTTGTGACTCACTTTCTTTACCAGGAGACCAACTATTTCTCTCGCCACTGGTATAGATGAAGTTATCTCCTCCACCGCTTTGTGATCACATCAGATCTCTTCCATGTTGGTATCCCATGTGAATGGCAGCATTTCTTTCCCTTTGCCGGGTGACCAAAGCAATGAGTGAGTCCTGACCGGCCCTCACAAGCCCCGTCTCAATCCTGTTGCCACTGTCTATGAAGGCTCAGTTGGCATTTACCTTTACAGTATTCAGCAGGACCCAGACGAAGAAACAGTTTCTGCAGGTTCTTTAGCCCTGGGCCAGAGCAGTTCCGGGACCCGGAATTCAGCCGCTCCGGGCTCGGTGTATGTTCTGATAGGAGCAGGATCCAAGAAGCAATTTTCGTGGGTTCTTCAGCACTGACCCTGAGTAATTTGTCTGCAAGATGAAGGCGAATGGCAGCCTGAAATTACCTATTCTGTATCTGAATGAGCTGTGATGAGTCGACAACAGGGATGGTGACGTCAGCTCTCCAAGATGGTGACCGCTATCTTCCTCTGTGGTCCCAACGGTGTGGAAAACCGAATTGGACCGCTTCCTTCCCCCGTTTCAAACCCACAACTCAACACTGAGCACAGTGATTGCACAGCTGGCAGGAACCCGCATAATCCACAGGGCTATATCTTTGCGTTGCTCTCTCGTCGTTTCCCAGCGCACATTGCAGACACTAGCCGTGGGGTGATTTGCTGAATAAGCAGCGTGACCCTCCGTGAGGACAAATCGCTGGCGTTTGAGCCCCCGTAGCTGGTTCTTGTGCAATGGAAATCCTTCCTGTAGGTTTTGGAGCACACCAATTTTCCTGGAAATTTCTAACAAGATAGATTTTAGCCGTTCTAACTTGTCCTTCTCCTGCAATGTGAGGCGGTACACGGGGGTAATGAACTCCCATCACCGCCATAATATGATCCCCTGAAGTTAGTTTTCAGTACTAGGAAACAAACATGTATTTCAGGTGGATGAATATTTCTGAGAATAATCTTCTCAAACGTTGATTATAAATCCAAATACATGAATATGAATGAATTTAGTTAGTGTATAATAAGACACATATATTTTATATTTTGAATAATCAGCAGAGTGAATATATATATATATATATATATATATATATATATATATAAATAAATATATATATATATATAATATATATATAATACACACACACACACACACACACACACACACACACACACACACTAAATACAGACATTACAAAGTAGCATTATGTATGCCAATCGAAATTCACCATGAAATATATATCATCCGCAGATCCCAAAATATTGATTTTACTAAATATGGATTTATGTTGTTCAACTAGGAAGCTCACCTATAGGTTGAATTTTCAGTTCCAACAGCATTTAGAAGAAGTGTTTTCTTCTAACAATTTGTATTTGCAAAGTCAGTTACCTCACAAATATGTACGTGTGATACCATGTAGTATTCTATATGTGCATATGAAAATGCATGTGCTGAATAGGCTACAGAGAAAGGGAGACAGGAATTCACATATTTGTTAACTTTAAAAACACATAGAGGACTATTTTAACTACAAATTGACAAGATTTATAACACCAACCCTTTATCATGCAAAAGGAAAGTACAACTATACACCATGCCTCTTCTGAACTGGTTGTATTTCTATTCTGTGTGGGTTATTTTACTCCATCATATTAGGATTAGTAGTCAGAGTCTAGTAGGTTATGGGTTAGTTTCAGGGATTCAGTATTTCGAATTGAAAATAGAAAAATAAATTCAATATTTATGCAAATATGTGCTACAAAAAAATCTTCCCACTCTCATCCAGAACAATGCCTTGACATCACCTTCGCTTAAAGTAAGACACAATTAGAGGAGATGAGTTACAAAAATCTGTGAATACATATCTGGAATGGAATATGCTCAGGAATTCATATCCTTGGAGGTGGTATAGGAGTTTCCAAAAGTAAGGGAAAGGGTAAACACTGCACAAACATGGAGCTCTGCTGGCCTAAAGACTTTTGAGAAACTGCCTCTGAGTTTGGGCACTTGAAATATATGTTGTTGTCAGGAGATTTAGCTTCCGTTCTAGTTAGACCATCATAACTGGGTCTGCATCTATGTGACCTGGAGGACATTGTTTCTTATTTCCCAATGAACATGAGGCAGCAGTGCTGAATTTTCTCTTTGTAGGTAAACTGTAGCCACTGCGCGCTAAGTGTCTCCTCGTGTTTACTGTAAAGCCGTTTTTTCATCCTCCACTTTTTGTGGTGTTTCTTGCTGCTGCACTGGAAGTTTGGTATTTGTTTCTTAGAATACAAGGAGTTCCACTGGGACAAAGTGCTGGAGGGAATTCTGTCACATGTGGTGGGTCAGGGTCTGCAGGAGAATGCACCAAGCAAGCTTCTTTCCCACAGAGCTTGCCCCATTGACCATAGCAACCTGATTCTGAACATTGCCCTGAAACCTCTCCATATAACAAGATGCTTTTACATACAAGGGTCTGCTGGATGCACAATGTCAGTCACAAGCCATTTGGAAGCCAATGGCAGATAAACATGGCCTCACCACAGATGTTATATCAGACACCTCCCCACCACTGCTCTAGGCCAACTACTCAGCAGGCTCCAACTTACTGGCATCTCTGTTCTACACCATTTTCATGAATCCAAGTCAATCAAGGCACTGTCTGGTATACTCATGATCAGCAACAGGAATCCAAAGGTTCTCCAGTGCCACCTGGTCAAGGGAATTTCAAAAATTTGGTGGTATTTATCTAGCTATTTTTTAAGGATGAAGTTGGAGGCACTGTATGTTTCCAATCATTCAGGAACCATTAAATGGCGAGGAAACTCATTTGAACAAAAGAAATGGAGAACTATCACAGGCAAAGCTTCCCAAAGTGTGGCCAAAAGGTCAGATGAAGCCAGGCTCATTGAGGTCTACAATGTGAGCTCCATGTGTGTTTTGACTCTCAACTATGACTGCCAAGTTTTTAATAATAAAATCTTGTGATATCCTGGCTGAGATTACTTGTGCTCTGTGGAAAGCCACCCTGGGCATAGATCTCAGTTTCCAAGGGCGAATCTCATGTGTGGCCTCCTAAAATCCCAACACAGTTCATGGCAATACTTCTCTGAAAACAGTTCCACAACTCAGTCTCTAAGGGAAATCACACCAGAATTCAAGCCCAGGAGGAACCAGATATCTCTTCCAACCGCCACACAAATGACCACAATTAAAAACAAAAGACTCCAACATGGCACTCATCTTCTTCCATATAGACACTAATAATAACCTCTGGCTGGAGGTTCCCATGAGGGGCACAGACCAACACAGTGTTCAAAATAAGAACCCTCGCACCTCATTTGTCACAAGTCAGGGTTTCCTGGACACCCTTCCTTTGAACACGGAATGATCATAGAGCCCTGCCTTTAATACTGCTCCACAATTCCAATTTGAGGCTTACTGACTGTGGGATTTAGATTCTTTATGTGAACTGGAGTCATGCGTAATCACAAGCACCAATGGGCTAGACTCTGCAGGGCTTTGAAGTACTCATTTGATGCAAAGGATCCCTATTCTCACTTGATGGAGATCAGGAACCTTACAGAGGAAGGCGAGAGGCGTAGTCCACAATGAATGCTTTTTGGACATTTTGGATTTGGGTGCACACATGGGATGTTTCTTTAGGTCCATTAGGTGCTAAGTATCTAAGCCACAGCCTCACACAGGGCCAAGTGGCCAATTCAGACACATCCCTTTCCAAACAATTAAGCAAAGAGCCCCAGGTGATGCCCATTCATTTCCATTTGAAAACTGTTTTCTTCAGGCTTCACAAAGGCGTGGCCTAATCAAAGACCTTCCTGTTATTCAGTGCAACAGAAGAATAGGTATGCAAAAGGCCCAAAGCAGGGTTTCTCCACAGAGACTTTACTGGTCACATTGATATCTGAGTTTTCTGAGATGCTCCAATTCCCTTCAGCTATCCTGTACATGGCCATGTCCCAGAGCTTGGAGGTGGTACATATCTTGGACACATAACCATGAGCCTATTATGGTTAGTGGCCAGAATTCAGGCAGAAAACAGGAACTTAGGAGGACAGTAGGTGTTGCCCATCCAGAAGGCAAGCCAAGTCCATCTATAAATTGGGAAGGATGAATGCTGGGAAGCTTTCTACTAGACAGAACACATCCATTGATGCATGCTCTTTCTAATGTCTTCATCCACGAACACATTGGGATACCCAGACATAGAAACACACTCTTTGTCAAACGACTTTCTAGAAACCATCCACTCCAAAATGAACAAACTGCCTTTTCTACCTATTCTCAGAAAATGAGAAAAGACCACAAACTCACACCCAACCCACAAAGGCACCTCCTTCCCCTAAGTAGGTCTGTGACTATCCGGAGTGTCCTCTGACTGGTGGGCCATACTATGTTCCCAGAAATGGCCTGTCCTGTCTCAGATCTGGACTCCTTGGCCAACTCTGTGAGGTTATTAGGAGCCAGCGGTGAGCCATTACATGGAGATGACTTTTTCTCTCTCACGTCCTTCATCGCTGCCTACATCTTCTCCAGGGATCATTTCTGTATGGACCTTTGAGGATCTTAGCAGGTGGAAAATCTGCTACATTCCTGTATTGAAAGACCAACTCTGTCCCTAATCTTCTGTAAAGTTAGATTGAGGGAACAGTGTATGGTTAGGATTAATAACATGTTCGATATGAGTTAGGAATCATTCTGCAGGAATGTTTGGGAACCTGCAATATTTACGAGAAAATATACGTGAAATATTAGTATGAAAACAGAAATGTAGGTAAGATTTGAAGCCCAGAAGGGCATTGGGCCCTTGATTGGGATACGTAGATTTGAATTATTTTCTGCAGAGATGTCTCAGATAAATCGATGTACAATGGCATAGGACCTTGTACGTTGGATGATGGAATGTTTAAGAGAACTTCTAGTCAAAAAAGGATAGTTGGAATTATTAGAAAGATACTCAGTTTCAGAAAGAAGAGTGAGTATAGGTTTTGGACAAAAAGTTCTCTAGCAATAGGGTTTCGGATAGAGAGTGAATTTAAATGTGAGCACATGTGAAGAGTCAGTCACAATGATGAACTGGGGAAAATATGTCGGAAGGCCGATATCAATAGAGACATTAAGAAATCAGGAAAAGTATAAAGTGAGTGATAGGATTAGATATTTTCAACAGGGTTGAGTTTGAATATATAATCTTAGGAAGAAAAAAATATGTTGTCACAAATAGGATTGACATTTGAGAACATTAGGCAACATGGACATGGATGTTTTTAGTAATCCATGCTCACTTTCAATTTAGGCTTTGGTACAATCATAAGTTTGACCTTTGCATTTTGTGTCTCGAATATTACTATGATAAAATGTATATGTAGATTCGGTGACATAAGTATTTCTTATACCATTTCTGGGAGCAATATTTTGAAGTTGTATAAATTATTATTGGCGGTACAAAGATTTGTACCCTGTGTCTATGAATATAGAATTAATGCATGAATTGACAATACTGTGAATAAATAATATAACTGTTTCCACTTTAAATAATGGATTGAATTGATATGTGAAAATATACACAAAAACTTATATTGATATACAATCATTCATTTCAACCAGTTACACATCTAATTGTATAATTGTGTTATGTTTTATTATAAAGACTGTGTGAGATTTGCTTCAAACGTGATTATGGAAATCGAAAATAATGTGTTTGGAAAGAAGTCTCATTAAAAGACCAGTCAAGAAACCTGGAGGAATACATGTGTTCTGAAGCAGGAAGTGATTGAAAGTGAAACAAATGCCTATAAATTTGTGAATTTGTGGATGAAATATATATCCTATGATGTGCATAAACTGAAGAAATATTAACGAACCAGTGTTGAATAAAAATGAACATCAAAATACACACTATGTCCCGTAGGAATCTAATTGCATTGATGTTAAACTGGGTCAATTACTGTAGAAATATTAGGATTTGTATGCACCATTCACTGAAGTTAGTTTTAAGTACTAGGAAACAAATATGTAGTTCAGGTGAATGAATATTTCTGAGAATAATCTTGTGAAATTTTTATTATAAATCCACATACATGAACATGAATGAATTTCGGTAGTGTATATAAGACCCATATATTTCATATTTTGAAAAATCTTGAGAGTATATATATATATATATATATATATATATATATATATATACCCAAAACACACACAGAGATATTAAAAAGTACCAATATATAAGCCAATCAATATTCATCATGAAATATATAACATCCACAGATGCAAAATTATTTATTGTACTGAGCATGGATTTATGTACAATTTTGTTCTCCTAGGAAGCTCACATATAGGTTGAATTTTCAGTTCCAACAGCGTTTAGGAGGAGTGATCTTTTCTCACAATTTGTATCTCCAAGTCAGCCAGGTCACAAAAATGTACGTGTGATACCAGGTAGGATTCTATATGTGCATATAAAAATACATGTGCTGAATAGGCTACAGAGAAAGGGAGACAGGAATTCACGTATTTGTTAACTACAAAAACCCATGGTGAAATATTTTAATTAAAAATTGACTAGATTTATAACACCTACACTTTATCATGCAAAAGGCAAATCCAACTATTCACCATGCCTCCTCTGAACTGTTTGTATTTCAATTCTGTTTGCATTATTTCTCTCCACCATATTAGGATTAGTGGTCAGAGTCTAATAGGGTATGGGTTAGTGTCAGGGATTCACTATTTTGAATGTAAAATAGGAAAATGAATCAAATGTGTATGCAAATATGTGCTACACAAAATCTTCCTACTCTCATTCACAACAATACCTTGACACTATATTTGCCCCAAGTAAGACAAAATAAAAGAAGAAGAGTTAGAAAATCTGTGAATACATATCAGGAATGGAACATGATTGCGAGTTCACAATCTTGGAGGTGGTAGAGGAGTTTCCAAAAGTAAGGGACAGGGTAAATATTGCACAAATATGGAGATGTGCCAGCCTAAAGACTTCTGGAGAACCTGCCTCTGAGGTTGGCCACTTGAAGTATATGTTGTTGTCAGGACCTATGGCTTCCTTTCTAGTGAGACCACCAAAGCTGGGTCTCCATCTATGTGACCTGCAGAACATGGTTTCTTATTTTCCAAAGAAAGTGAGGCAGCAAGGCTGAATTCTCTCTTTGTAAGTAAACTCTTGCCACTGAAAACTAAGTGTGGCCCCGTGTGGACTCTGAAGCCATTTGGTAATCCTCCACTTTTCATGGTGTTCTTGCTGCTGCACTGGGAGTTTGGTATTGGCTTCAGGAAATACAAGAAATTCAACTGGGTCACAGTGCTGGAGGGAGATCTGTCACGTGTTGTGCGTCAGGGTCTGCAGGAGAATGCACCAACCAGGCTTCTATCCCACATAGCTTGCCCCCTTGACCATAGCAACCTGATTCTGAACATTGACCTGAAACCTCTCCATTCAACAAGATGCCTTTACATACAAGGGTCTGCTGGCTGCACCATGTCAGTTACAAGCCTTTTGGCAGATCCACATAATCCCAACACAGAAGTTTTATCACAGACCTGCAAAACACTCCTCTAGGCCCACTACTCAACAGACTTTAACTTATTTGCATCACTGTTCTACACCATTTTCATGAAACCCAGTCAATCAAGGCACTGTCTGGTACACTCATGATCAGCAACAGGAAATCCAAAGTGTATCCAGTGACACCTGGTGATGGGAATTTCAAATTTTTATGATGTTTATCTAGCCATTTTTCAAGGATGAGGTTGGAGGCACTGTGGGATTTAATTCATTCTAGAAACATCAAATGGTGAGATAGCCCATTTCAATGAAACATCTGGAGAACTCTCACAGGCAAGACTTCCCAAAGAGTGGCCAAAAGATAAAATGAAGCCAGGCCCATTGAGGTCTACAATGTGAGGTCCATGTGTGTTTTTACTCTCAACTCTGGCTGTCAAGTCTTAAAGAATAAAATCATGTGATATTCTGGCTCAGATTCCCAGTGCTCTGTGGGAAGCCCCCTGGACCTAGATCTCAGTTTCCAAAGGCCACTACCATGTGTGGCCTCCAAAAATCCCAACACAATTCATGGCAATACATCTCTGCAGTAATTTCCAAACTCAGTCTCTAAGAAGACTCACACCAGAGTTCAAGCCAAGGTGGACCCAGTCATCTCTTCCATCAGCCAAACCAATGACCACAATTAAAACCAAAATACTCCCACATGGCTCTCAACTACTTCCACATAGACACTCATCATTACCTCTGGCTGGAAGTTTCCATGAGGGGCGCAGCTGAAGACAGTATCCAAAATATGCTCCCTACCTTCATTTGTCTAAAGTCAGGGTGGCTTGACAACCTATCTGTGAACAAGGAGTGATCAAATAGGCCTGCCATTAATACTGTTCTGCTTCTCCAATTTGAGCCTAATGTCTGTGGGGTTTAGATTCTTTATGTGAATTGGAGTCATGAGAAAATCCAAGCACCTATGGGCTTGCCTCTGCAGGGCTTTGAAAAACTTTTTGAACCAAAGGATACCTATTCTCACTTGATGGAAATCAGGAACCTTACAGAGGAAGGCGAGAGACTTCATCCACAAGACTGCTCTTTTTCCATTTTGGTTTTGGATGCACACATGAGATCTTTCCTTAGATTCATCAGGTGGTGAGAATCAAAGTCACAGCCTCACACAGGGCCAAGAGGCTGATTCAGACACATCCCTTTCCATGGCAATTAAGCAAAGAGCCACAGGTGATGCTCATTATTTTCCATTAGAAAACTGTTTTCTTCAGGCTTCACAAAGGGGTGGACTGAGGCAAAGACCTTCCAGACATTCAGGGCAACGGAACAATAGGTAAACAAAAGGCCCAAATCAGTGTTTCTCCACTGACACTTTACTGGTCACACTGATATCTGAGTTTTCTGAGTTCCTCTCCATTCCCTTCATCTATCCAGTACAAGGCCATGTTACAGAGTTTGGAGGTGGTACATATCTTTTACACAAAACCATGAGCCTATTCTTGAGAGTGGCCAGAATTCAGGAAGAAAACAGGAACTTAGGAAGATAGCAGGTATTGCCCATTCATAAGGAAAGTCGTAGTCCATTCATAAATTTGGCAGGATGAATGAGGAGAAGCTTTCTACTAGACAGAACACATCCATTGATGCATTCTCTTTTCTAATGTCTATAACCACAGACACAGTGGGATACACAAACCCACAACCACACCCACAAAGGCAACTCTTTCCTCCAAGTTGGTCTGTGACTATCCAGAGTGTCCTCTGACTGGTGGGCCATACTATGTTCCCCAAAATTGCTTGTTCTGTCTCAAATCTGGTTTCCTTTGCCAACTCTTGAAGTAATCAGGAGTCAGCGGTGAGCCAATACCTGCTTTATCAGGAAAGAACCATCTTCAGAGCTTCCCTGGCATTTGGCCATCCTCACATCAGTAGGTAAGTGCCGTAGCCCGGCTGGCTGGGCAAAATAACCGGGGGGGTGACGAACAACTTGTGTAGACTGATGCAGCAGGACTGGAAGCCGTTTATTGTTGAATAAGAGCGGTATTTATACATTTTACACAGCCTATCTAATTAGCATGAAATAGATACAGCAGTCAAACAATAAGGAATCTCCACACTTAATGGCTCGCTTTTGTTACTTCACAAACCACTCCCTCTGGCATTTTGCCAGGCGCCATCCAGACTTCTTTACAGGCTCTAACATTTCTCTGGCAAAATAACAGGTGCCAATCTGACTTGTTTACAGACGTTAACATTTCCCCCTTTTGTTTAATTTAAATAAGGACCATAGTGTTTTTCACAGAAACACCATAAATAACCTGCTAGAAACAGAAAGGGAGGATACAAAATGTTACAATACCAATCCAATTGATGGCTCCATGCAAGAAGCCCTTGGAAAACTTATACCAGCAATGACACCGTTAGCAAAGATACCGAGTTACAAGTTGTTGTAGATTACAGTCTGTTGTCTCAGTCCAGATAAAGCAGTGTCTCAATAGATTAACTCAGAGTTCAGGTAAATCACAGTCCAGGTAAGTTCTTCAGGCAGCTAGCTTAAGTCGTAGTAGCAGAAACAGCGATAGCTCCGAAGTCTCCTCGGGTTCTCAGCCGAAGTTTCCTCCAGTTCTCAGCAACATTGTAAATTCTTCCACCTTTGTTTTCACCGGCACTTGGACGAAGGCAGGAACTCCGGATGTCTAAAGAAAATCCTGTAGCATTTCACTAAGAAAACAACCTTCTGAACAATTTTAGTACATTATCTCAAGGTTTTTTACATTTGAAATAAGCCTTAATAGTACTCATTACTCATCAGCCTGCAGGTGTGGGAGACCCATTGTAGTTACTGGCCTTGGAAATGATCAAACTTCAGGGATGCCAGTGGCATCTTCTGCCAGCTGTAGCATCCTGGGCAGCCCCAGATGGCCCCAGGGAGAGTCCTGGGCTCAAACTTCTTCCGGGCACAGGGAGCAAAAGCCTGCGAGACTGTGCCTCCAGGTCAGGTCTACATTTGGGCTCACAGTGGTGATCCGCTCCCCCGGGCAGGGGGGCGGGGAAGAGCCCTCAACTGCCTCTTGAAAAATTCTTACTGCGCCATGATCGGCTTGGGCAGGTGGCAGCCGCCTTGTCATTTCATGCACCCTCCAGTATCGAAAAGTATTCAGTAATAGCCTTTTGCTGCAACTTTTTTCCTGATAATCCTTCTTCTTCTGAACTTTCTTTTTCTTTCTGACTAGAGTTTCTGGGCTTTTATCAACACATGCCCTAACTATTCTTGGTTCCACTGGGGTGCCTTTTTCTCTTATCAATTTACTTCTCACCCCTTCCATATTTTCATCACAAAGACAATACAACATTTCAAGACAAAACAAGACACAAACATACTGCATCAATCTTCTCCATTTTCTCGAAATGGTCATTTTTCCTATCGCCCTATCTGCCTAGGGACGAGCAGATTGCTCCCGTCCTATCTATGGACAGAAAGCTTTTTTTGACCCTTACCCGTGAGTGTCCCAGTTCTCCCCGTAACGGGCCACCATCTGCCACAGTCCCGCTGCAGCAGAATAACCTGGGGGGTGACGAATAACTTGTGTATGTTGATGCAGCAGGAATGAGAGCCGTTTATTGTAAGATCTGAGCGATATTTATACATTTTACACAGCCTATCTCATTAGCATAAAATAGATACAGCAGTCAACCAATAAGGAATCTTCACACTTAATGGCTCGCTTTTGTTACTTCACAAACCACTCCCTCTGGCATTTTGCCAGGCACCATCCAGACTTGTTTACAGACTCTAACATTTCTCCAGCAAAATAACAGGTGCCAATCTGACTTGTTTACAGACCTTAACAGGTAAGAAGAAAGACTGACTCTGTCTTTGGTAAATTCAAACAAGTGAGACCACTGGGACTGGGATTGGTAATGGCTCTGGGTGCCTGGCTTCCTGGATCCCAAGTTCAGAGACTTTCATCACCAAGGAAGTGAGGTGTGGTCACTTCTTTCAGGAACTGAATGAGGTCACTGCCTTGGCTACCACTTTGTCCTAACAGTTGCTTCCAAGGGTTCCATGAGATGGAGGCTGCCCCTACTTCCTGTGACAATTTCATATGTTAGAATGGTATATCAACCATACGCACCTGGGAAGAGCTTCCCACACAGGCCTGGTTTGGTCTACTCTACATTAAGAAGAGTGAGGCTGATTCAGACACATTCCTTCATCCTTCCAGGTTGTTTGCCATGGAGATGTCTTTTGCTCTCTCAGGTCCTCCATAGCTGCCTACATCTTCTCCAGAGATCATTTCTGCACGTACCTTTGATGTTCTCAGCAGGTGGAAGATCCCATACATTCTTGTATTGCAAGACCAACACTGTCGCTGCTCTTCAGCAAAGTTAGATTGAGGGAACAGTGTATGATTAGTGTTATTAACATGTTCGATATCGGTTAGGAACCATTCTGCTGCATGAATAATGGTATTGGGAACCTGTGATATTTACAAGAATATAGAGGTGAAATATATGTACGAAAACAGAAATCTAAGTAAGATTTGAAGCCCAGAAGGTCATTTGTCCCTTGATTGGGATACTTAGCGTTGAATTACATTCTGCACAGATGTTTCAGATAAATCGATATACAATGGCATAGGACCTTTCACCTTGGATGATTGAATGTAGAAGAGAACATCCAGTCAAAAAGTGATAGTCGGTAGGATTAGGAAGATATTCGGTAAATTTAGGAAGAAGAATGAGTGTAGGATTTGGAACAAAAGTTCTTTAGAAGTAGGGTATCGCTAAGAGAGTGAATGTAAATATCAGCACATGTGACGAGGAAGTCACAATGATTAACTGGGGAAAATATGTAGGAAAGCAGATGTCAATAGAGACATTACAAAATCAGGCAAAGTATAAAGTGAGTGACAGGATTAGACATTTTCAACATGGTTGAGTTTGAATATATAATCTTTGGAAGAAACAAATATGTAGTCACCAATAGGATTTTCATTTGAGAGCATTAGGCAACCTGGACCTGGATGTTTTTAGTAATCCATGTTCACTTTCCATTTAGGTTTTGTACAATCATAAGTGTGACCTTTGCTTTTTGTGTCCAGAATATTACTGTGATAAAATGTATATGTAGATCAGGTGACATGAGTATTTCTTCCACCATTTCTGGGAGCTATATTTTGAGGACGTATAAATTAGTATTGGGGGTACAAAGAGGTGTACCTGTGTCTATGAATATAGAGATAATTCGTGAATAGACTGTACTGTGAATAAATAATATAACTGGTTCCACTTTAAATAATGGATTGAATTGATATCTGAAACTAAGTAAGAAATCTTATATTGATATAGAACCATTCATTCCAACCAGTTACACATCTAATGGTAATATTAGTGTTATGGTTTATTGTGACGGGTTTGTGAGTTTTGCTTCAAATGTGATAATGGAAATCAAAAATAATGTGTTTGGAAAGAAGTCTCATGAAAAGAGCAGTCAAGAAACATGGAGGAATACATGTGTTCTCAAGCAGGAAGTGATTGAAAGTGAAACAAATGCCTATAAATTTGCGAAATTTTGATGAGACATATATGCTATGATGTGCATAAACTGAAGAAATAGTAATGTACCAATGTTGAATAAAAATGAACGTCAAAATTCACATCATGTCTACTTGCATTGATGTTCAACTGGGTCAGTTACTGTAGAAATATTAGGATTTTGGGGGGGATTAATAATACAATTTATTTTAGCACTAGCATGCCACAGAATGTAGAGGAAAGATCAATGGATTTTTAGTTATAGCACTAATAATCTAACATTTAGTGACTATTTTGGATAGTCTAAAATTACATAAGGCTATGTAACATAATTTTTTTTATTTAACATTCATCAAAGCTTGGAATTTTCATAATATTTCTTCTTTTTTATTTTTTATTTTTTCAGTTGTTGATTGACCTTCATTTTGTTTATTTGTATGTGGTGCTGAGAATAGAACCATGTGCCTTACACATGCTAGAAAAGCATGTTACCACTGAGCCACAAACCCAGCCCCTCCACTTTTATCTTAACATCATACACTCATGTCCCTCTTCTTTACTCACTTTCTTCCCCATTTTCCCCCTTCTCTCCCTTCCTTTTTCGTTTCCCCTCCATATCTATTTTTCTCTCATGTCATTACAAACAGTAGTATGCTATGAAATTTAAGTTTAAGACTGTTTTTTATAGTCATTCTTTTTCTTGAGAAAATCTAAAAATTATAATCACCTGATAGATATATTACAATACATTTATTACACATATGTATCTATATTCATGCATATGCATTACATATATTATATATATATATACATATATATTTAAAAGTACTTTGATTTTCCTGTTAGAAATAATATAGACCAAGTCTTTCTTAATTCTCAATTCTTCCATAATTAACATCTTACAGTGAAAATCAAATAAACATATTTAAGTAAAAAGGTATCATTCTTATTTATCAATACTGATAATTTAAGGTTTTATATCACATTAAGCTGTAATATGGCATATTAACTCTTTTGAATTAGAGAAATTTTATTTGAACAACCTATTATTTAAGGACCATATGCACTGACATTTTAAATGGCGTTCTTGTGATTTCTATTTCTATCAATTGTGTATTAATTGCCAAATACTTATTTTAGTACTTTTCATGTTCATAATTGATATAAAGTCAATTGTTTAATTCTTCTTGTAAGTAGTTACTTATTACAGTAGGGACATTATTAATAATACTACATCTTTATAAGAAAAATCGTACAAATTTATTTTCATGCAAAATTAAGAATAATTGCATGCTCTAAATGTTTGATTGTTGATACATATAATAAAGAGCTTTTGATGAGTCTCTTCCCCAGTAAAACATAAAATGCAAAGATAATGTCCAAATAAAGATAAGAAAAATACACATTATCAGCTAGAAACTATTAAATAAAAGTTGAAAAGAACAATCCAACACATTGTACGAACTTGTCAGATGAGGTAGTATTCTGGAAGAATAGCCTAAGACTAGACCTTGTCCATGTCAAAATATTCATGAAAAAAATGAAGTATGAAAAGTGTAGAAAATGCTATGAATTTTTCATGAAGATAGGTGAATTATCCTTTCATCTCAATTTATGTGCATTTTCTGGTAAAATAAATTTGTGATATTTACAACTACACAAAACAAAGTTTCTGCATAGCAAAATGAATACATCTGAACCCATTTTTAGCTGATTTCTTCCCACTAAATTTTAAACCTTTATTTATTTATTTATTTTTATTGGTTGTTCAAAACATTACAAAGCTCAAGATATATCATGTTTCATACATTTGACTCAATTGGGTTATGAACTCCCATTTTTTCCCCAAATACAAATTGTAGAATCACATCGGTTACACATTCACACTTTTACATAATGGCATATTAGTGACTATTGTATTCTGCTACCTTTCCTATCCCCTACTATCCACCCTCTCCTCCCCTCCCATCTTCCCTCTCTACCTCATCTGCTATTGTTCAATTCTCTCCATTGTTTCCCCCCCACTTCCCCTCACAACATTTTATATGCAATTTTGTGTAACATTGAGGGTCTCCTACAATTTTCATAAGCTTTCCCTTCTCTCTCCCTTTCTCTCCCCCCATTCGTCTTTGTTTAATGTTAATATTTTCCTCATGCTCTTCCTCCCTGTTCTGCTCTTATTTGCTCTCTTTATATCAGAGAAGACATTTGGCATTTATTTTTTAAGGACTGGTTAGCTTCGCTTAACATAATATGCTCTAATGCCATCCATTTCCCTGCAAATTCTATGATTTTGTCATTTTTGTGCTGTGTAATACTCCATTGTGTATAGATGCCACATTTTTTTATCCATTAATCTATTGAAGGCATCTAAGTTGGTTCCACAGTCTAGCTATTGTGAATTTTGCCGCTATGATCAATGATGTGGCAGTATCCCTATAGTACGCTCTTTTAAGATCCTCAGGGAACAGTCCAAGAAGGGTGATAGCTGGGTCAAATGGTGGATCCATTTCCAGCTTTCCCAGGAATATCCATACTTCTTTCAAAATTGGCCTCACCAATTTGCAGTCCCACCAGCAGTGTACAAGTGTACACTTTTGCCCACATCCTCGCCAACACTTATTGTTGTTTGACTTCATAATGGCTGCTCATCTTACTGGAGTAAGATGGTATCTTAAGGTGGTTTTGATGTGCATTTCTCAGACTGCTAGAGATGGTGAGCATTTTTTCATGTACTTGTTGATTGATTGTATGTCCTCCTCTGTGAAGTGTCTGATTAGGTCCTCGGCCCATTTGTTGATTGGGTTATTTGTTATCTTATTGTTTAATATTTTGAGTTCTTTGTATATTCTGCATATTAGGGCTCTATCTGAAGTGTGAGGGGTAAAAATTTGTTCCCAGGATGTAGGCTCTCTATTTACCTCTCTTATTGTTTCTCTTCTTGAGAAAAAAACTTTTTAGTTTAAGTAAGTCCCATTTGTTTTTTTCTTGTTATTAACTCTTGGGCTATTGATGTCTTATTAAAGAATTTGGAGCCTGACCCCACAGTATATAGATCGTAGCCAACTTTTTCTTCTATGAGACGCAGTGTCTCTGATTTGATATCTAGCTCCTTGATCTATTTTGATTTAACTTTTGTGCATGGTGAGAGAACGGGATTCAGTTTCATTTTGTTGCATATGGATTTCTAATTTTCCCTGCACCATTTGTTGAAGATGCTATCCTTCATCCATTGCATGTTTATAGCCACTTTATCAAATATAAGAAAGTTGTAATTTTGTGGATTGGTTTATCTGTCCTCCATTCTATACCATTTGTCCACCTGCCTGTTTTCGTACCAGTACCACACTGTTTTTGTTACTATTGCTTTGTAGTAAAGTTTGAACTCTGGTATCGCTATACCTCCCGATTCACACTTCCTGCTTAGAATTTCTTTTGCTATTCTGTGTCTTTTGTTTTTCTATATGAATTTCATGATTGCTTTATCATTTCTACAAGAAATGCCATTGGGATTTTGATTGGCATTGCGTTAAACCTGTATAGAACTTTGGGTAATTTCGCCATTTTGATGAATTTAGTTCTGCCTATCCATGAACAGGGTACATTTTTCCATCTTCTAAGATCTTTTTCTATCTCTCTCTTTAGGGTTCTGTGGTTTTCACCTCTTTTGTTAGGTTGATTTCCAAGTATCTTATTTTCTTTGAGGATATTGTGAATGGAGTGGTTTTCCTCATTTCCATTTCAGAAGTTTTGTTGCTGATATACAGGAATGCCTTTGATTTATGCGTGTTGGTTTTATATCCTTCATTTATTAACTCTAGCAGTTTCTTTGTAGACCCTTTTGGGTCTGTTAAATATATTACCATGTCATCCACAAATAGCGATAATTCAAGTTCTTCTTCTCCTATTTTTATGCCTTTAATTTCTTTTGTCTGTCTAATTTCTCTGGCTAGTATTTCAAGAACTAAATTGAATAGAAGTGGTGATAGAGGGCATCCCTGTCTTGTTCCAGATTTCAGAGGGAATGCCTTCAGTTTTCTCCATTTAGGATGATCCTAGCCTGAGGTTTTGCATATATAGCTTTTACAATGTTGAGGTAAGTTCCTGTTATTTCTAGTTTTTCTAGTGTTTTGAACATAAAGGGATGCTGAACTGTGTCGAATGTTTTTACTACATCTATCGAGATGATCATATGGTTCTTGTCCTTAAGTCTATTGATGTGGTGAATAGCATTTATTGATTTCCGTATATTGAACCAGCCTTGCATTCCAGGGAAGAATCCTACTTGATCATGGTGCACAACTATTTTGATATGCTTTTGGATTCAATTCACACGGATTTCATTGAGAATTTTTGCATCCAAGTTCATTAGAGATATTGGTTGTAGTTTTCTTTTTTGAAGTGTCTTTGTCTGGTTTTGGGATCAGGGTGATTTTGGACTCCGAGAATGAATTTGGAAGAGCTCCTTATTTTTCTATTTCTTGATATAGCTTGAAAAGTATTGGTATTAATTCTTCTTTGAAAGTTTTTTTGAACTCTGCTCTATACCCATCAGGTGCAGGGCTTTTTTTGGTTGGTAGTATTTTGATGGCTTCTTCTATTTCTTCCTTTGTTTTTGGTCTGTTTAAATTGTGTGTGTCTTCCTGACTGAATCTGGGCAGATCGTATGACTTAAGAAATTTATCGATATTTTAACTATCTTCTATTTTATTGGAATATAGGGTTTCAAAATACTTTCTAATTATCTTCTGTATTTGTGTACTGTCTGTTGTGATATTGTCTTTTTCATTCCGTATGTTAGTAATTTCAGTTGTCTCTCTTCTTCTCATCCTTAGCATGGCTAAGGGCCTGTAAATCTTATTTATTTTTTCAAAAAACCAACTTTTAGTTTTATCAATTTTTTCAATGTTTTTTTTTTGTTTCAATTTCGTTGATTTCTGCTCTAATTTTAATTATTTCTTGTCTTCTACTACATTTGCTGTTGTTTTGCTCTTCCTTTTCTAGGTTTTTGATGTGTACTGTGAGTTTATTTATTTGTTGTTTTATTCTTTTTTTGAGGAAAGAACTCCAAGAAATGAATTTCCCTCTTAAAACTGCCTTCTTTGTGTCCCATAGATTCCAGTACTATGTGTCTGTATTGTCATTTGATTCTAAAAATATTTTTATCTCCTCCTTTATGTCTTCTGTAACCCATTGATCATTCAGTAGAATATTGTTCATTTTCCATGTGATGTAGGATTTTTCCTTCCTTCTTTTATCATTGATTTCCAGTTTCATTCCATTATGATGAGATATGGTGCATGGTATTTTCTCCACGCCTTTATATTTACTAAGAGTTGCCCAATGGCATAATATATGGTCTAACTTGGAGTAGGATCCATGTGCTGCTGAGAATAAAGTGTATCCACTTGATGATGGTTGATGTATTCTATATATGTCAGTTACGTCAAGGTTATTGATTGTGCTGTTGAATTCTATAGTTTCTTTATTCAGTTTTTTATAGAGGATCTGTCTAATGGCGAGAGCGGTGTGTTGAAGTCACCCATAATTATTGTGTTGTAGTCTATTTGACTCTTGAACTTGAGGCGAGTTTGTTTTATGAGCGTTGCAGCTCAATTGTTTGGTGCATACCAATTGATAATTGTTATGTCTTGTTGGTGGATGGTTCCTTTTAACAATATATAGTGTCCTACTTTATCCCTTTTGATTAACGTAGGTTTGAAGTTGATTTTATATGATATGAGTATGGCCACTCCTGCTTGCTTCCGAGGGCCATATGAGTGGTATGATTTTTCCCAACCTTTCACTTTCAGCCTGTGTATGTCTTTACCTTTCATATGAGTCTCTCGAAGGCAGCATATTGTTGGATTTATTTTTTTGATCCAGGTTACTAGCCTATGTCTCTTGATTGGTGAGTTTAGATTTTTAACATTTAAGGTTACAATTGAAATATGATTTGTACTTCCAGTCATGTTTATTTATTTATTTATTTTAATTTGGGTAGTTTTTACTTTTTGGTTTTTTTCTTACCCCTTTACTGAGATACCTCCCGCTGTTAGTTTTGGGCACTATTTTTCAATTCCTCTTCTTGTAGTATTTTGCTCAAAATGCTTTGCAGTGCTGGTGTTCTGTCTGCGAATTCTTTTAGCTTTTATTTATCAGGAAGGACTTAATTTCATTGTCAAATCTGAAGCTTAATTTTGTTGGATACAGTATTCTTGGTTGGAATCCATTATTTTTCAGTGTTTGAAATACATTGTTCAAAGATCTTCTCGCTTTCAAAGTCTGTGATGAAAAATCAATTGTTAACCTTATTGGTTTACCCCTGAATGTTATCTGCCTACTTTCTTTCGTAGCTTTTAATATTCTCTCCTTGTTCTGTATGTTGGCTATCTTCATAATTATATGTCTTGGAGTTTGTCTATTATGGTTTTGAATGTTTGAGGTCCTATAGGCCACCAGGATATGGCAATCCATTCCATCTTTCATCTCTGGGAAGTTTTCTAGAATTATTTCATTTAATATGTTGTTCATTCATTCGGTTTGAATTTCTATGCCTTCTTCTATCCCGATGACTCCCAATTTTGTTTTTTTTTATGACATCCCATATCTCTTGAATAGTTGCTCATGGGATTTAAGCATGTTTTCTGTGTTGACTATATTCTTTTCAAGTTGACAAACTTTGTCTTCATTATCTGATGTTCTGACTTCTACTTGATCTAGTCTATTTGTAATATTCTTGTTTGAGTTTTTAATTTGGTTTATAGTTTCCTGCATTTCTAGAATTACTGTATGATTTTTTAAAAGATCTCTATCTCCTGGTAAAGCTTGTTCTTTGCCATTTGAATTTGTTTGTTAAATTCATTTTCAAAATATACTTTTATCCTTAGACTTGCTGCCTCATGTCTTCTCTCTTATTCCTTTCCATCTGAGTTAGGTATGACTTAAGTTTTTTCCCTATCCCTGTTTCTGATGCTTCTAGGTTCTCCTGTAGTATTAAGTTGTCCTTCATTGTTTGTACACCTTGTTTTCCCTTGTTTTTTCATGATGTTCATGTCATTTTCCAGCTCTATTTGATTGCTGTGTTTCTGCTCTCTTCTATAGATTTGTTATGGGTTTATATATCTCTGTTTTCTCTCCTTTGTGTTGGTAGACTATGCCTGCTTAAGTGGATTCCGCTGTTAAGGAATTCTGACGGCCGAGCTCCAGTGATGTCACCTCTCTGCTGTGGTGGGCCCCAGGCTCCTTGCCGGAGTGTCCAAATTGGGTGGGTGGACTGGATTGTCTCTGGTTGGTTTCAGCTCCCGGTCGCTGGCAGGCCGGCAGTCTCCAGCCACCCAGTAGCGCGGGCAGCTTGTCGTCTGTCTTCAGCTGGTGGGTGATCTCTAGCCACACAGTTGCGCGTTCGGTCGCCGGCAGGCGCGCGTTCTCCAGCCGTCAAGACATAGCGTCAGCAGGTGGGCTGGCGCCAGCAGGAAGGTGGTCTCCAGTTGCCCAGTCACACTGGCAGTGGGCCGGCGTTCTCCAGCCAGCCAGTCAGGAGGGCCTGGCCTCTAGTCCCCTGGTTTATCCTGCTAGTCCTGATTTCTCCTGCTAGACCAGATTTCTCCTGAGTGATGCTTCTCGGCAGCTCAAACTGTTCTCTGGGTCTGCCGTTTGTTGGGTGGGGAGGGTGTCTATTGGGAACCCTGGAACTCTATTGTTTTAATTTTTTTCGCTTGCCCATCGCCACTCACTGGCTAGACAAGTTTCATATTTGCCGCTGATGGGAAGGGGAGATGAAGGTCAGGTGGCTCTAGTTTTCCCCCAGTCTTTATGCAGACTTGCTCTGATTATCCCTCCCCCAAAAGCCTAGGAGATATTTTATGCGAATCCCCCTCTGTATGTGAGATGAGCTGAGAAACACACACCTGTTTTATTCTTGCAATCTGTCAGGGAGTGGTGGTGGTTACTTCAGCTCTCCAAGATGGTGGCTGTTGGTTTCCTTTGTGGAGTTTCCGCTTTGGGTCATAGAAATGTACTGCTAACTTCCCCGTCTGAAATCCCGAATTCAGCTGGGGGCTCAGTGGATGCTCAGCCAGCAGGATTCCACAGAATCCGCAGCAACGTTTCTCCCTGCTTGCTGGTCGCTTCTCGGTGGTGCCTCACCATTTGTAGACACAGGGCAGGTCACGCGGATCAATCAGAATGGATCTCCAGTTGCACAAGTGGCTTGTGTTTGAGACTCAATTACCGGACCTCGGTGGTGGAAATCATTCTTCTAGGTTTCGGTAAACACCCATTTTCCTGTAAGATCCTAACAAGACAGTTTTTCATTGCTCTAACTCGTTATTCACTTGCGCAGTGGCAGGGTACACTGGGTGTGATACACTGTCTTCACAGCCATCTTGCAATGCCGAAATATTAGGATTTGGATGCACCATTTACTGAAAACTGTTTCAGTACTAGGAAAAAATATGTATTTCAGGTGGATGAATATTTCTGAGAATAATTTTTTAAAAAGTGGATTATAAATCCACATACATGAATATTAATGAATTTAGGGAGTGCAAAATAAGACACAAATATTTCATATTTTGAAAAATCTGGAGAGTATATATATATATATATATATATATATATATATACACACACACACACACACACACACACACACATTAAAAACTAGCAATATATATGCCAATCGAAATTCATCATGAAATACATATCATCCACAGACCCAAAAATATTCATATACTGAACATGGATTTATGTATAATGTTGTTCAACTAGGAGGCTTACCCATAGGTTGAATTTTCAGTTCCAACAGCATTTAGGAGGAGTGATCTCTTCTCACAATTTGTATTTGCCAAGTCAGTCACCTCACAAAAATGTACGTGTGATACCAGGTACAATTCTATAGGTGCATATAAAATTACATGTGCTGAATAGGCTACAGAGAAAAGGAGACAGGAATTCACATATTTGTTAACTTTCAAAACACACGGAGAACTATTTCAACAAAAAAATGACTAGATTTATAACTCCTACCCTATATAATGCAAAAGGCAATTCCAACTATACACCATGACTCCTCTGAACTGCTTGTATTTCTATTCTGTTTTGGTTATTATTCTCTATCATATTACGATTAGTAGTCAGAGTCTAGTATGGTAGGGGTTAGAGTCAGGGATTCAGTATTTCGAATGGAAAATTGGAAAATGTATCCAATGTGTATGCAAATATGTGCCACACAAAATCTTCCCACTCCTCCAGAACAATGGCTTGACATTATCTTCGCCCCAAGTAAGACATAATTAGAGGAGAAGAATTAGAAAATCAGTGAATACTTATCTGGAATGTAATATGCTAAGAAGTTCACTACCTTGAAGGTGGTACAGGAGTTTCCAAAAGTAAGGGACAGGGTGAACACTCCATAAACATGGAGCTCTGCTGGCCTAAAGACTTCTTGAGAAATTGCCTCTGAGGTTGGGCACTTGAAACATATGTTGTTATCAGGAGCTTTAGCTTCCTTTGTACTGAGATCATCAAAGCTGGGTCTGCACCTATGTCACCTGAAAAACATAGTTTCTTATTTTCCAATTAACATGAGACACCAGTCCTGAATTTGATCTTTGTAGGTAAACTGTGGCCACTGTGTTCTAAGTGTCTCCCTGTGTGGACTGTGAAGCCATTTGTTCATCCTCCAATTTTCATGGTGTTTCTTGCTGCTACAATGGGAGTTTGGTATTTGCTTCATGAAATACACGGAGTTCAACTGGGACACAGTGCAGCAGGGAGTTCTGTCACATGTGGTATTTCAATTTCTGCAGGAGAATGCACCAACCATGCTTCTATATCACATAGCTTGCCCCATTGACCATAGCAAATCGATTCTGAACATTGCCCTGGAACCTCTCCATATAACAACATGCCTTTACTTAGAAGGGACTGCTGGCTGCATCATGTCAGTCACACGCCATTTGGAAGCCAATGGCAGATCCACATGGCCCCACTACAGATGTTTTATCACACACCTGCCTACCAATGCTCTAGGCCCACTAATCATCAGGCTCCAACTTATTGGCATCTCTGTTTTACACAATTTTTATTAAAACCAGTCAATCAAGGCACTGTCTGTTATACTCATGATCAGCAACAGGACATCCAAAGGTTCTCCTGTGCCAGCTGGTCATGGAAATTTCAAAAATTTCATGGTATTTTTCTAGCCATATTTCAACAATGACGTTGGAGGCACTGTGAGTTTCAGTTCATTCCAGAACCATTAATCTTGACGAAGCTCATTTCAATGAAAGCTCTGGAGAAATCTCACAGGTAATGCTTCCCAAAGAATGGCCAAAAGGTCAAATGAAGCCAGGCCCATTGAGTTCTACAATGTGAGGTCCATGTGTCTTTTGACTCTCAACTATGGCTGCCAAGTCTTTCAGAAGAAAATTATGTGATATCTTGGCTGTGATTCCCAGTGCTCTGTTGAAAGCCACCCTGGGCCTTGAACTCAGTTTCCAAGGGCGACTCTCATGCATGGCCTCCTAAAATCCCAACACAATTAATGGCAATACTTTTCTGACGTCAGTTCCAGAACTCAGTCTCTAAGGGGAAAAACACCAGAGTTCATGTCAAGGTGGACCCAATCATCTCTTCCAACCACCACACTAACAACCACAATTAAAACCAAAACACTCCCACATGGCCCTCATGTTCTTTTATATAGACACTCATCATAACCTATCGCTGGAATTTTTCACGAGGGGCGAACCTCAAGACAGTCTCCTAAATAATCTCTCTTGCCGCTAATTTGCCTAAATTCAGGGTGGCCTGGACACCACTCCTGTGAACCAGGAGTGTTCATATAGGCCTGCTGTTAATACTTCTCTGTTTCTCCAATTTGAGGCGTATTGACTGTGCAGTTTGGATTCTTTATGTGAATTGTAGTCACGGGAAAATTCAAGCAATTATGGGCAAGCCTCTTTAGGGCTTTGAAGAAATGATTTGGCCCAAAGGATCCCTATTCTAACATGATGGAGGTCAGGAACCTCACAGAGAATGGGGAGAGACTTCATCCACAATAACTGCACTTTTGGCCATTTTTGTTTTGGATGCACACATGTGATGTTTCTTTAGATTCTTCAGGGGTTGAGAATCTAAGCCACGGCCTCACACAGGGCCAAGAGACTGATTCAGACACTTCCATTTCCAAAGGAATTAAGCAAAGATCCACAGGTGATGTCCATTCATTTCCATTTGAACCTGTTTTCTTCAGGCTTCACAAACGAATGTCTTGAGGCAAAGACCTTCCTGACATTCAGGGCAACAGAACAATAGGTAAGCAAAAGGCCCAAAGCAGGGTTTCTCCACTTAGACTATCATGGTCACACTTATATCTGAGTTTTTTGAGATGCTCGACATTCCCTTCAGCTATCCAGTACATGGCCATGTCACAGGGCTTGGAACTGCTACATATCTTGGACACAAAACCATGAGCCTATTCTGGAGAGTAGCCAGAATTCATGAAGAATGCAGGAATTTTGGAAGATACCACATGTTGCTCATCGATAAGGCAAGCTGAAATCCATTCATAAATTCGGCAGGATGAATGCTGGGAAGCTTTCTACTAGACAGGACACAACAATTGATGCATTCTGTTTTCTAATGTCTAAAACCATGGACACAGTGGGATACACAGACATAGAAACTCTTGCTTGCCAAACGACTTACTATAAACAGTTCACTCCAAATCAAACAAACCGCCTTTTCTACCTATTCTCAGAACATGAGACAAAACCACAAACGCACACCGACAACCACAGAGGCACCACCTTCTACAAAGTATGTCTGTGACTATCCAGAGTGTTTTCTGACTGGTGGGCCAACTTATGATCCCCGGAAATCACCAACTCTGTGAACTTGTCAGGAGCCAGCGGTGAGCCACTATCTGCTTTCTCAGGAAAGGCCCCTCTTCTGAGTTTTCCTGGCAGTTGGCCATCCTCATATCTGTAGGTACCATGAAAGACTGACTCTGTCCTTGGTAAATACAAACAAGTGAGCCCACTGGGACTGGGACTGGGACAGGCTCTTGGTACCTTGCTTCCTGGATCCCAAGTACCGAGAGTTCCATGACCAAGGAAGTGAGGTGAGGTCACTTCCTTCAGGAACTGAATGAGGTCACTGCTTTGGCAACCACTTTGTCCTAACAGTTGCTTCCAAGGGTCCCATGAGATCGAGGCTTCTCCTACTTCCTGTGACACTTTCACAAGTTAGAATGGTATATGAACCATAGGCACCCAGGAACAGCTCTCCAAACAGGACTGTTTGTGTCCATCTTCTCTACATTATGAACAGAGAGGCTGATTCAGACACAACCCTTCATCCTGACCAGGTTGTTTGCAATGGAAGATGATGTTTGCTCTCTCAGGTCCTTCATGGCTGCCTACATGTTCTCCAGGGATCACTTCTTCATGGACCTTTGAGTTTTACAACAGGTGGAAGATTTTCTACATTCCTGTATTGTAAGACCAACTTGGTCCCTCCTCTTCTGTAAAATTAGATTGAGGGAACAGTGTATGATTAGGGTTAATAACAGGTTTGATTTGGGTTAGGAATTATTCTAATTGATGAATAATGGTATTGGGAACCTGTGATATTTATAAGAATATATAGGTGAAATATAAGTATGAAAACAAAAATCTAGGTAAGATTTGAAGCCCAGAAGGGCATTGCGCTATTGATTGGGATACTTAGCTTTGATATACGTTCTGCACAGGTGTTTCAGATAAAACGATAATCAATGGCATAGGACCTTGTACCTTGGTTGATTGAATGTAGAAGTGAACATCCACTAGAACAGGGATAGTCGGTAGGATTAGGAAGATATTCGATAAGTTTCAGAAGAAGACTGAGTACAGAATTTGGACCAAAAGTTCTTTAGCAATAGTGTATCGGGTAGAGAGTGAATGTAAATGTCAGCACACGTGAAGGGTCAGTCAAAATGGTGAACTGGGGAAAATATTTAGGTAAGCAGACATCAATAGAGACATTAGGAAATCAGGCAAAGTATAAATTGAGTGATAGGATTAGACATTTGCAACAGGGTTGAGGTTCAAAATATAGTCTTAAGAAGAAACAAATATGTAGTCACCAATAGGATTGACATTTGAGAGCATTAGGCACACTGGACATTAATGTTTTCAGTAATCTATGCTCACTTTTCACTTAGGCTTTGATACAATCATAAGTGTGACCTCTTCTTTTTGTGTCCAGAATATTACTGTGATAAAATGTATATGTAGATTAGGTGACATGAGTATTTCTTCCACCATTTCTGGGAGCAACATTTTGAAGATGAAAAAATTAGTATTGGGGTTACAAATAGATTTACTCTGTGTCTATGAACATAGAGATAATTTATGAATAGACGATACTGTGATTAAATATTATAACTTGTTCCAACTTTAAATATTCGATTGAATTGATATCTGAAAATAAACAGAAAATCGTATATTTATATGCAATCATTCATTCCAACCAGAAATAGATCTAATGGTAATATTAGGGTTATGGTTTATCATGAAGAGTGTGTCAGTTTTTCTTCAAAATGATTATGGAAATCGAAAAAAAAAAGCGTTTGGAAAGAAGTCTCATGAAAAAACAATCAAGTAACCTGGAGGAATACATGTGTTCTGAATCAGGAAATGATTGAAAGTGAATCAAAATCCTATAAATTATTGAAGTTGTTGATGAAATATATATCCTATGATGTGTATAAACTGAACAAATAGTAATGTACCAGTGTTGAATAAAATGAACTTCAATATAGACATCATATCCAAGAGGAATCTAGTTGCATTGATGTTAAACTGGGTCAGTTACTGTAGAAATATTAGGATTGTATGCACCACTCACTGAAGTTAGTTTTCAGTACTAGAAAACAAATATGTAATTCAGGTGGATGAATATTTCTGAGAATAATATTGTGAAAAGTTGATTATAAATCCACATACATGAACATGAATGAATTTAGGTAGTATATGTAAGACACATATATTTCATATTTTGAAATATTTGGAGAGTGTATATATATATATATATATATATATATATATATATATATATATATCCCACACACACACACACACACACAACACACACACCCAGACAATAAAATGTAGCAATATATATGCCAATCGAAATTCATCATGAAGTATATATCATCCACAGATGCAAAAATATTTAATTTACTGAACATGGATTTATGTATAATGTTGTTCTACTAGGAGGCTCACCCATAGGTTGAATTTTCTGTTCCAACAGCGTTTAGGAGGAGTGATCTCTTCTCACAATTTGTATCTTCCAAGTCAGGCACCTCACAAGAATGTACATCTGATACCAGGTAGGATTCTATATGTGCATATAAAAATACATGTGCTGAATCGGCTACAGAGAAAGGGAGACAGGAATTCACATATTTGTTAACTTTAAAAACACATGGAGAACTATTTCAATTAAAAATTAACTAGATTTATAACACCTACCCTATATCATGCAAAAGGCAAGTGCAACTATACACCATGCCTCCTCTGAACTGCTTGTATTTCTATTCTGTTTGGGTTATTTTTCTCCATCATTTTAGGATTTGTCATCAGAGTCTAAGAGGGTATGCTTTAGTGTCAGATGACCCGGCTGGCAGGACACATCAACTTGGGTGTCGATCCTAGTTGGGGAGGAATGAAGGGACAAGAGACACGAGAGATGACAGCAAGACAGGAGTTCTGATCATGCTGCAAACTTTTATTATTCTCAGAGGGTATTTATATGCTGCGGATGGGAAAGCTCTCTTATCGGCAGTTGCTGGATGTCTTCACAGGGTGAGATAACCTCAGGATGTTTCAGGTAGACAGATGGTAGCCGGATGTCAAAAGGAGATAGATGGCTGTGGGATGTCTCCCAGGCAGGTTGTGTCCCAGGGGGCTGTTTCTTGTGTCAGTCTATTTTTTGAAGGAGAACTTCCTTCTAGCCCCTGACATCTCCCCTTTTGTTATATAAAATATTCGACCATACCTTACAGGCCATGGATTTAGGGGGTGATAGTGGCTCTGTTTCTCTAGGATGCCTTAGAATATCTCCTGATTTGAGCGAGCATCTTTCCTAGGAGATTTCGTGTTGGCTTTGGCATGTTTTTGGAGGAGTCGTCTTTGAGGGGATAGCATGCCAACCGCCATGCACCAGAGCGTGTCATTCAGAGGTCTTGTGTTTGGGGATCCGTGGATCATCCTCCTGCAGTCCTTCCTGGACCCTCCGTTATTATGGCCTAACGTGCTCATTCCAAGGGTGTGTCCTCCCCCAAGCGGAGGGGCCCATGGAGAACGAACCCTTATTGCAAGGGTAGAAGATGGTTGCTCAGAGCTGTTACTTATAGTTTTCTGTAAGAAAGAGAGATCTGTGGGGATGTAAACTTAATAAGCCTGTGAGAAGGGTTGAACATTCTTTTAAATGTTGGCAGTGCTGTCTTCCATCTCCAGACCATGATAGTGGACCTGTATGGGCTTAGAAACCAAAATATTAATCTGTTCTTTAATAAATTGTACCAGCCTCTTTATAATGCAGGGGCCTATGGACACCATTAAAAGTAATCCCAACAAAGGGACTAATAGGGGAAGAAGGTAGGGTAGAAATCCATTATGCCCAATCCAGAGGGGATTTTCAAATAGTTCCCTTTGTCTCTTTTCTGGATCTTCTTGAAGCTGCTTAATTTTAATGCGTACTATGCCTGATTTATTGGCATAAAAGCAGCATCGTTCCCCTAAGGCTAAGCAAATACCTCCCTGGTTAGCTGTCAGCAAATATAAGCCTCGTCTGTTTTGAAGGAACACTTCTGCCAGGGAATTTATTTGGTCCTGCAAATCTTTAATGGTTCCTGATAAAGTTTGTACATAATTTATAAGTTGTTGAGACAGGCGATGGTAAGAGTGAATAGCCGTGCCTAAGCCACTGTACCTGTGCCCACAGCAGCTGTTATTCCAAGGCTGACAATGAGTGGTAAAGCCTGTATTGCCCACCTATGTCTTTTGACTAAAGTGTCTAGGCTAGAAATTGGTAGAGGTTCATCTCCTGGGACAATAGTTATGTCAGGGAGTAATAAAGCAAGAACACAACCAATGGTCCAATTCGCTGGAAGCGTGGGAAGGCCGAGTTTCCTCCACACATAAAAACTGTGCCATTGGAGGGACAAAGAGATGGGGTGGGTGAGGAATAATTTTATACTGTTGAGCAATTTCCAAAGGAAGTAAGTCGAACATCAATATCATAGGTATTATTCTGCATCGCGCCTAAAAGAAATAATGTAAAAGTGCCTATAGGCTGTACTTTAAAGGGAAATCCGGGTTGGCATGTATTATCATTGTCCATGATAGAATTAATAGGAACTGCCATAGGCATGATTGCCCCTGTTGTCATGCAGAGCCAGCAATCACCAGCAAGGGTGGGGTTCGAATTATTAAGCTAGGAGAATGTAGTTTGCAAAATATCTAATGTATTGGTATCTAAACCTGGGAACTGGGATTTAGGCTACATTAAGGGATGATATGTGAGCTCAGGGATTTGGGGTTTCAAAAGTTTGATTATCTGAGGATGCTTGACAGAATAAGTGGGTCCTCCACCATCAGAGACCCCTGTAGGGGCCTTAATGGGCCAGTCGGAAGGTTTTCCTACAGTGCCTTGGCACCCAGCTGACTGTAGCTTCGTGTATTTGCCATCTCCTCCATGGTCAAAGAGAATGGGGGTATAATGGTCCCCCTGCTGCATGAGTTTTAGTTAGGGAGGCTTCAAAAAATTGTTCTCCCTGTTTATTAACACAAAGTGAAGCCGACGCATTACAAGAGACATGCATCGCCTGGGTATGCGTACAAGTTGCAGAACAATTTTGGAGAGCTTTACTTGTACTAGGGGGAATAATCTTTGGCTTGTTAACACATACCCATTTAGGCTGATGAACTCCTCCGAGATTATGGTCAACCTTGGCACGGAGGTAAGTCACCTTAGTCATGCAGTCAGCAGTCTGGGTCCAACTAGTGGGAGCCTCAGTCCAAAATCCTCCTTTGCATTCACGGGGGGGGGGGCAAAAAGGTACCCCATGATGTTGGAAATTAGAGGTCCAAGGCCTCTGTGTTCAAACCTGTTCAGCAGAAGTGCCTTAAGCAGGATCCTCGCACAGATTGTTGGCTGTATCTGAAATGGAGGAAAATTTGTCCTCAGGGGGAGGGCCTCCGTCCCTGGGTTGAGGTAAGTAATTTACCTGTTTAACCAGGCATTCTGGTAACCATCTTGGGGATGCTTGCTCTTGGTCCAAAACACAAGCTGAGCCTCATCCCCTGATGAGGATAGGATGTGGGCGTTTTCATTTATTTGTAATGGGATTGCACCACATAACAGGTGTGTGAAAAGAATTGGATGAAGGATGCCAGTGTCTGTCTGTGGCCAAATGGCCTTCACTGTCTAGGGTAAGAAAAATAAGGGCAAATAATGCATGGTTAAGGCGATCCCTGGGAGTGGTAAATACAAGGGCGGAAGCCTTAAGACGGGATAGCCAAGTCTTTAAGGTAAGCTGGGCAAGTTCCACATGCCTTGGCCCTGAGTGTTGTATGGAATTTCAGTAGTATGACAAAATTGCAAGGTAGCACAAAACTGTTTAAACTTGGCACTGGTATATGCAGGACATTTATCTGTTTTAATATGTATTGGTTTACACATTACGAAAAAGGCTGAAACAAGATGAGAAAGGACATCTTTGGTAGCCTCTCAAGAATGTGGTGATGCAAAAATAAAGCCGCTGAAGGTATCTATAGAAACGTATATATATTTGGTTTTTCAAAATTCAGGAAAATGAATAACATCCATTTGCTAAATCTGATTGGGCAGTAATCCTCGGGGGTTAACTCCCAAGTGTTGAATAGGGAGGGAGACAGTGCAAGCAGGGCATGCTTTTAGTATTTCTCATGCATGTTGCCTGGTAATTTTCCAAAGTAATCGATGTCTCTGGGAATTTAGATGGTGAAGATTGTGTAACTCCATGGCCTTTTGAATGGAGCCAACAAAAATTGGAAAGATGGAACGTGTTGCTGCATCAGCTTGGGCATTACCTTGTGTTAGAGGGCTCAGAAGGTCAGAGTGTGTCATGATGTGTCCTAAGGAAAATGGATGTTTTCTGGCCTGAATTAGCTGCTGAAGCTGGTGAAACAGAAAGGGGGAATTGGAAGAAGCCTTAATGGTGGGTGAAATCTCCAGAAGGGGCACAGAATGAGCAATGTAGGCACTGTCTGTATAAATATTAACAAGATTATCAAAAAACTTTATAAAAACTTGTGTTATGGCGAACAATTCCACAAACTGAGCTGACTGATAGACAGTATCAAAGGTGGTAGGCTTGTTATTGACAACAAAGACTGCACGGCCATTACTGGAACCGTCTGTAAAAAAGGTAAGGGCTTGAGGAATGGGAGCCTTTTGAGTAATTTTGGGAAAAATAAATGGATGTAACTGGACAAAATTTAAAAGGGGGTCATTGGGGATGTGGTTATGAATTGTTCCCAAAAAGCCTGATAGGGCAATATCCCATTCATCCATGTCTGTAGTAAAAATTGTAGTAAGGGTTTGGTCCTTAGTATATGGAATTAAAATATTATCAGGGTCTTTGCCAAAATGTTGTCGAGAAAGCAAACGACCTTTAAAAATAAGAGAAGCTACCTGAGCAAGATAAACAGTAATAACCTTGGAGGATGTGGTGGGTACAAGGACCAAAAGCAAGGGGCAGCCTTTATTTTTAAAATGTGGATCTCGCTGCCAAAACATTCCTGTGGGTGTATGAGGAGTGTGGAAAATAACCAGAACCAGAGGAAGGTTATAAGAAATTTGTGTAACAAACTTTTGGGCAATGGCTTCTGTGGCTTGGTTTAATGCATGTCATGCCTCGGGATTAAGCTTTTGAGGGGAGGAGGGGTGGGAATCACCTATCAAAATATCATTAAGGGGCAAAAGTACACAAGTGGGTAATTTTAAATATGTTCCTAGCAATTGAATATCCCCCAGTAATATTTGAAAATCATTAAGTGTGTGAATATGGTCCACACATAGTTGTATTTTAGGAATTTGGATCTGATTATCTTGAAGTTTAAGGCCCATATAGGTATAAGGGTCCTGTGTTTGAAACTTATCTGGAGCTATCTGTAGTCCCAAGGTAGTGAGGTTTTGTAAAAGTCCAAGTAACAATTATTAAGGTCATGGGTATTAGGTGCAGCAATTAACAAATCATCCATATAATGTAAAATATAATTTTGTGCTCATCACTCTCTCACAGGGTCTACTGCTTGAGCAACGTATTTTTGGCAAAGACTAGGGCTGTTGGCCATACCTTGGGGAAGAACCTTCCATTGAAATTTCTGCATAGGGCCCAGAAAATTAATGCGAGGGAGACTAAAGGCAAAATAGGGTCTATCCTCAGGATGTAAAGGAATGGTAAAAAAGCAATCTTTTAAGTCAATAACCATTTTACAATAGGTTTTTGGAATCGCCACTGGTGTGGGAATGCCTGGCTGTAGTGCTCCCAACAGGCACATAACTTTATTAATGGCACACAAATATTGTAAAAGGCGCCACTTGCCTGATTTTTTCTTGATAATAAAAATAGGAGTAATCCATGGTGAGGTTGAGGGCTTTACATGGCCGGCTGCCAGCTGTTCCAGCACTTACTTGGAGGCAGCCTCCAATTTTTCTTGGGTAAGGGGCCACTGATCCACCAACACAGGAGTCTGAGTCTCCCAAATAATTTTATCTGCATGGGGTACAGGAGGGTCAGGGACCGACACTAAAAATCTGAATACACAAGTCCACATGTATTTGTTTTTTTTATGGGTTTTATAGGCTCCACCAGTCCTTGTTTCAGTATCCCCAGGCCTGTACCAGGAACAAAATTCATAGGAAGCATTTGATGAGTCACCATGGAATTGGGACTGGCGAGAATAACTTCCAATGACTCAAAATATCTCCACCCTATACGTTAACAGGGAGGTCAGAATCAACGAAAGGAGTGACAGTTGACTTATTACCATCTTTATCAGTGCAGCTAATAGACCTAGAGCTGACCAGAGGATTTTTTTATTTTCCTATCCCTTTAAGGTCAGTCAAGGATGGAGTGAGGGGCCAACCTGATGGCTAGTATTTTTGAGAAATAATTGTGGCATCAGCTCCAATATCTAGAACTCCTTGGAATTCCTTTCCTTCAGTAAGTAAGGTAAGGGTGGGTCTATTGTGAGAAATGGGTTGAACCCAATACACATCAGAGAAGCCTAAGAAGGCAGCCCCCCGAGGTAGGTTTGGGTGGTGGAAATGCCTCCTGAATCCAAGGGAAGGAGAATTAATTGTGCAAGTCTTGTTCCTGCTGGGATGGCGGCAACTCCATTAATAGCAATGGCCAGTATTTTTATTTCTTCAGTGAAATCATTATCATTAATGCCAGCGAAGACCTGAACACCTTGTATGGTAGTGGAGGCTCTTCCAAGAATAAGGGCACATGTATGAGATGGAGGGGGACCCATAATTCCAGTGGGTATTATCTGGGGCCCTTGCATTGAGTCTAATATTGTAACTGTGGTGGCACAGAGGTCCAATTTTGCGCTGCCTGGGGTGGCTAGTTGGAGGGAGGCAATTGTGGAGAAGGATTTTGTGGTAGGTTGGGAGTTTGGGAGGGAACAAACCTTATTGCTCCTGTGTTTGTCCTGGGGGATGTTGTGGCCAGGGGCTGGCCCTGCAGGGAGTTTCCCGAGAAGCAGGAAGAAATAGGCTGTCTGAGGGCATTTGTCTTTGATATACACTCACTGCCCCAGTGATGACCTTTACCACTTCTATGGAAAAGGGTAGCTGGGGGAGGTTAAGCCCCAGTTTGAGGAGACGCTATTCCTAGGCTTTGTTTGCCTGTCGGACACCCACATGCAAAATGGCCAGGTTGTTTACAAGTAAAGCAAGTACGTGAGCCAGGATTGTGAAACGCCTTGGTAAAGGCGGCCCCTAAAGCGAGACCCATGGCATGGGCTGCACCCACGCCTGCACAGAGTCTAATAAATTCAGAAAGTTTCCCTTTATCCTTATGTGGTTGAAGAACATCCTGACATGCTGGGTTGGCATTTTCAAAGGCAAGATGTTTTACATAGGTGCTTTCACCTTCGCTTGGTTCATGCAAGCATTCCGCAGCTAGGTTAAGCCGGGGAACAAACTACCTATAAGGCTCATGGGGCACTTGTCAAATTTTTGCCAGGGAATTGGTAGCCGAGGCCTTTTGAGGGAGGTGTCACCAAGCAGGAAAACCAGCCATCTGAGTCTGCGCCAAGAGTCCAGGAGGGAAACGTGCCTGTTATTTTTAGTGTCAAAAGGCGCATTGCCCACTAGCTAAACTTAAGTCCCAGATTCAGAGGAGGCCTTAGTTAAAATTATTTGAGCAGTTTTCCGACATTGTCTTCGAAATCTGCATTCCATAACAGGAAGTCTCCGGCACTGAAGGTAGCTTGGTCTAAAAATTTCCAATCATTGGGAGTAAGCCATTGTGCGCTGTGGATTTCTAATAAAGCCAACGTGTAGGGCACAGTGGGGCCATAGTGAGCACAAGCCTTATTAAGTTTTTCAAGAAAACATAGGCTTAATTTTTTGAAGACTCTGGGTTCCTTCCTGCCCAGGGGTGAACTCCTCATCCTCTGAGTCCTGATCTCCTTGATCCATTTCCCCCGCTTCCTCCTCTTGTTCCTCATCGAAGTCTTTGACCTCAGCCTGGGCAGGCTTATCAATCTGACTGGTGGTGACTGGGAAGGTGAGAACAGGCCGATGGAGTGGCTTCGACTTTGTATTAGACCGCTGTGGGGAAGCTTGCATTGACTCCATAGCTAAGGCTAATGAAGAGAGCTCAGAGTCAAGGGAATTTAATTATTTTAAAAGTTGCATCTCTTCCCGTCTATGTTGGAAGGATGCTGGCAAGGGAGCGAGGTTAGGTAGGGGAAGTAGGGAAAAAATATCTCGGGGGGCACTTGGCCCCTGAAGGGCCAGAGCACAAAAGGCAGGAGGGATATAGGAGGGAGGTGGATGTGTAAATCCTGTAGGCTGTGGCAGGGTCCTGAGAGGTTGCGGGTCTTCTGAATGCTAGAGAGCTGCTTCCTTCTCCAAGATAGCGTCCTTCCCAGGGGTCAATGTGTCTCTGGGATTTAAAACTGGATAAAGGTGGTTTTTAATCATTGGAGCCTTATTAATTAGGGTCGTATTTTGAGGGGGACCAGGCAGGTTCTCAGGGTCCTGGGAAGACTGAGAAGGGTCTATGTCTATACTAATGATGGGCATGCAGAGGAGGGACGAGAGGTCTTTTGCATAATCTCTTCCCCAATCCTGACAAGTTGTAAGGTACCATTGTCAAAGCGAAAACTTTTAAGAATTTCATTAATTAAGTTCCAGTAAGAAAAGGTGGGAACTGGCATTTCTTCTGGGCCAAAGGATTCATAATAATCTTTTAAACAGTCTCCTACTCTAAGCCATTTTTGCCATCAATGGTCCCTTCAAGAGGAAACCATGGACACAATGCTCCTATGTGTGAAAAGAAAAATTTTAACTCCTTTTTCTTAACATGTGCCCCCATGTCTTGAAGAACTCCTTGAGGCCTGAAATAAACAAATCATGTGACGATACTGCTTGTCACATGGTGGGTCACTCACCGTGCATCATTCCCACCCTCCTCCTGGATATGTCTTCGGGTGGTGTCTGCTGAGACGATCGCGGGCTCCTCTTGACCAAGTCTTCCAGGAGGAAGGGGTTCCCCCTCAGTCAATGGCTTGAGCCCCAGTCGGTGGGCGCCAGATGTCCCGGCCGGCAGGACACATCAACATGGGCAGCGAACCTAGATGGGGAGGAATGAAGGGACAAGAGACACGAGAGATGAGAGCAACACAGGAGTTCTGATCAAGCTACAAAATTTTATTGTTCACACATGGGTATTAAAATGCTGGATTTGGGAAAACTCTCTTATCGGCAGTTCCTGGATGTCTTCACAAGGTGAGATAACTTCAGGATGTTTCTGGAAGAAAGATGGCCACAGGATGTCTCAGGGACACATATGGCTACAGGATGTCTTCCAGACAGGATGTCTCCTGGTGGCTGTTTCTTGTAAGTGTCAGGCTGTTCTTTGAAAAAGAATTCCTTCTACCCTTGACAGTCAGGGATTCAGTATTTCGAATGGAAAATTGGAAAATGAATCCAATGTGTAGGCAAATATGTGCTACCCAAAATTCTTCCAACTCTCATTCAGAACAATGCCTTGACATTTCCTTCACCCCAAGTAAGACACAATTAGAGGAGAAGAGTTAGAAAATCTGTGAATACATATCGGTAATGGAAAATGCTCAGGAGTTCACAACCTTCGAGGTTGTAGAGAAGTTTCAAAAAGTAAGGGACAGGGTAAAAACTCCAAAAACATGGAGCTCTGCTGGCCTAAAGACTTTTTGAAAAACTGCCTCTGAGGTTGGGCACCTGAAATATATGTTGATGACAGGAGCTTTAGCTTCCTTTGTAGTGAGACCATCAAAGCTGGGTCTGCATCTATATGACCTGGAGGACATGGTTTCTTTTTTTTCTATGAACATGAGGCAGCAGGGCTGAATTCTCTCTTTATAGGTAAACTGTTGCCACTGGGGGCTAAGTGTCTTCCAGTGTGGACTGTGAAGCCATTTGGTCATCCTCCAATTTTCGTGGTGTTTCTTGCAGCTGCACTGGGAGTTTGGTATTTGCTTCACAAAATACGAGAAGTTCAACTGGGACACAGTGATGGAGGGAGTTCTGTCACGTGTGGTGGGTAAGGGTCTGCAGGAGAATGCACCAACCTGGCTTATATCCCACATAGCTTGCCCCCTTGACCATAGCAATCTGATTCTAAATATTGCCCTGCAACCTCTCCATTTAACAAGATGCCTTTACATACAAGGGTATGGGGGCTGCACCATATCAGTCACAAGGCATTTGGAAGCCAATGGCATATCCACATCACCCCACCACAGATGTTTTAACACACACCTGCACACCACTGCTCTAGGCCGACTACTCATCAGGCTCCAAGTTACTGGCATCTCTGTTCTATACCTTTTTCATGAAACCCAGTCAATCAAGGCACTGTCTTTTACACTCATGATCAGCAATAGGACACCCAAAGGTTCTCCAGTGCCACCAGGTGATGGGAATTTCCAAACTTTAATGATATTTATCTAGGCATTTTTCATGGATGAAGTTGAAGGCACTGTGGGTTTCAATTCATTCAGGAACCATAAAATGGAGAAGAAGCTCATTTCAATGAAAGCTCTGGAGAATTCTAACAGGCAAGGCTTCCCAAAGACAGGCTAAAAGGTCACATTAAGCCAGGCATTTGAGGTCTACAATGTGAGGTCCATGTGTGTTTTGACTTGCAACGATGGCTGCCAAGTCTTTAAGAATAAAATCATGTGATGTGCTTCCTGAAATTTCCAGTGCTCTTCCGAAAGCCTCCCTGGGCCTAGAGCTCAGTTTCCAAGTGCGACTCTCATGCGTGGCCTCCTAAAATCCCAACACAATACATGCCAATACTTCTTTGAGGTCAGTTCCAGAACTCAGTCTCTAAGGGGAATGACATAAGTGTTCAAGCCCAGGTGGACATAGTCATCTCTTCCAACGGCCACAAAAATGACCACAATTAAAACCAAAACACTCCCACATGACACACCTGATGCAAAGACCTTCCTGACTTTCAGGGCAACAGAATAGGTAAGCAAAATGTCGAAAGCAGGGTTTTTCCACTGAGGCATTCCTGGTCACACTGATATCTGAGCTTTCTGAGATGCTCGCCATTCCCTTCAGCTATCCAGTACATGGCCATGTCACAGAGATTTGAGGAGGTACATATCATGGAAACAAAACCATGAGCCTATTCTGGAGAGTGCACACAATTCAGGAAGAAAACAGGAACTTAAGAAGTTAGCAGGTGTTCCCCATTGATAAGTCAAGCCGCAGTCCATTCATGAATTGGGCAGGATGAAAGCTGAGAAGCTTTCTAATAGACAGGACTCACCCATTGATGCATTTTCTTTTCTAATGTCTACAACCAGGGACACAGTGGTATAAACAGACATAGAAACACTCGCCTTGTCAAATGACTTACTAGAAACAGTTCCCTCCAAACCAAACAAACCGCCATTCCTACCTATTCTCAGAATATGAGACAAAACCACAAACCCACACCGACTCCCACAAAGACACATCCTTCCCCCAAATAGGTCTGTGACTATCCGGAGTGTCCTCTGACTGGTGGGCCATACTATGTTCCAATGAAATGGCCTGTCCTGTCTCAGATCTGGTCTCCTTGGCCAACTCTGTGAAGTTGTCAGGATCCAGCAGTGAGCCACTACCTACTTTCTCAGGAAAAGCCCCTCTTCAGAGCTTTCCTGGTTTTGGCTGTCCTCACATCAGTAGGTACCAAGAATGACTGACTCTGTCCTTGGTAAATCCATACAAGTGAGACCACTGGGATTGGGACTGCCTCTTGGTGCCTGTCTTCTTGGATACCAAGTTCAGAGAGTTCCATCAACAAAGAAGTGAGGTGAGGTCACTTCCTTAAGGAACTGAATCAGATCACTGACTTGGTAACCACTTTGTCCTAACAGTTGCTTCCAAGACGACCATGCGATGGAGGCTGCCCCTACTTTCTGTGACACTTTCACAAGGTAGAATGGTATATCAACCATAGGCACCTAGGAACAGCTCTCCACACCAACCTGGTTTGGTCCATCTTCTCTACAATAAGAAGAGAGAGGCTGATTCATAAACAACCCTTCATCCTGACCAGGTTGTTTGCCATGGATGCTGACTTTTGCTCTCTCAGGTCCTTCATAGTTGTTTACATCTTCTCCAGGGATCATTTCTGCATGGACCTTGAGGTTCTCAGGAGGTGGAAGATCCCCTATATTCCTGTATTGTAAGACCAACTCTGTCCCTGCTCTTCTGTAAAGTTAGATTGAGGGAACAGTGTATGGTTAGGGTTAATAATATGTTCAATTTGAATAAGGAATCATTCTGCTGCATGAATAATGGTACTGGGAACCTGCGACATTTATAAGTATATATAGGTGAAATATATGTATGAAAACAGAAATCTAAATAAGATTTGAAGCGCAGAATGGGGATGGGCCCTTGATTGTGATACTTAGCGTTGAATTATGTTCTGCACAGATGTCTGAGATAGATCGATATACAATGGCATTAGACACTGTACCTTGTATTATTGAATGTATAAGAGAACATCCAGTCAAAAAGGGATAATGGGTAGGATTAGGAAGATAGTCAGTAGGTTTAAGAAGAAGAGTGAGTATAGGATTTGGAAAAAAAGTTCCTTAGCAATAGGGTTTGGATTAGAGTGTGAATGTAAATGTCAGCACAATTGAAGAGTCAGTCACAATGATGAACTGTGGAAAGTATGTAGGAAAGCTGATATAAATAGAGACATTATGAAACCAGGAAAAGTATAAAGTGAGAGATAGGATTAGATATTTTCAACAGGGTTGAGTTTGAATATATAAACTTAGCAAGAAACAAATATGTTGTCACAAATAGGATTGACTTTTGAGAGCATTAGCCAAACTTGACATGGATGGTTTTAGTAATCCATGTTCACTTTACATTTAGGCTTTGGTGCAAACATAAGTGTGACCTTTTCTTTTTGTGTCCAGAATATTACTGTGATAAAATGTATATGTAGATCAGATGACATGAGTATTTCTTCCACCATTACTGGAAGCAAAATTTTGAAGATGTATAAATTAGTATTGGGTTTACAAAGAGGTGTACCCTGTGTCTATGAATATAGAGACAATGCATGAATAGACAATAGTGTGAATAAATAATATAACTGGTTCCACTTTAAATAATGGATTTATTTGATATCTGAAAATATATAAGAAATCTTATATTGATATACAATCATTCATTCCAACCAGTTATACATCTAATAGTAATATTAGGGTTATAGTTTATGATGAAGGGTGTGTGAGTTTTGCTTCAAATATGATTATGGAAATCGAAAATAATATGTTTGGAATGAAGTCTCATAAACAAACCAGTCAAGAAACATGGAGGATTACATGTGTTCTAAAGCAGAAAATGATTGAAAGTGAAACAAATGCCTCTAATTTTGCTAACGTATGGATGAAATATATATCCTATAATGTGCATAAACTGAAGAATTTGTAACATACCAGTGGTGAATAAGAATGAACATCAAAATACACATCATGTCCCATAGGAATCTACTTGCATTGATGAGAAACTGGATCAATTATTGTAGAAATATTATGATTTGTATCCACCATTCACTGAAGTTAGTTTTCATTTCTAGGAAAAAAATATGTATTTCAGGTGGATGAATATTTCCGTGAATAATCTTGTGAAATGTTAACTCTAAATCCACATACATGAATATGAATGAATTTAGGGAGTTTATAATAAGACACATATATTTTATATTTTAAAAAAATTTAGAGTGTATATATATATATATATATATATATATATATATATATATATACACACACACACACACACACACACACACACACACACACACAAGACATTAAAAATTAGCAATACATATGCCAATCGAAATTCACCATGAAATATATATCATCCACAGATCCAAAAATATTCATTTTACTGAACATGGATTTATGTATAATGTTGTTCATCTAGGAAGCTCACCCATAGTTTGAAATTTCAGTTTCAACAGCGTTTAGGCAGAGTGATCTATTCTCACAATTTCTATCTGCCAAGTCAGCCACCTCACAAGAATGTACCTGTGGTACCAGGTAGAATTCTATATGTGCATATAAAAATACATGTGCTGAATAGGCTACAGAGAAAGGGTGACAGGAATTCACATATTTGTTAACTTTAAGTACACATGGAACTATTTCAATTAAAAATTAACTAGATTTATAACACCTACACTTTATCATGCAAAAGCCAAGTCTAACTATACACCATGCCTCCTCTGAAATGTTTGTATTTCTATTCTGTTTGGGTTATTTTACTCCATCATATTAGGATTAGTAGTAAGAGTCTATTAGGGTATGGGTTAGTGTCAGTTATTCAGTATTTCAAATGGAAAATAGGAAAATGAATCCAATGTGTATGCAAATATGTGCTACAAAAAATTTCCACTTTCATCCAGAACAATGCCTTGACAATATCTTCGCCCCTAGTAAGACACAATTAGAGAAGAAGAGTTAGAAAATCTGTGAATACATACCTGGAATGGAAAATGTTCAGGAGGTGGTAGAGGAGTTTCCAAATGTAAGGGACAGTGTAAACACTCCACAAACATCGAGCTATGCTGGCATTAAGACTTCTTGAGAAACTGCCTCTGAGGTTGGGCACTTGAAGTATATGTTGTTGTCAGGAGCTTTAGCTCCCTGTGTACGGAGACCATCAAAGCTGGGTCTGCATCTATGTGACCTGGAGGATATGGTTTCTTATTTTCTAATGAACATGAGGAAGCAGTGATGAATTCTCTCTTTGTAGATAAACTGTGGCCACTGGGGGCTAAGTGTCTCCCTGTGTGGACTTTGAAGCCATTTGGTCATCCTCCAATTTTCGTGGTGTTTCTTGCAGCTGCACTGGGTGTTTTGTATTTGCTTCACAACATACAAGGATTTCAAATGGGTCACAGTGCTGGTGGGAGTCCTGTAAGGTGTGGTGGGTCAGGGTCTTCAGGAGAATGCACCAACCAGGCTTCTATCCCACATTGCTTGCTCCCTTGACCATAGCAACCTGATTCTGAACATTGCCCTGAAACCTGTCCATATAACCAGATGCCTTTTCATATAATTTTCTGCTGGCTGCACCAAATCAGTCACAAGCCATTTGGAAGCCAATGACACACCCACATGGCCACACCACAAATATATTATCAGACAACTGCACACCACTGCTCTAGGCTCACTACTCAGCAGGCTCCAACTTACTGGCATCTCTGTTCTACACCATTGTCAAGAAATCCAGTCAATCAAGGCACTGTCTTGTACACTCATGAGCAGCAATAGGACATCCAATGGTTCTCCAGTGCCACCTCATCATTGGGAATTTCAAAAATTTCATGGTATTTATCTATCCATTGTTCAAGAATGAAGTTGGAGGCACTTTGGGGTTTCCATTCATCCAAGAACCATGAAATGGTGTGGAAGCTCATTTCAATGAAAGCTCTGGAGATCTCTCACAGGCAAGGCTTCCCAAAGAGTGGTCAAAATGTCACATGCAGACAGGCCCATTGAGGTCTAAAATGTGAGGTCCATGTGTGTTTTGACTCTTAAATATAGCTGCCAAGTCTTTCAGAATAAAATCATGTGATATCCTGGCTGAGATTCTCAGTGCTCTGTGGAAAGCCACCCAGGGCCCAATCTCAGGTTTCAAGGGTGACTCTCATGCGTGTCCTCCTATAATCCCAACACAATTAATGGCAATACTTCTCTGAGGTCAGTTCCAGAACTCAGTCTCGAAGGAGAATCACACCAGAGTTCAAGCCCATGTGGACCCAGTCATCTCTTCCAACCGCCACACAAATGACCACAATTGAAACCAAAACTTTCCCACATGACCCTCATCTTCTTCCATATAGACACTCATCATAAACTCTTGCTGGAGGTTTCCATTAGGAGCGCAGCCCAAGACAATGTCCAAAATATGCACCCTTGCCCGTCATTTGCCTAAAGTGAGCGTGGCCTTGACACCCTTCCTGTAAACCAGGAGTGATCAAATAGGCCTGCCTTTAATACTGCTCTGCTTCTCCAATTTGAGGCCTACTGACTGTCAGGTATAGATTCTTTATGTGATTTGGCATCATCGGAGAACCCAAGCACTTGTGCAGGAGTTCAAAGAACTCATTTGACCCAGAGGATCCTATTCTCACTTGATGGAGGTCAGGAACCTAACAGAGGAAGGCAGGAAACTTCAATTACAATGACTGATATTTTTACCATTTTTGTTTTCAATACACACATGGGAACTTTCTTTATATCCATCAGGTGCTGAGAATCTAATCCATAGCCTGACCCAGAGCCAAGCGGCTGATTCAGACACATCCCTTTCGAAAGCAATTAAGCAAAGCACCACAGATGATGCCCATTCATTTGCATTTAAAAACTGTTTACTTCAGGCTTCAAAAAGGAGTGGCCTGAGGTAAGGACCTTCCTGATATTCAGGGCAACAGAAAAATAGGTAAGCAGAAGGCCCAAAACAGTGTTTCTCCACTGAGACTTTCCTGGTCACACTGATATCTGAGTTTCCTGAGATGCTCGCCATTCCATTCAGCTATCCAGTACATGGCCATGTCACAGAGCTTGGAGGTGTTACATATCTTGGACACAAAACCATGAGCCTATTCTGGGTAGTGGCCAAAATTTAGGAAGAAAACAGGAACTTAGGATGATAGTAGGGGTGGCCCATCCATAAGGCAACCTGCAGTCCAGTCATAAATTGGGTAGGATGAATGCTGGAAAACTTTCTTCTAGACAGGACATATCCATTGATGCATTCTCTTTTCTCATGTCTACAACCACGGACACAGTGAGATACACAGATATAGAAACACTCACCTTTTCAAACGACTTTTTAGAAACAGTCCACTCCAAACCAAACAAACCGCCTTTCCTACCTATTCTCAGAACATGAGACAAAACCACAAACTCACACCCAGACCCACAAAGGCACTTCCTTCCCCCAATATGTCTGTGATTATCGGGAGTGTCCTCTGTCTGTGGACCATATTGTTACCCCGAACTGGCCTGCCCTGTCTCAGATCTGGTCTCCGTGGCCAAATCTGTGAAGTTGTCAGGAACCAGCGATGACCAACTACCTGCTTTCTTAGGAAAGGACCCTCTTCATCGCTGTCCTGGCATTTGGCCATTCTCACATCAGTAGGTACCAAAAAAAGACTCTCTGCCCTTGGTAAAACCAAACATGTGATCCCACTGGGACTGTGACTGGGACTGGCTCTGGATGCCTGGCTTCCTTGATCCCAAGTTCAGAGAGTTCCATCACCAAGTAAGTTAGGTGAAGTCACTTTCTTCATGAAATGAATGAGGTCACTGCCTTGGCAACCACTTTGTCCTAGCAGTTGCTGCCAAGGGTCCCATGAGATGGAGGCTGTTCCTACTTTCTGTGACACTGTCACAAGTTAGAATGGTATATCAACCATATGCACCGGGGAACTTCTCTCCATACAGGCATGCTTTGGTCCATCTTCTCTACATTAAGAAGAGAGAGGCTGATTCAGACACATCCTTTCATCCTGTCCAGGTTCTTTACCATGTCAGAAGACTTTTGCTCTCTTTGGTACTACATAGCTGCCTACAACTTCTCCAAGGATCATTTCTGCATTGACCTTTGAGGTTCTCAGCAGGTGGAAGATCCCCTACATTCCTGTATTGTAAGACCAACTCTGTCCCTGCTCCTCTGTAAAGTTAGATTGAGGGAACAGCGTATGGTTAGGGTTAATAACAGGTTCGATTTCGGTTAGGAATCATTCTGCGGGATGAATAATGTTATTGGGAACCTGCGATATTTAAAAGAATATAAAGGTGAAATATAAGTTTGAAAACCCAAATCTATGTAAGTTTTGAAGCCCAGAAGTGTATTGGGCCCTTGGGTAGGATACTTAGCTTTGAATTATGTTCTGCACAGATGTCTCTGATTAATCGCTATACAATGGCATAGGACCTTTACCTTGGATGATTGAATGTTGAAGAGAACATGCAGTCAAAAAGGGATAATCGGTAGGATTAGGAAGATAGTCAGAAGGTTTAGAAAGAAGAGTGAGTATAGGATTTGGACCAAAAGTTTTTTAGCAATAGGGTTTCGGGTAGAGAGTGAATGTAAATGTCAGCACATGTGAAGAGTCATTCACAATGATGAACTGGGGAAAATATGTATGAAAGTAAATATCAATTGAGACAAAAGGAAATCAGGCAAAGTATAATGTGAGTTATAGGATTAGACATTTTCAACAGGGTTGAGGTTGAATATATAATCTTAGCAAGAAACAAATATGTAGTCACAAATTGGATTGACATTTGAGAGCATTAGGCAACCTGGACATGGATGTTATTACTAATCCATGCACACTTTCCATTTAGGCTTTGGTACAATCATAAGTGTGACCTTTGCATTTTGTGTCCATAATATTACTGTGATAAAATATATATGTAGATCAGGTGACATGAGTATATCTTCCACCATTTCTGGGAGCAATATTTTGAAGACGTATAAATTAGTATTGGGGGTACAAAGAGGTGTACCCTGTTTCTATGAATATACAGATAATGCATGAATAGAACATACTCTGAATAAAACATATACTCATTCCACTATAAATAATGAATTGAATTGATGTCTGAAAATATACAGGAAATCAAATATTGATATACAGACATTCATTACAACCAGTTATACATCAATGATAATATTAGTATTAGGATTTTCATGAAGAGTATGTAAGTTTCGCTTCAAAATTGATTTTGGAAATCGAAAATAATGTGTTTGGAAAGAAGTCTCATGAAAAGACCAGTAAAGCAACATGGAGGAATACATGTGTTCAGAAGCAGGAAGTGATTGAAAGTGAAACAAATTCCTATATATTTTTGAAATTTTGGATGAAATATATATACTATGATGTGCATAAACTGAAGAAATAATAATGTCCCATTGTTGAATAAATATGAATGTCAAAATATATATCATGTCCCATAGGAATCTGCTTGCGTTGATGTTAAACTGGGTCAGTTACTGTAGAAATATTAGGATTTGTATACACCATTCACTGAAGTTAGTTGTCAGTAATAGGAAACAAATATGAATTTCAGGTGGATGAATATTTTAGAAAATAATCTTGTGAAAAGTTGATTATAAATCCACATAAATGAATATGAATGAATTTAGGGAGTGTATAATAAGTCACATATATTACATATTTTGAAAAATCTGGAGAGTATATATATATATATATATATATATATATATATATATATATATATATATATATACACAGAGAGAGAGAGAGACATTAAAAACTAGCAATATATATGCCAATCAAAATTCATCATGAAATATATATCATACACAGATCCAAAAATATTCATTATACTGAACATGGATTTATGTATAATGTTGTTCAACTAGAAAGTTCACCCATAGTTTGAAATTTCAGTTCCAACAGCATTTACGAGGAGTGATCTCTTCTCACAATTTGTATCTGCCAAGTCAAACACCTCACAAGAATATACGTGTGGTACCAGGTAGAAATCTATATGTGCATATAAAAATACATGTGCTTAATAGGCTACAGAGAAAGGGAGAAAGGAATTCACATATTTGTTAACTTTAAAAACTCATGGAGAACTATTTCAAAAAAAAATTTGCAAGATTTATAACTCCTACCCTATATTATGCAAAAGGCAAGTCCTAGTATACACCTTGCCTCCACTGAACTGCTTGTACTTCTTTTCTGTTTTTTGTTATTTTTCTCCATCATATTAGGATTAGTAGTCAGAGTCTAGTTGGGAATTGGTTTGGTTCAGAGATTCAGTGTTTTGAAGGGAAATTGAAAAATGTATCCAATGCCTATGCAAATATGTGCTACCCAAAATCTTCCCACTCTCATCCAGAACAATGCCTTGACATTATCTTTTACCAAAGTAAGACACAGTTAGAGGAGAAGAGTTAGAAAATGTGTGAATACATATCTGGAATGGAATATGCTCAGGAGTTCACAACCTTGGAGGTGGTAGCAGAGTTCAAAAAAGTAAGGCAAAAGGTAAACACTCCTCAAACATGGAGCTCTGCTGGCGGAAAGAATTCTTGAGAAACTGCCTCTGAGGTTGGTCACTTGAAATATATGTTGTTTTCAGGAGATTTAGTTCTTTTGTAGAGAGACCATCAAAGCTGGTTCTGCATATATGTGACCTGTAAGACATGGTTTCTTATTTTTCATTGAACATGTGGCAGCAGTGCTAAATTCTTTTTTTGTAGCTAAACTGTGGACACTGGGGCTAAGTTTCTCCCTGTGTTAACTGGGAAGACATTTGTTCATCCTCCACTTTTAGTGGTGTTTCTTGCTGCGGCATTGGGAGTTTGGTATTTGCTTCACGAAATAAAGGAGTTCAATTGGGACACATTGCTGGAGGGAGTTTAGTCACGTGTGGTGGGTGAGGGTTTGCAGGAGAATGCAATAACCAGGCTTCTATCCCACATAGCTTGCCCCCTTGATCATAGCAACGTGATTCTGAACATTTCCCTGAAACCTGTCCATATAACAAGATGCCTTTACCTATTGGGTCTGTTGGCTGTAACCATATCAGTCACAAGCCATTTGGAAGCCAATGGCAGATCCACGTGGCCCCACCACAGATGTTTTGTCACACATCTGTCCACCACTGCTCTAGGCCCACTAATCATCAGGCGACAACTAACTGGCATCTCTGTTCTTCACCATTTTCATGAAACCATGTCAATCAAGGCACTGTCTGGTATACTATGATCAGCATCAGGACATCCAAAGGTTTTCCAGTGCCACCTCGTCATGGAAATTTCAAAAATTTTATGGTATTTATCTAGCCATTATTCAAGGAAGAAGTTGTAGTCACTGTGGGTTTCAATTCATTCAGGAACCATTAAATGTTAAGGAAGCTCATTTCAATAAAAGCTCTGGAGAACAATCACAGGCAAGGCATCCCAAATAGTGGCCAAAAGGTCACATGAAGCCAGGACCATTGAGGTCTACAATGTGAGGTCCATGTGTGTTTTGACTCTCAACTATGGCTGCCAAGTTTTTCAGAATAAAATCATGTGATATTCTGGCTGAGATTCTCAGTGTTCTGTGGAAAGCCACCCTTGGCCTAGATCTCAGTTTCCAAGGGCGACTCTCATGCGTGGCCTCCTAACATCCCCACACAATCCATGGCAATACTTCTCTGAGGTCAGTTCTACAACTCAGTCTCTAAGGAGTATTACACCAGAGTACAAGCCGAGGTGGACCCAGTCATCCCTTCCAACTGCCACACAAATGACCAAAATTAAAACCAAAACATTCCCACATGGCCCTCATCTTCTTCCACATAGACCCTCATTATAACCTCTGGCTGGAGATTTCCATGAGGGGTACAGCGCAAGAGAGTGTCCAAAATAAGCTCCCTTGGCCCTCATTTGCCTAAAGTCAGGGTGGCCTGGACACCATACCTGTGAACCAGGAGTGATCAAATAGGCCTGCCATTACAACTGCTCTGCTTCTCCAATTTGAGGCCTACTGACTGTTGGGTTTAGATTCTTTATGTGAAGTGGAATCATGAGAAAACCCACGCACCTCTGCATGGCTTTGAAAAACTCATTTGACCCAAAGGATCCCTATACTCACTTGATGATTGTCTGCAACCTAATAGAGGAAGGAGAGAGACATCATCCACAATGACTGAATTTTGCCATTTTGGTTTTGGATGCACACATGGGATCTTTCTTTATATCCATCAGGTGCTGAGAATCTAAGCCACAGCCTCACACAGGGCCAAGAGGCTGATTCAGACACATCCCTTTCAAAGCAATTAAGCAAAGAGCCACAGGTGATGCCCAATCATTTCCATATGAAAACTGTTTTTTTCATGCTTCACAAAGGGGTGGCCTGAGGCAAAGACCTTCCTGTCATTCAGTGAAACAGAAAAATAGGTAAGCAAAAGGCACAAAACATGGTTTCTCCACTGAGACTTACCTGGTCACACTGATATCTGAGTTTTCTAAGATGCTCGCCATTACCTTCAGCTATTCAGTACATGGCCATGTGACAGAGCTTGGGGTGGTACCTATCTTGGACACAAAACCATGAGACTATTCTGCAGATTGGTCAGAATTCAGGAAGAAATCTGAAACTTAGGAAGATATTAGGTGTTGCCCATCGATAAGGCAACCTGCAGTGCAGTCATAAATTGGGCAGGATGAATGCTGGGAAGCTTTCTACTAGACAGGACACATTCATTGATGCATTCTTTTTTCTAATGTCTACAACCACGGACACAGTGTTATACACAGACATAGAAACACTTGCCTTGTCAAACGACTATCTAGAAACAGTCCACTGCAAACCAGACATACCAGCTTTTCTACCTATTCTAAGAAAATGAGACAAAACCACAAACTCACACCCACAAACACAAAGGCACCTCCTTCTCCAAGTAAGTCTGTGAATATCCAGAGTGTCCTCTGACTGGCGGGCCCTACTATGTTCCCCCGAAATGGCCTGTACTGTGTCAGATCTGGTCTCCTTGGCCAACTCTGTGAAGTTGTTAGGAGCCAGCGGTGAGCCACTACCTAGTTACTAAGGAAAGGCCCGTCTTCAGAGCTCTCCTGGCATTTGGCCATCCTCACATCAGTAGGTACCAAAAAAGACAGAATCTGTCATTAGTAAAACTAAACAAGTGAGCCCACTGGGACTGGGACTGGGACTCTCTCTGGATGCCTGGCTTCCTGGATCCCAAGTTCAGAGAGTTCCATCACCAAAGAAGTAAGGTAGGTCACTTCCTTCAGGAACTGAATAGGTCAATGGCTTGGCAAACACTTTGTCCTAATTGTTGCTTCCAAGGGTCCCATGAGATGGAGGCTGCCCCTACTTCCTGTGACACTGTCACAAGTTAGAATGGCATATCAACCATAGACACACGGGAACAGCTCTCCACACAGACCTTGTTTGGTCCATCTTCTCTACATTAAGAAGAAAGTGGCTGATTCAGACACATCCCTTCATCCTGACAAGGTTGTTTGCCATGGAAGATGACTTTTGCTCTCTCAGGACCTTCATAGCTGCCTACCTCTTTTCCAGGGATCATGTCTGCATGGACCTTTGAGGTTCTCAGCAGGTGGAAGATCCCCTACATTCCTGTATTGTAAGACCAACTCTGTCCCTGCTCTTCTGTAAAGTTAGATTGAGGGAACAGTGTATGTTTAGGGTCAATAACATGTTGGATTTAGTTTAGGAATCATCCTGCAGAATGAATAATGGTATTTGAAACTGGATATTTACCAGAATATGTATGTGAAATATAAGTGTGAAACCAGAAATCTAGGTAACATTTGAAGCCCAGAAGGGCATTGGACCCTTGATTGTGATACTTAGCATTGAATTGCATTCTGCACAGAGGTCTCAGATAGATCAATATACAATGGCATAAGACCTTGTACCTTGCTTGATTGAATGTAGAAGAGAACAACCAGTCAAAAAAGGATAGTCGGTCGGATTAGGAAGATATTCGGTAGGTTTACAAAAAGAATGAGTATAGGATTAGGAAGAAAAGTTTATTAGCAATAGGTTATCGATTAGAGTGTGAATGTAAATGTCAGCACATGTGAAGAGTCAGTCACAATGATGAACTGGGGAAAATATGTAGGAAACAGAAATAGAGCCATAATGAAATCAGGCAATGTATAAAGTGAGGGATAGGATTAGACATTTTCAGTAGGGTTGAGTTTGAATATATAATCTTAAGAAGAAACAAATATGTAGTCACCAATAGGATTGACATTTGACAGCATTAGGCAACATGGACATGGATGTTTTTAGTAATCCATGTTTACTTTCCTTTTAGGCTTTGGTACAAACATAAGTGTGACCTTTGCATTTTGTGTTACGAATATTTCTGTGATTAAATGTATAAGTAGATCAGGTGACATGAGTATTTCTTCCACCATTTCAGGGAGCAATATTTTGAAGACGTATAAATTAGTATTGGGGGTATAAAGAAGTGTACACTGCGTCTATGAATATAGAGATAATGCATGAATAGACCATTCTGTGAATAAATAATATAACTCTTTTCACTTTAAATAATGGATTGAATTTTTATCTGAAAATATATAAGAAATCCTATATTGGTATGCAATCATTAATTCCAACCAGTTATACATCTAATGGTAATATCAGAGTTATAATTTATCATAAAGTTTATGTGAGTTTTGCTTCAAAAGTGATTATGGAAATTGAAAGTCATGTGTCTTGAAAGAAGTCTCATGAAAAGACCTGTCAAGAAACATGGAAGAATACATGTGTCCTGAAGGAGGAAGTGATTGAAAGTGAAGCAAATTCCTATAAATTTGCGAACTTGTGGGGAAATCTTAAGAGCCCCTCCCAGCTCTCCCTTGAGCACGATATCCAGACCGAGGGAATTAGGAGTGGCACGGGACTCGTGGTGCAGACCTCCAGGCCACCGCTCCCACCAGTGCTGAAAACTGAAGTCTCTTGCTCCAGCTTCCGGGGGCATGGCTTCCGGAGTGCAAGCAAATTCGCTGGGGGTTCTCAGGCCTAAGCTCTAAAAACTTAGGGTCTGAGGGAGACAAACAGGGAGATTGTGCCCAGGCGTTCATGAAAACAGGGCTCCTAGGAGCAGCAGACCTCGCATGTAGCCAGTATTGTGGTGAGTGTCACAGGTGAGTGGGGCCTGGCTTGAGGAAACACAAAAGAAGGCCCTAGGCACTCAGGATTGGACACCCACCCAGTGTGGGAGGAATAGCTGCTGCACAGTGATTGGTTCCCACCTATTGAAAGGAGAAGCTTGGCCCAGTGGGCACAGCTCTACCTAATGGAAAAAAAAGTTTATTGCAATCTATGACTGCATTTATTATTATTATTATTTTATTAGTTTGTTTTTTTTTGTTTTTGTTTTTGTTTTGATTTGTTTTATTTTCATTTTTTGTTGCTGTTCTTTAACTTTTTAAAAATGTTTTTAATTTTTTTTAATTTTTTCTTTTGTTATTATTATTTTTTAAAATTTTAATTTTATATTATCATAATCATTTTTTAAAAAAATCATTTTCTTTCTTTATTTTCTATTTTTTCTATTGTCTTTTCATTTCTTTTCAATTTTCTTATTTCCTATTCCTTGCATTCTACCTGCCTACTCTCATTCTCTTTAGTGACTTTTTCCCTTCCCTTCTAAAATCTTTCCTCCCAAGCATCAAATAAATTTATAAGAGTAAACAGTAACTAAGCAGTCAAACAGAACAAGAAGTAACATGAGCAGCATAAACAAGCAAGGAAGAAAAGGAGTACAAACCACGAAGGACACCCTAAATATTCAGGAGGACCTAGAGTCCTCAGAAAAATGGTCATATAAAGAACTCAAGGAATACCTTAGACAGATGGAATAGAAACTTAAAGAGGATACGAGACAGAAAATCCAAACAGTAAAAGAAAACATTGAAAATGAATTACATAAACAGATAAAAGAAAAAGTTAAGCATCTTTATCAGAGGATAGAGATTATAAAAAAATCAAACAATAATTCTAGAAATGAAGGAAATGATAAACCAAATTAAGAACTCCATTGAGAGTATCACTAACAGAGTGGAGCAAGTAAAAGCCAAAAGGTCAGATAATGAAGACAAAATATATCATCTTGAAACGAGTCCAGCCAACTCAGAAAGGCTGGCAAAAAAATCAAAAGAAAAACATCCAAGAGATTTGGGATAACATAAAAAAATAACACACTTACGAGTCATCAGGATAGAGGAAGGTACAGAGACTCAAACCAAGGGAATGAGAAAACTGCTGAATGAAATAATTACAGAAAACATTCCAGAAATAAAAAAGGAAATGGATATACAAATTGTAGCTGCATACAGGACAAGAGCACACAAAATCACAGTAGACCAATGCCAAGACACATTGTTATGAAGATATCCAATATAGAGAACAAAGAGAAAATAATAAATCTACAAGAGAATGGAGGCAGAATACATTCAGTGGTAAACAAATAAGGTTAACAATGGATATTTCATCACAGACGCTGAAAGCGAGAAGATCCTGGAAAAATGTATATCAAACACTGAAAGACAATGGATGCCAACCAAGAATTATGTATCCAGCATAATTAACCATCAGGTCCAACAACGAAATAAGAATCTTTCATGATAAACAAAAGCTAAAAGAATTTGAAGCCAGAAAACAAGCATTGCAAAGCGTCTTGAGCAAAACACTACACAAGAAAGAAATGAAAAACAACAACCAAAACCATCAGTGGGAAGTACCTTGGTAATGACACAGGCAGGGTGAAAGCTTGTCATGGAGAAACAAACTAAATTAAAAAAAATATGAATAATCAAACATGGCTGGCATACAAACCATACATCAATAGTAACTCTGAATGTAAATGGCTTAAAGTCTCCAATAAAGCGACATAGGCTGGTAACTTGGATTAAATAAACAAATCCAACAATATGTTGCCTCCAGGAGACACATCTGAAATGCAAAGACACACAGGCTGAAGGTGAAAGGTTGGGAGAAAATACACCATGCACACTTATCCTCATAAACAAGCAGGGGTGGACATCCTCATATCGAATAAAATCGACTTCAAGACTAAGTTAATCAAAAGGGATAAGGAAGGACATTATATACTGTTATAAGGAACCATTCACTAACAAGACATAACAATTATCAATATTTATGCACTAAATAATGGTGCTACGTTGTTCATGAAACAAATTCTCCTCAAGCTCCAGGATGAAATAGACCACAACACAATAATTATGGGTGACTTCAACACACATCTATCATCATTGGACAGATCCTTCAAACAAAAGTTGAATAAAGAAAGTATAGAACTCAATATCACAATCAATAACCTACATGTAACTAACATATATAGAATATATCAACCATCATCAAGTGGATATACTTTTTTTCTCAGCAGCACATGGATCCTTCTCAAAAATAGACAATATATGATGCCATAGGGCAACCCTCAGTAAATATAAAGGTGTGGAGATAATACCATGCATTTTTTCTGATCATAATGGAATGAAACTGGAAATCAATGATAAAAGAGGAAGGAAAAATCCTACATCACATGGAAAATGAACAATATGTTACTGAATGATCAGTGGGTTAGAGAAGATATAAAGGAGGAAATCAAAAAATTCTTAGAGATACATGAAAATACAGACGCAACATATCGGAATCTATGGGACACAATGAAAGCAGTTTTAAGAGGGAAATTCATTGCCTGGAGGTCATTCCTGAAAAAAAGTAAAACCGAACAAATAAATGAGCTCACACTTTAACTCAAAGCCCTAGAAAAGGAAGAGCAAAACAACAGAAAATGTAGCAGAAGGCAAGAAATAATTAAAATCAGAGCAGAAATCAACGAAATTGAAACAAAAGAAACTACTGAAAAAATTAACAAAACTAAAAGGTGGTTCTTCGAAAAAATATATATGTTCGACAGACCCTTAGCCATGCTAATGAAGAGAAGAAGAGAGAGAACTCAAATTACTAACATATGGGATGAAAAAGGCTATATTACAACAGATGCTTCCGAAATACAGAAGACAATTAGAAATTATTTGGAAAACCTATATTCCAATAAAATAGAATATAGTGAAGACATCAACAAATTTCTTAAGTCATATGATTTGCCCAGACTGAGTCAGGAGGATACACACAATTTAAACAGACCAATGTCAATGGATGAAACAGAAGAAGCAATCAAAAGACTACCAACCAAGAAAAGCCCAGGAACGGATGGCTATACAGCGGAGTTTTACAAAACATTTAAAGAAGATTTAATACCAATACTTTTCAAGTTATCTCAGGATAGAGAAAAAGAGGGAGCTCTGCCAAATTCATTCTATGAGGCCAACATCACGCTGATTCCGAAATCAGAAAAAGACACCTCAAAGAAAGAAAACTACAGACCAATATATCTGATGAACCTACATGCAAAAATCCTCAATAAAATTCTGGCGAATCGAATACAAAGGCACATCAAATAATTAGAAATTGTTTTGAAAATCATTATTCCAATAAAATAGAAAATAGTGAAGACATCGATAAATTTCTTAAGTCATATGATTTTCCCAAACTGGGTCAGGAGGATACACACAATTTAAACCGACCAATATCAATGGATGAAATAGAAGAAGCAATCAAAAGACTACCAACCAAGAAAAGCCCAGGAACGGATGGCTATACAGCGGAGTTTTACAAAACCTTTGAAGAAGAATTTATACCAATACTTTTCAAGTTATTTCAGGAAATAGAAAAAGAGGGAGCTCTGCCAAATTCATTTTATGAGGCCAACATCACCCTAATTCCAAAACCAGAAAAAGACAACTCAAAGAAAGAGAACTACAGACCAATATATCTGATTAACCTACATGCAAAAATCCTCAATAAATATCTGCCTAATCGAATACAAAGGCACATCAAAAAAATTTTTCACCAGGATCAAGTAGGATTCATCCCTGGGATGCAACGATGGTTCAATATACGAAAATCAATAAATGTTATTCATCACATCAATAGACTTAAAGATAAGAACCATATGATCATCTCGATAGACGCAGAAAGCATTTGACCAAGTACAGCATCTCTTTATGTTCAAAACATTAGAAAAATAGGGATAACAGGAACTAACCTCGACATTTTAAAAGCTATCTATGCTAAGTCTCAGGCTAGCATCATTATGAATGGAGAAAAATTGAAGGCATTCCCTCTAAAATCTGGAACAAGACAGGGATGCCCTCTGTCACCAGTTCTATTCAATATAGTTCTCGAAACACTGGCCAGAGCAATTAGACAGACGAAAGAAATCAAAGGCATAAAAATAGGAAAATAAGAACGTAAATTATCACTATTTCCTGGTTACATGATTCTATACATAGAAAACCCAAAGGGGTCTACAAAAAAATCTACTAGAACTAATAAATGAATTCAGCAAAGTGGCAGGATATACAATCAAAACGCATAAATCAAAGGCATTTCTGTATATCAGTGACAAACTTCTGAAACAGAAATGAGGAAAAACACTCCATTCACAATATCGTCAAAAAAATAAAATACTTGAATATCAACCTAACAAAAAAGGTGAAAGACTTATACAATGAAAACTACAGAACCCTAAAAAGGGAAGTAGAAGAAGATCTTAGAAGATGGAAAAATATTTCCTGTTCCTGGATAGGCAGAACTAACATCATCAAAATGGCGAAATTACCAAAAGTTTTCTATAGGTTTAATGCAATGCCAATCAAAATCCCAAAGGCATTTCTTGTAGAAATAGATAAAGCAATCATGGAATTCATATGGAAAAATATAAGACCCAGAATAGCAAAAGCAATTCTAGCAGGAAGTGTGAATCAGGCGATATAGCGATACCAGACTTAAAACTATACTACAGAGCAATAGTAACAAAAACAGCATGGCACTGGTACCAAAACAGGCGGGTTGACCAATGGGTACAGAATAGAGGACACAAAGACTAATTCACAAAGCTACAACTATGCTATATTTGATAAAGGAGCTAAAAGCATGCAATAGAGGAAATATAGCATCTTCAACAAATGTTTTTGTATAAAATGGAAATCCATATGCAACAAAATGAAACCGAATCCCCTCCTCTTGCCATGCACAAAAGTTAACTCAAAGTGGATCAAGGAGCTAGATATCAAATAAGAGACTCTGCATCTGATAGAAGAAAAAGTTGGCTCTGATCTACATAATGTGGGGTCGGGCTCCAAATTCCTTAACAGGACACCCATAGCAGAAGAGTTAATAACAACAATCATCAAATGGGACTTACTTAAACTGAAAAGTTTTTTTCTCAGCAGGATAAAAAATGAGAGAGGTAAATAGGGAGCCTACATCATGGGAACAAATTTTTACTCCTCACACTTCAGATAGAGCCCTAATATCCAGAGTATACCAAGAACTCAAAAAATTAGACAATAAGATGATAAATAACCCAATCAAAAATGGGCCATGGACCTGAACCAACACTTCTCAGAGGAGGACATACAATCAATCAGTAAGTACATGAAAAAATGCTCACCATCTCTAGCAGTCAGAGAAATGCAAATTAAAACCACCCTAAGATACCATCCTACTCTAGTAAGATTGGCAGCCATTATGAGGTCAAACAACAACAAGTGCTGGCGAGGATGTGGAGAATAGGGTACTCTTATACATTGCTGGTGGGACTGCAAACTGTTGTGGCAACTTTGAAAAGCAGTATGGAGATTCCTGGGAAAGCTGGGAATGGAACCACCTTTTGACCCAGCTATTGCCCTTCTCAGACTATTCCCTGAAGACCTTAAAAGAGCATATTACAGGGATACTGCCACATCGATGTTCATAGCAGCACAATTCAAAATTGCTAGACTGTGGAACCAACCCAGATGCCCTTCAGTAGATGAATGGATAAAAAAAATGTGGTATTTATACACCATTGAGTATTATGCATCATTAAAAAATGACAAAATCATTGAATTTGCAGGGAAATGGATGGCACTAGAGCAGATTATGCTTAGTGAAGCTAGCCAAACCCTAAAAAACAAATAAAAATGTCTTCTTTGATATAATGAGAGCAACTAACAACAGAGCAGGGAGGAAGAGCAGGAAGAAAAGATCAACATTAAACAGAGACATGAGGTGGGGGGCGGAAAGAGAGAGATAAAGGAAATTGCATGGTAATGGAGGGAGACCCTCATTGTTACACAAAATTACATATAAGAGGTTGTGAGGGGAATGGGAAAATAAACAAAGATATAAATGTATTACAGTAGATGGGGTAGAGAGGGAAGATGGGAGGGGAGCAGGGATAGTAGAGGATAGAAAATGTAGCAGAATACAACAGTTACTAATAGGGCATTATAAAAATGCGGATGTGTAACAGATATGATTCTGCAATCCGTACTTGGGATAAAAATGGGAGTTCAAAACCCACTTGAATCTAATGTATGAAATATAATATGTCAAGAGCTTTGTAATGTTTTGAACACCCAATTAAAAAAATAAAATAATAATATGAAATAAAATAATTAAAAAAAAACACATGGAGAAATATTTCACTGTCATCCAGAACAATGCCTTGACATTACCCTCGCCCCAAGTAATTCATCATTAGAGGAGAAGAGTTCGAAAATCTGGGAATACATAGCTGGAATTTAATATGCTCAAAAGTTCACAACCTTGGAGGTGGTAGAGTAGTTTACTAAAGTAAGGGACAGGGTAAACACTCCACAAATATGGAGCTCTGCTGGCCTAAAGACTTCTTCAGAAACTGCCTCTGAGGTTGGGCACTTGAAATATATGTTGTTGTCAGGAGCTTTAGATTCCTTTGTAATGAGAGCATCAAAGCTGGGTCTGCATCTATGTGACCTGGAGGACATGGTTTCTTATGTTCCAATGAACATGAGTCAGCAGTGCTGAATTCAATCTTTGTAGGTAAACTGTGGTCACTGGGGGCTAAGTGTATCCCCGTGTGGACTGTGAAGCCATTTGGTCATCCTCCACATTTTGTGGTGTTTATTGCTGCTGCACTGGTAGTTTGGTATTTTCTTCACAAAATACAAGGAGTCCAACTGGGACAAAGTGTTGGAGGGAGTTTCTCAAGTGTGGTGGGTCAGGGTCTGCAGGAGAATGCACCCACCAAGGTTCTATTCCAAATAGCTTGCCTCTTGACCATAGCAACGTGATTCTGAACATTGCCCTGAAACCTCTCCAAATAAAAATACGCCTTTACATATAAGGGTCTGCTTGCCGCACCATGTCAGTCACAAGCAATTTGGAAGCCAAAGGAAGATCCACATGGCCCCACCACAGATGATTTATCACACACCTGCCGACTGCAGCTCTATGCCCAATACTCAGCAGGCTCCAAATTACTGGCATCTCTGCTCTACACCATTTTCTTGAAACCCAGTCCATCAGGCACTATCTAGTATACTCATAGTCAGCAACAGGATATCCAAAGTTTCTCCAGTGCCACCTGGTCATGGAAATTTAAAAAAATTTCACCGTATTTATCTAGCCATTTTTCAAGGATGAAGTTGAAGGCACTGTGGGTTTCACTTCATTCAGGAACCATTAAATGGTGAGGATGCTCATTTCAATGAAAGCTCTGGAGAACTCTCATAAGCAAGGCTTCCCAAAGAGTGGCCAATGATCACATGAAGCTAGGCGCATTGAGGTCTACAATGTGAGGTCCATGTGTGTTTTGACTCTCAACTAATAAAATTATGTGATACCCTGGCTGAGATTCCCAGTGCTCTGTGCAAAGCCAACCTGGGCCTAGATCTCAGTTTCCAAGGGCAAATCTCATGCGTGGCCTCCTAAAATCCCAACACAATTCATGGCAATACTTCTCTGAGGTCAGTACCACAACTCAGTATCTAATGGGAATCACACCAGAGTTCCAGCCCAGGTGGACCCAGTCGTCACTTCCAACCGCCACCCAAATGACCACAATTAAAACCAAAACACTCCCACATGACCCACATCTTCTTCCATATAGACACTCATCATAACTTCTGGCTGGAGGTTTCCATAAGGGGCTCCGCCCAAGCCAGTGTAAAAATAAGCTCCCTTGCCCCTTAATTTGACTAAACTCAGGGTGGCCTGTACACCCTTCCTGTGAACCAGATGTGATCAAATAGGCCTGCCATTAATACTGCTCCGCTTCTCCAATTTGAGGACTACTGACTGTGGGTTTTAGATTCTTTATGTGAACTGGAGTCATGATAAAACCCAAGCACCTATGGGATAGAATCTGCAGGGCGTTGAGGAACTCATTTGACACAAAGGATCCCTATTCTCACTTGATGGAGGTCACAAACCTTACAGAGGAAGACGAGAGACTTCATCCACAATGACTGCTCTTTTTGCCACTTTGGTTTTGGATGTACACATGGAATCTTTCTTTAGATCCATCAGGTGATGAGAAACTAAGCAACAGCCTCACACAGGGCCAATGGTCTGAATGAGACACATCTTTTTCAAAGCAATTAAGCAAAGAGCCACAGGTGATCCATTCATTTCCATTTGAAAACTGTTTTCTTCAGGCTTCACAAAGGGGTGGCCAAAGGCAAAGACCTTCCTGACATTCAGGGCAACAGAACAATAGGTAACCAAAAGGCCCAAAGCAGGGTTTCTCCACTGAGACTTTAATGGTCACAGTGATTTCTGAGTTTTCTGCGATTCTCGCCATTCCCTTCAGCTATCCAGTACATGGCCATGTCACAGAGCTTGGAGGTGGTATATATCTTGCACAAAAACCATGAGCCTATTCTGGAGAGTGGCCAGAATTCAGGAAGAAAAGTGGAACTTAGGAAGATAGCAGGTGTAGCCAATTGATAAGGCAAGCCGCAGTCCATTCATAAATTGTGCAGGATGAATTCTGGGAAGCTTTCTACTAAACAGGACACATCCATTGATCCAATATCTTTTCTAATGTCTACAACCATGGATAACAGTGGGATACACAGACATAGAAACACTCGCCTTGCCAAACGACTTACTAGAAACAGTTCACTCCAAACCAAACAAACTGCCTTCCTTGCCTATTCTCAGAACATGAGACAAAACCACAAACCTACAACCAAACCTACAAAGGCACCTCCTTCCGCCAAGTAGGTCTTTGACTATCTGGAGTGTCCTCTGACTTTTGGGCCATACTATGTTCCCCCGAAATGGCCACTCCTGTCTCAGATTTGGACTCCATGGCCAACTCTATGAAATTGTCAGGAGCCAGCTGTGAGCCACTACCTGCTTTCTCAGGAAAGGCCCCTCTTCAGAGATTTCCTGCCGTTTGGCCATCCTCACATTAGTAGGTACCAAGAGAGACTGACTCTGTCCTTGGTAAATCCAAACAAATGAGACCACTCGGACTGGAACTGGCCCTGGCTTTTGTGCCTGAATTCCTAGATCCCAAGATCAGAGAGTTCCATCACCAAGAAAGTGAGGTGAGGTCACTTCTTTCAGGAACTGAAAAATCTGTGGAAAGCAACCCTGGGCTTAGAGCTCAGTTCCAAGGGTGACTCTTATACGTGGCCTCCTAAAATCCCAACAAAATTCAATGCAATACTTCTCTAAGGTCAGTTCCACAACTCAGTCTCTAAGGGGAATCACACCAGAGTTCAAGCCCAGGTGGACCCAGGCATCTCTTACAACCACCACACAAATGACCAAAATTAAAACGAAAACACTCCCACATGGCCCTCATCTTCTTACATATTGTCATTCATCGTAATGTCTGGCTGAAGATTTTCATGAGGGGCGAAGCCCAAGAAAGTGTCCAAAATAAGCTCACTTGGCCCTCATTTGCCTAAAGTCAGGGTGGCCTGGACACCCTTCCTGTGAACCAGGAGTGATCAAATAAGCCTGTCATTAATAATGCTCTGTTTCTCCAATGTGAGGCCTACTGATTTTCAGGTATAGATTCTTTGTGATTTGGAGTCATGCGAAACCCCAAGCACCTCTGCAGGGCTTTGAGGAACTCATTTGACCCAAAGAATCCATTTTCTCACTTGACGGAGGTCAGGAACCTAACAGAGGAAGGCAAGAGACTTCATCCACAATGACTGATCTTTTTGCCATTATGGTTTTTGATGCACACATGGGATTATTCTTTAGATCCATCAGGTGCTGAGAATGTAAGTCACAGCCACACACAAGGCCAAGAGGCTAATTCAGCCACATCCCTTTCCAAAGCAATTAAACAAAGAGCCACAGGTGATGCCCATTCATTTCCATTTGAAAATTGTTTTCTTCAGGCTTCACAAAAGGGTGGCCTGAGACAAAGTCTTTCCTGACATTCAGTGCAACAGAACAATAGGTAAGCAAAAGACCCAAAGCAGGGTTTTTCCACTGAGATGTTCCTGTTCACACTGATATCTGAGTTCTCTGAAAGGCTGGCCATTCTCTTCAGCTATCCAGTACATGGCCATGTCACAGAGCTTGGAGTGGTACATATCTTGGACACAAAACCATGAGCCTATTCTGGAGAGTGGCCAGAATTCAGGAAGAAAACAGGAACTTAGGAAGATAGAAGGTATTGCCTCTCGATAAGACAAGCTGCAGTCCATTCATAAATTGGGCAGAATGAATTATGGGAAGATTTATACTAGACTGGAGGCATTCATTAATGCATTCTCTTTTCTAATGTCTACAACAACGGACACAGTGGGATACACAGACATAGAAACACTCGCCTGGTCAAACGACTTACTAGAAACAATCCACTCCAAACCAAACAAACCAACTTTCCTACCTATTCTCAGGACATGGCCTGACCTCTCTCAGATCTGGTTTCCTTGGCCAACTCTGTGAAGTTGTCAAGAAAAAGGGGTGAGCCACTACCTGCTTCTTCTGGAAAGGTCCCTTTTCAGAGCTCTCCTGGCATTTGGCCATCCTCACATCAGTAGGTACCAAGAAAGACTGACTCTGTCCTTGGTAAATCCAAACAAGTGAGCCCACTGGAACTGGGGCTGCCTCGGGATGCCTGGATTCTTGGATACAAAAGTTCAGAGAGTTCCATCACCAAGGAAATGAGTTATGTCACTTTCTTTGGAACTGAATGAGGTCACTGCCTTGGCGACCACTTTGTCCTAACAGTTGCTTCCAAGTGTCCCATGAGATGGAGGCTGCCCCTACTTCCTGTGACACTTTCACAAGGTAGAATGGTATGTCAACCATAGGCACCCAGCAGCAGCTCTCGACAGAGGCCTGGTTTGGTCCATCTTCTCTACAATAAAAAGAGAGAGGCTGATTCAGACACATCCCTTCATCCTGACCAGGTTGTTTGCCATGGAAGATGACTTTTGCTCTCTCAGGTCCTTTATAGCTGCCTACATCTTCTCCAGGTATCATTTTGAATGGACCTTTGAGGTTCTCAGCAGGTGGAATGTCCCCTACTTTCCTGTATTGTAAGAACGACTCTCTCCCTGCTCTTCTGTAAAATGAGATTGAGGGAACAGTGTATGTTTAGGGTTAATAACAGGTTCGATTTGGGTTAGCAATCATTCTGTGCGATAAATAATGGTATTGGGAACCTGCGATATTTACAAGAATATCGAGGTGAAATATAAGTATGAAAACAGAAATCTAGGTATGATTTGAAACCCAGAAGGGCATTGGGCCCTTAATTGGGATACTTAGTTTTTAATTATATTCTGCAAAGATGTCTCAGACAATTTGATATACAATGGCATAGAACCTTGTACCTTGGATATTTGAATGTAGAAGAGAACATCCAATCCAAAGGGACAGTCGGTAGGATTAGGAAGATAGTCGGTAGGTTTAGGAAGAAGAATGAGTGTAGGATTGGGACTAAAAATTCTTTAGCTATAGGGTTTCGGTTAGAGAGTGAATGTAAATGTCAGCACATATGAAGAGTCAGTCACTATGATGAAATTGGGAAAATATGTAGAAAAGCAGATATCAATAGAGACATTATGAAATCAGGCAAAGTATTAAGTGAGTGATAGGAGTAGACATTTTCACCAGGGTTGAGTTTGAATATATAAACTTAGGAAGAAACAAATATCTAGTAACTAATAGGATTGACATTTGAGAGCATTAGGCAACCTGGACATGGATGTTTTTAGTAATCCATGATCTCTTTTCATTTAGTCTTTGGTACAATCATAAGTGTGACCTTTACATTTTTTGTCCAGAATATTACTGTGATAAAATGTATATGTAGATCAGGTGACATGAGTATTTCTACCACCATTTCTGGGAGCAATATATTGAAGACATAAAATTATTATTGGGGATACAAAGAGGTGTACCCTGTGTCCATGAATATAGAGATTAAGCATGAATACACCATACTGTGAATAAATAATATAACTGATTCCAACTTTAAATAATGGATTGAATTGATATCTGAAAATATACAATAAATCTTATATTGATATACATTCATTCATTCCAACCAGTTATACATCTAATGGTAATATTAGTGTTTTGGTTTATCATGAAGAGTGTGTGAAGTTTGCTTCAAAAGTGATTATGGAAATCGAAAATAATGTGTTCGGAAAGAATTCTCATGCAAAGACCAGTCAAGAAATATGGAGGAATACATGTGTTCTGAAGCAGGAAGAGATTGAAAGTGAAACAAATGCCTATAAATTTGCTAAATTGTTTATGAAATATATATCCTATGATGTGCATAAACTGATGAAATTGTAATTTACCAGTTTTGAATAAAAATTAACGTAAAAATACACATCATGTCCCATTGGAATCTACTTGCATTGATGTTAAACTTGGTAAGTTACTGTAGAAATATTAGGATTCGCGTGCCTCATTCACCGAAGTTAGTTTCCTTTTTTTTTTAAATTTTTTTATGGTTGTTCTAAACATTACATATTTCTTGATATATCATATTTCACACTTTGATTCAAGTGGGTTATGAACTCCCATTTTTACCCCGTATACAGATTGCAGAATCACATCAGTTACACATCAATTGATTTACACATTGCCATACTAGTGTCTATTGTGTTCTGCTGCCTTTCCTATCCTCTACTATCCCTCCTCCTCTCCCCTCTCTTCCCCTCTTCTCTTTCTACCCCCTCTACTGTAATAAATTTCTCCCTTTTTGTATTATTTTTCCCTTTCCCCTCACATCCTCTTTTATGTAATTTTATATAACCCTGTGGGTCTCCTTCCATTTCCATGCAATTTCTCTTCTCTATCCCTTTCTCTCCCACCTCTCATCCCTATTTAATACTAATCTTCTTCTCATGCTCTTCATCCCTACTCTGTTTGTAGTTACTCTCCTTTTATCAAAGAAGGCATTTGGCATTTGTTTTTTAGGGATTGGCTAGCTTCACTTAGCATAATCTGCTCTAATGCCATCTATTTTCCTGCAAATTCTATGATTTTGTCATTTTTTAAAGCAGAGTAATACTCCATTGTGTATAAATGCCACATTTTTTTTATCCATTCTTCTATTGAACGGCATCTAGGTTGGTTCCACAGTCTTGCTATTGTGAATTGTGCTGCTATGAACATCAATGTAGCAGTGTCCCTGTAGCATGATCTTTTAAGGTCTTTAGGGAATAGACCGAGAAGAGGAATAGCTGGGTCAAATGGTAGTTCCATTCCCAGCTTTCCAAGAAATCTCCATAATGCTTTACAAATTGGCTGCACCAATTAGCAGTGCCTCCAATAATGTACAAGTGTACCTGTTTCACCACATCCTCACCAGCACTTGTTGTTGTTTGACTTCATAATGGCTGCCAATCTTACTGGAATGAGATGGTATCTTAGGGTGCTTTTGATTTGCATTTCTCTGACTGCTGGGGATGGTGAGCATTTTTTCATGTACTTGTTTTTTGATTGTATGTCCTTCTCTGAGAAGTGTCTGTTCTGGTTCTTGGCCCATTTGTTTATTGGGTTATTTGTTATCTTATTGTCTATTTTTTTCAGTTCTTTGTATACTCTGAATATTAGGGCTCTATCTGAAGTGTGAGGAGTAAAGATTTGTTCCCAGGATTTAGGCTCCCTATTTACCTCTCTTATTGTTCCTTTTGCTGAGAAAAACCTTTTTAGTTTGAGTAAGTCCCATTTGTTGATTGTAGTTATTAACTCTTGTGCTATGGGTGTCCTATTGAGGAATTTGGAGCCCGACCCCACAGTATGTAGATCGTAGCCAACTTTTTCTTCTATCAGACTTCATGTCTCTCATTTGATATCAAGCTCCTTGATCCATTTTGAGTTATCTTTTGTGCATGGCGAGAGAAAGGGATTCAGTTTCATTTTTTTACACATGGATTCCAAGTTTTCCCAGCACCATTTTTTGCAGATGCTATATTCCTTCATTGCATGCTTTTAGCCCCTCCATCAAATATAAGATAGTTGTAGTTTCCTGGCTTGGTTTCTGTGTCCTCTATTCTGAACAATTGGTCCACCCTCCTGTTTTGGTACCAGTACCATGCTATTTTTGTTACTATTGCTCTGTAGTATAGTTTGAAGTCTGGTATCACTAGGCCACCTGATTCACACTTCCTGCTTAGTATTGTTTTTTTTTATTCTGTGTCTTTTATTTTTCCATATGAATTCCATGATTGCTTTCTCTATTTCTAGGAGAAATGCCGTTTGGATTTTGATTGGCATTGCATTAAACCTATTGAGAACTTTTGGTAATATCACCATTTTGATGATGTTAGTTCTGCCTATCCATGAACAGGATATATTTTTACATCTTCTAAGATCTTCTTCTATTTCTCTCTTTAGGGTTCTGTGGTTTTCATTGTATAAGACTTTCACATCTTTTGTTAGGTTGATTCCTAATTATTATTATTATTTTTTTAGGATATTGTGTATGGAGTGGTTGTCCTCATTTCCATTTCAGAAGATTTGTCGCTGATATGCAGGAATGCCTTTGATTTATGCATGTTGATTTTATATCCTGCCACTTTTCTGAATTCATTTATTAGCTCCATTAGTTTCTTTGTAGACCCTTTTGGGACTGCTAGATATAGAATCATGTGATCTGCAATAGTGATAATTTAAGTACTTCTTTTCCAATTTTTATGCCTTTTATTTCTTTCGTCTGTCTAATTGCTCTGGCCAGTGTTTCGAGAACTATGTTGAACAGAAGTGGTGAGTGAGGGCATCCCTGTCTTGTTCCAGATTTTAGAGAGAATGCCTTCAATTTTTCTCCATTCAGAATGATGCTAGCCTGAGGCTTAGCATAGATTTCTTTTACAATATTGAGGTATGTTCCTCTTATCACTAGTTTTTCTAGAGTGTTGAACATAACAGAATGCTGTACTTTATTGAATGCTTTTTTTTGCATCTATCGAGATGATCATATGGTTCTTATTTTTAAGTCTATTGATGTGGTGAATAACATTTATTGATTTCCGTATATTGAACCAGCCTTGCATCACATGGATGAATTCTACTTGATCAGGATTCACAATTTTTTTGATTTTTTTTTGTATCCAATTCGCCAGAATTTTATTGAGGATTTTTTCATGTAGGTTCATTAGAGATATTGGTCTGTAGTTTTCTTTCTTTGAAGTGTCTTTGTCTGCTGTAATAATCAGGGTGATGTTGGCCTCGTAGAATGAATTTGGAAGATCTCCCTCTTTTTCACTTTCTTGAAATACCTTGAAAAATATTGGTATTCGTTCCTCTTTAAAGGTTTTGTTAAACTCTGCTGTATACCTATACGGTCCTGGGCTTTTCTAAGTTGGTAGTGTTTTGATGGTTTCTTCTATTTCCTCAATTGATATTGGTCTGTTTATGTTGCTATATCCTCCTGACTCAATATGGGCAGATCATATGACTTAAGAAATTTATCGATGCCTTCACTGTCTTCTATTTGATTGGAGTATAAAAATTCAAAATAATTTCTGATTATCTTCTGTATTTCTGAAATATCTGTTGTGATATTTCTTTTTTAATCCCTTATTCTAGTAATTTGAGTTCTCTGTCTTCTTCTCTTTGTTATCATGTCTAAGGGTCTGTAAATTTTATTTATTTTTTCAAAGAACCAACTTCTACTTTTGTCAAGTTTTTTCAATTGTTTCTTTTGTTTCAATTTCATTAATTTCAGCTTTGATCTTAATTATTTCTTGCCTTCTACTTCATTTGCTGTTGCTTTCGTCTTCTTTTTCTAGGATTTTGAGATGAAGTATGAGATCATTTATTTGTTGGTTGTTTCTTTTTTTAAGGAATGAACTCCAAGCAATGAATTTTCCTCTTAGAACTGCTTTCAATGTGTCCCATAGATTCCGGTATGTTGTGTCTGCATTTTCATTTATTTCTAAGAATTTTTAAATTTCCTCCTTGATGTCTTCTATAACCCATTGATCACTCAGTAACCTACTGTTCATTCTCCAAGTGATGCATGATTTTTCCTTCCTTCTTTTATCATTGATTTTTAGTTTCATTCCATTATGATCAGATAATATGCATGGTATTAACTGTACTCCTTTATATGGTCTAAGAGTTGCCCTGTGACATAATATATGATCTATTTTTTACAAGGATACATGTGCTGCTGAGAAAAAAGGTAACTGCTTGATGTTGGGTGTTATATTCTACATATCTCAAATAAGTCTAGGTTATTAATTGTGTTATTGAGTTCTATAGTTTCCTTATTCAACTTTTGTTTTGAAGATCTGTCCAGTGGTGAGAGAGGTGTGTTCATGGCTCCCATGAATACTGTATAGTGGTCTATTAGACTATTGAAATTGAGAAGAGTTTCTTTGATGAACATAGCTGCACCATTTTACGGGGCATATATATTAACGATTGCTGTGTCTTGTTGGCGTATGGTTCCCTTGAGCAGTATGTAGTGTCTCTCTTTATCCCTTTTGATTAACTTTGGCTTAAAATCTATTTTATTTGATATGAGTATGGACTCTCCTGCTTGTTTCCGAAGTCCATATGAGTGATATGATTTTTCCCAAACTTTCACCGTCAGTCTATGTATGCATTTTCCTATCAAATTCGTCCCCTGTAGGCAGCATATTGTTTGGTCTTGTTTTTTGTTCAATTCTACTAGCCAGTGTGTCTTCATTGGTGAGTTTAAGCCATTAACATTTAAGGTTATTATTGAGATATGGGTTGTTCTTCCAGCGATATTTGTTTATTTATGTTCCTAAACATGGTTTGTTTTCCTCTTTGATTATCCCCAGCCTTTACTGTACTCCCTCCCGCTGTTGGTTTTCATTGATATTTTCCATTTCCTCTTCCTGTAATATTTTGCCGTGGATGTTTTGAAGAGATGGTTTTCTAACTGCAAATTCTTTTCACTTTTGTTTATCGTGGAAGGTTTTAATTTCATCTTCCATCCTGAAGCTTACTTTCGCTGGATACACAATTCTTGGTTGGAACCCATTTTCTTTCAGTGTTTGAAATATGTTATTCCTGGATCTTCTAGCTTTCAGAGTCTGTTTTGAAAGATCAGCTGTTATCCTGATTGGTTTACCCCTAAATGTAATCTGCTTCCTTTCTCTTGTAGCTTTTAAAATTGTCTCCTTTTTCTGTTTGTTGGGCATCTTCATTATAATGTGTCTAGTTGTGGCTCTCTTATGATTTTGCACATTCGGCGTTCTGTAGGCTTCTAGGACTTGGGATTCTTTTTTATTTATCAAGTCTGGGAAGTTATCTTGTATTATTTCATTGAATAGGTTGCTCATTCCTTTTGTTTGAACCTCTATACCTTCCTGTATCCCAATGTCTCTTAAGTTTGGCCTCTTTATGTTATCCCATATTTCTTGGATGTTCTGCTCGTGGTTTCTTAACAGTCTTGCTGAGCTGTCTATGTTCTTTTCAAGTTGAAATACTTTGTCTTCATTGTCTGATGTTCTATGTTCTAAGTGTTCTACTCTGCTGGTAGTATTCTCAATTGAGTTTTTATGTTGGTTTATTGCTTCCTGCAATTCTAGGATTTCTGTTTGTTTTTACAACCTCTATCTCCCTATATAGTTGATCTTTTGCTTCTTGGATTTGTTTATTTAATTCATTGTCGAAGGGATCTTTAATTGTCTGATTTTGTTGTCTAATGTCTTCCTTGAGACTCCAGATCATCTAAAGCCTGAGTATCCTGAATTCTTTATCTGACATTCCATCTGATGCAGCTATTACCTCTTCTAAAATTGTGTTTACCTGCATTGCTTGTGGTCCTTTCTTTCCTTTTCTTTTCATACTGCTCGCGTTTCTCTCTGCTTGTTGAAACTGTTGTGTTTTTGAAATTTTCCCCCTATATACTTATATTGCTCTTGTATAGTTGAAAAGTCTCCCTTGAAGTAGCGGGGGGCGGCTGTTCTGCTCCTCCAATTGGGGTGATCTATCTACCACGCTGACGGGCTGCTGGGCCTGTTGTGCTGGTTGGTCGCAGGTCTGTCTACAATGCGGGCGTGGGCAGTGGCTCTGCTCTGCCCCTCCTCCATTTGGTGTGACGTGTCTACAACGCCCACGGACCCCTCGGCCTGTTCTGCTGATCCATTGCAGGTCTGCCTACTTTGCAGGTGCGGGCGGCAGCTCTACTCTGCCCTTACTCAAATTGGGATGACGTGTCTACCATGCCGGCAGGACGCTGAGCCTCTTTGCTGGTCGGTCGCAGGTCTGTCTATTTTGTGGGCACGGGCAGTGGATCTGCTCTACCCCTACTCCAAATGGGGTTATGTGTCTGCCGTGCCCGCAGGTCACTTGGCCTGTTTCGCTGTTCGGTTGCCTACGTTGTGGGCGAGGTTGGTCACTCTGCTCTGCCCCTACTCCAATTGGGGTGATGTGACTACCTCGCCGGTTGGTTGCTGGGCCTGTTCTGGGCATGGGTGGTGGCTCTGCTCTGCCCCTATTCCTATTGGGGTGACCTAACAACCATGCTGGTGGGCCGATGGGCTTGTAATGGGCACGGGAGAAGGCTCTGCTCTGCCACTACTCCAATAGGGGTGCCGTGTCTACCACACTGGCGGGTCATTGGGGCTGTTCTGGGCATAGGCTGTGGCTCTGCTCTGCCCCTACTCCAATTGGGGTGACGTGACTACCAAGCCTGCTGGTCGATGGGCCTGTTCGGGGCACGGGCGGCGGCTCTGCTCTGTCCCTACTCCAATTGGGATGACGTGACTACCACGCCTGTGGTTCGCTGGGCCAGTGCCGGGCGTGAGTGGTGTCTCTGCTCTGTCCCTCTAGCTTGAAGACAGAGTGAGAGAGACTCTGGTGTTTGTGACTCACTTTTTTTACCAGGAGACCAACTGTTTCTCTCACCGCTGGTATCGATGAAGTTATCTCCTCCGCCACTTTGTGATGACTTCAGATCTCTAACATGTTGGTATCCCATGCGAATGGCAGCATTTCGTTCCCTTTGCCGGATGAACAAAGCAATGGGTGAGTCCTGACCGGCCCTCACAAGCCCCGTCTCAATCCTGTTGCCACTGCCTATGAAGGCTCGGTAGGTATTTACCTCCACAGTATTCAGCAAGACCTAGACCGAGAAGCAGTTTCCGCAGGTTCTTTAGCCCTGGGCCTGATCAGTTCCAGGAGCCAGAATTCGGCCGCTCTGGGCTTGGTGTATGTTCTGATAGGAGCAGCCCTGAGTAATTTGTCTCCGAGACACAGGCGAATGACAGCCTGAGATTACCTGTTCTATAGTTGAATGAGCTGCTATCAGTTGAAAACAGGAATGGTGACGTCAGCTCTCCAAGATGGTGGCCCCTGGCTTCCTCTGTGGTCTGACTGGTGTGGAAAACCGAATTGGACCGTGTATTTCCCTGGTCTCAAACCCAGAATTCAGCAATGAGCACAGTGATTGTACAGATGGCATGAGCCCACAGAATCTGCACCACTGAATATTTGTGTTGCTATCTCATTGCTTCCCAGCACGCGCCACAGACTCTACCCGCAGGGCGATTTGCTGAATAAGCAGCATGATACTCCATGCAGACAAATCACTCACGTTTGAGCCCCGTAGCTGATCCTCGTGAGATGGAAATACTTCCACTAGGTTTAGGACCACCCAAATTTTGCTGGAAATTCGTCATTCTCCTGCACAGTGACGCTGTACATGGGGTTGATGCACTCCTTTCGCTGTCATCATATGATCCCCTGAAGTTAGTTTTCAGTACTAGGAAACAAATATGTATTTCAGGTGGATGAATATTTCTGAGAATAAACTTGTGAAAAGTTGATTATACATCCACATACATAAATATGAATGAATTTAGGGAGTGTATAATCAGACAAATACATTTCATATTTTGAAAAATCTGGAGAGTGAATACATATATATATATATATACACACACACACACACAGACATTAAAAAGTAGCATTATGTATGCCAATTGAAATTCACCATGAAAAATATATCATCCAGAGATCCAAAAATATTCATTTTCCTTTCATTTTCCTGAACATCAATTTATGTTGTACAACTAGAAAACTGACCCATATGTTGAATTTTCAGTTCCAACAGCGTTTAGTAGGAGTGATCTTTTCTTACAATTTGTATCTGCCAAGTCAGCCACCTCACTAAATGTACGTGTGATACCAGGTATAATTCAATATGTGCATAAAAATTACATGTGCTGAATAGGCTACAGAGAAAGGGAGACAGTTATTCACATATTTGTTAACTTTTAAAACACATGGAGAACTATTTCAATTAAAATTGGCTTGATTTATAACACCTACCATTTATCATACGAAAGGCAAATCCAACTATACACCATGCCTCCTGTGAACCTCTTGTATTTTTATTTTGTCTGGGTTATTTTTCTGCATCATATTAAGATTATAAGTAAAAGTCTAGAAGGTAATTTGTTAGTATCAGGGATTCAGTATTTCGAATGGAAAATTGGAAAATGTATCCAATGTGTATGCAAATATGTGCTACATAAAAATCTTCCCACTCTCATTCAGAACAATGCCTTGGCATTACCTTCGCCCCATGTAAGACACAATTAGAGGAGAAGAGTTAGAAAATCTGTGAATACATACCTGGAATAGAAAATGCTCAGGAGTTCACAAATTTGGAGGTGGTAGAGGAGTTTCCAAAAGTAAGGGACAGGGTAAACACTCCACAAACATGAAGCTCTGCCGGCCCAACATCTGGAGAAACTACCTCTGAGGTTGGGCACTTGAAATATATTTTGTTGTCAGGAGCATTAGCTTCCTTTGTAGTGAGACCATCAAAGCTGGGTCTGCATCTATGTGACATGGATGACATGGTTTCTTATTTTCCAATGAACATGAGGCAGCAGTGCTGAATTTTCTCTGTGTAGGTAAACTGTGGCCACTGAGGGCAAGTGTCTCCTCATGTGGACTGTGAAGCCATTTGTTCATCCTCCACTCTTCATGGTGTTTCTTGCTGTTGCACTAGGAGTGTGGTATTTGCTTCATGAAATAAAAAGCGTTCACCTGGGACACAGTGCTGTAGGGAATTCTGTCAGTTGTGGTGGGTCGGGTTCTGTTGGAGAATGCACCAACCAGGCTTCTATCCCACATAGCTTGCTCCATTGACCATAGCATCGTGATTCTGAACATTGCCCTAAAACCTCTCCATATAACAAGATGTTTTTACATATAAGGGTCTACTGGCTGCAAAATGTCAGTCACAAGATATTTGGACACCAATGGCAGATAAACATGGCAACACCAGAGATTTTTTATCACACACCTGCCCACCATGGCTCTAGGAACACTACTCAGCAGGCTCCAACTTACTGGCATCTCTGTTATACACCATTTTCATGTAAACCAGTCAATAAAGGCATTGTCTTGTATTCTCATGATCAGCTAGAGGACATCCAAAGGTTCTCCTGTGACACCTATTCTTGGGAATTTCAAAAATTTCATGGTTTTTATCTGGCCAATTTTCAAGGATGAAGTTGGAGGCACTGTGGGTTTCAATTCATTCATTAACCATTAAATGTTGAGTAAGCTCATTTCAATGAAAGCTCTGGAGAACTCTCAGAGGCAAGGCTTCCCAAAGGGTGGCCAAAAGGTCACATGAAGCCAGGCCCATTGAGGTCTACAATGTGAGGTCCATGAGCCTTTGACTCTCAACTATGGCTGCCAAGTCTTTCAGAAGAAAATCATGTGATATCCTGGCTGAGATTCCCTTTGCTCTGTGGAAAGCCACCTTGGGCCTAGATCTCACTTTCCAAGGGCGACTCTCATGCATGGCCTTCTAAAATCCCAACACAATTCATGGCAATACTTCTCTGAGGTCAATTTCAGATCTCAGTCTCTATGTTGAATCACACAAGACTTCAAGCCCAGGTGGACCCAGTCTTCTCTTCCTACCGCCATACAAATGTTCACAGCTAAAACCAAAACACCCCAACATGGCCCTCATCTTCTTCCATGTAGACACTCATCATAACCTCCGGCTGGAGGTTTCCATGAGGTACACAGCCCACGTCCGTGTCCAAAATAAGCTCCCTTGCCCCTCATTTGCCTAAAATCAGGGTGGCCTGGAATCCCTTTCTGTGAAACAGAAGTGAAAAAATAGGCCTGCCTTTAATACTGCTCTGCTTCTCCAACTTGAGGCCTACTGAGTGTGGCATTTAGATTCTTTATGTGAATTCATTTTTTTTGTTGTTGTACTTTAACGTTTTAAAATGTTTTCATTTTTAAAATATTTTTATTTTATTATTATTATTATTATTTTAAATTTTAATATTCATTTTTAAATGATCATTATTTTTAAATTTTTTTCTTTCTTTCTTTCTTTTCTATTTTTTTTCTTTTGTCTTATCGTTTCTTTTCAATTTTCTTATTTCCCCTTCCTTTAATTCTACCTGCCTACTCTCATTCTCTTTAGTGACTTCTTCCCTTTCCTTCTAATATCTTTCCTCCCAAGCATCAAATAAAATTATAAGAGTAAACAGTAACTCAGCAGTGAAACAGAGCAAGAAGTAACATGAGTAGCACAAAAAATCAAGGAAGAAAATAAGTACAAACAATGACAGCCTAAATATTCAGGAGGACCTATAGTCATCAGAAAAATGGTCATATAAAGAACTCAAGGAATACCTTAGACAGATGGAATGGAAACTTAAAGAGGATACGAGACAGCAAATCCAAACAGTGAAAGAACACATTGAAAATGAATTACATAAACAGATAAAAGAAGAAGTTATGAATCTTTATCAGGAGATAGAGATTATAAAAAAATCAAACAATAATTCTAGAAATGAAGGAAACGATAAACCAAATTAAAAAGTCAATTAAGAGTATCTCTAACACTGTGGAGCAAGTAGAAGACAGAATGTTCGATAATGAAGACAAAATATATCATCTTGAAATGAATCTAGCCAACACAGAAAGTCTGGTAAAAAATCATGAGTAAAACATCCAAGAGATATGGGATAACATAAAAAAACAAATTTATGAGTCATCTGGATAGGTACACAGATTCAAACCAATGAAATGAGTAATCCATTGAATGAAATAATTACAGAAATATTTCCAGAAATACAAAGTAAACGGATATACAAATTGGACATGCTTACAGGACACTGAGCACACAAAATCACAGTAGATCAACACCAAGACACATCGTTATGAAGATATCCAATATACAAAACAAAGAGAAAATGTTAAAAGCTCTAAGAGAAAGGAGGCAGATTACATTAAGGGGTAAACCAATAAGGTTGAGAAGGGATTATTCATCACAGTGGCTGAAAGCGAGAAGATCCTTGAACAACGTATTTCAAACACTGAAAGACAATGAATGCTAACCAAAAATTCTGTATCCAGCAAAATTAAGCTTCAGGTATGACAATGAAATAAAAATATTTCATGATAAACAAAAGCTAAAAGAATTTGTAGCCAGAAAAGCAGCATTGCAAAGCATCTTGAGCAAAACAATACACGAAGAAGAAATGAAAATCAACAACCAAAACCATCAGTGGGAAGTGCCTCAGTAATGACAGAGGGTGGGGGAAAAGCTAATCATGGAGAAACAAACTAAATTAAAAAAAAAAAGAAGAATCATCAATTATGGGTGGCAGTACAAACCATATATTAATAGTGACTCTAAATGTTAATGGCTTAAACTCTCCAATAACGCGACATAGGCTGGTAACTTGGATTAAAAACGAATCCAACAATATGTTGCCTCCAGGACACACATCTGAATGGAAAAGACATACAGGCTGAAGGTGCAGTTTTGGAAAAAATATACCATGCAATGGTCCTCGTAAGCAAGCAGGGGTGGCCATCCTCATATCGAATAACATCGACTTCAAGACTAAGTTAATCAAAAGGGATAAGAAAGGACATTATATACTGTTAAAAGGAACCATTCACCAACAAAACATAAAAATTATCAATATTTATGCACCAAATAATGGTGCTGCAACGTTCAAAAAACAAATTCTCCTCAAGTTCCAGAATGAAATAGACCACAACACAATAAATATGGGAGACTTCAACACACCTCTCTCACCATTGGACAGATCCTCCAAACAAAAGTTGAATAAAGAAAGTATAGAACTCAATATCACAATCAATAACCTACATGTAACTGACATATATAGAATATATCAACCATCATCAAGTGGATATACTTTTTTCTCAGTAGCACGTGGATCCTTCTCAAAAATAGACCATATATTATGCCATAGGGCAACCCTCAGTAAATATAAAGGTGTGGAGATAATACCATGCATTTTATCTGATCATAATGGAATGAAACTGGAAATCAATGATAAAAGAAGGAAGGAAAAATCCTACATCACATGGAAAATGAACAATATGTTACTGAATGATCAGTGGGTTAGAGAAGATATAAAGGAGGAAATCAAAAAATTCTTAGAGATACATGAAAATACAGACGCAACAAATCGGAATCTATGGGACACAATGAAAGCAGTTTTAAGAGGGAAATTCATTGCCTGGAGGTCATTCCTGAAAAAAAGTAAAACCGAACAAATAAATGAGCTCACACTTTAACTCAAAGCCCTAGAAAAGGAAGAGCAAAACAACAGAAAATGTAGCAGAAGGCAAGAAATAATTAAAATCAGAGCAGAAATCAACGAAATTGAAACAAAAGAAACTACTGAAAAAATTAACAAAACTAAAAGGTGGTTCTTCGAAAAAATATATATGTTCGACAGACCCTTAGCCATGCTAATGAAGAGAAGAAGAGAGAGAACTCAAATTACTAACATATGGGATGAAAAAGGCTATATTACAACAGATGCTTCCGAAATACAGAAGACAATTAGAAATTATTTGGAAAACCTATATTCCAATAAAATAGAATATAGTGAAGACATCAACAAATTTCTTAAGTCATATGATTTGCCCAGACTGAGTCAGGAGGATACACACAATTTAAACAGACCAATGTCAATGGATGAAACAGAAGAAGCAATCAAAAGACTACCAACCAAGAAAAGCCCAGGAACGGATGGCTATACAGCGGAGTTTTACAAAACATTTAAAGAAGATTTAATACCAATACTTTTCAAGTTATTTCAGGATAGAGAAAAAGAGGGAGCTCTGCCAAATTCATTCTATGAGGCCAACATCACGCTAATTCCGAAATCAGAAAAAGACACCTCAAAGAAAGAAAACTACAGACCAATATATCTGATGAACCTACATGCAAAAATCCTCAATAAAATTCTGGCGAATCGAATACAAAGGCACATCAAAAAAATTATGCAACATGATCAAGTAGGATTCATCCCTGGGATGCAATGATGGTTCAATATACGGAAATCAATAAATGTTATTCACCACATCAATAGATTTAAAGATAAGAACCATATGATCATCTCGTTAGAAGCAAAAAAAGCACTTTACAAAGTACAGCATCCCTTTATGTTCAAAACATTAGAAAAACTAGGGATAACAGGAAATTACCTCAACATTGTAAAAGCTATCTATGCAAAGCCTCAGCTAGCATCATTATGAATGCAGAAAAATTGAAGGCATTTCCTCTAAAATCTGGAACAAGACAGGGATACCCTCTCTCACCATTTCTATTCCATATAGTTCTCAAAACACTGGCCAGAGCAATTAGACAGAATAAAGAAATAAAAGGCATAAAAATAGGAAAATAAGAACGTAAATTATCACTATTTTCGGGTGACATTATTCTAAACATAGAAGACACAAAAGGGTCTACAAAAACTACTAGAACTAAAAAATGAATGACCTGCAACCCACCGGCAGGTCAGGCCCAGAACCTGCGGAGGGGCACTGTTGCCCCACGCACCTGCAAGGTAGGCGGTACCGTGACCACTGACAAAACAGGCCCAGTGGCCCGTCTGACACATCACCCCGGTTGGAGAAGGGGCAGGGCCGCCACCAGCGCCTGTAAGGTAGACAGACCTGCAAATGACAAACAGAACAGGCCTAGCAGCCAGCGGAGAGGCACAGCCGCTACTCACGCCTGCAAGATAGGCGGACCTGTGACCACCGAAAGAACAGGCCCACCGAAAGTACAGGCACAGCGACCTGCCAGTGTGGTCGGCACATTGCCCCAATTGGAGGAGGGGCAGAACCACCGCCAAAGCCTGCGAAGGAAACTTTGCAACTATACAAGAGCAATATAAATATATAGGGGGAAAAATCAATAACACAACAGTTTCACCAAGCAGAAAGAAACGCGATCAGTATGAAAAGAAAAGGAAAGAAAGGACCACAAGCAATGCAGGTCAACTCAACATTAGAAGAGGTAATATCTGCAGCAGATGGAATGTCAGATAAAGAATTCAGGATATACATGCTTCAGATAATCTGGAGTCTCAAGGAAGACATTAGAAAGCAAAATCAGACAATGAAAGACCACTTCAACCACTTTGAAAATGAATTACATAAACAAATCCAAGAAGCAAAAGTTCAATTATACAGGGAGATCGAGGTTATAAAAAACAAACAAACAGAAATCCTGGAAATGCAGGAAACAATATACCAACTTAAAAACTCAATTGAGAATACTACCAGCAGAGTAGAACACTTAGAAGATAGAACATCAGACAATGAAGACAAAGTATTTCAACTGGAGAAGAACATAGACAGCTCAGCAAAGCTGTTAAGAAACCATGAGCAGAACATTCAAGAATATGGGATAACATAAAGAGACCAAACTTAAGAGTCATTGGGATACAGGAAGGTATAGAGGTCCAAACAAAAGGAATGAGCAATCTATTCAATGATATAATACGAGAAAACTTCCCAGACTTGAAGAATGAGACAGAATCCCAAATCCTAGAAGCCTACAGGATGCCGAATGTGCAAAATCATAAGAGATCCACATCCAAACACATTATAATGAAGATGCCCAACATACAGAATAAGGAGAGAATTTTAAAAGCTACAAGAGAAAGGAAGCAGATTACATTTAGGGGTAAACCAATCAGGATAACAGCTGATCTTTCAACACAGACTCTGAAACCTAGAAGATCCTGGAATAACATATTTCAAACACTGAAAGAAAATGGGTTCCAACCAAGAATTGTGTATCCAGCAAAATTAAGCTTCAGTATGGAAGATGAAATTAAAACCTTCCACGATAAACAAAAGTGAAAAGAATTTGCAGCTAGAAAACCATCTCTTCAAAACATCCACGGCAAAATATTACAGGAAGAGGAAATGGAAAATATCAATGAAAACCAACAGCGGGAGGGAGTACAGTAAAGGCTGGGGATAATCAAAGAGGAAAACAAACCATGTTTAGGAACATAAATAAACAAATATCGCTGGAAGAACAACCCATATCTCAATAATAACCCTAAATGTTAATGGCTTAAACTCACCAATTAAGAGACACAGGCTAGTAGAATGGATCACAAAACAAGACCCAACAATATGCTGCCTTCAGGAGACGCATTTGATAGGAAAAGACATACATAGACTGAAGGTGAAAGGTTGGGAAAAATCATATCACTCATATGGACTTTGGAAACAAGCAGGAGTGTCCATACTCATATCATATAAAATAGATTTCAAGCCAAAGTTAATCAAAAGGGATGAAGAGGGACACTACATACAGCTCAAGGGAACCATACACCAACAAAACATCACAATCATAAATATATATGCCCTAAACAATGGTGCAGCTATGTTCATCAAACAAACTCTTCTCAAGTTCAAGAGTCTAATAGACCACCATACAATAATTATGGGAGACTTCAACACACCTCTCTCACCACTGGATAGATCTTCCAAAGAAAAGTTGAATAAGGAAACTATAGAACTCAATAACATAATTAATAACCTGGACTTAATTGACATATATAGAATATACCACCCAAGATCAAGCAGTTAAACTTTTTTCTCAGCAGCACATGGATCCTTCTCAAAAATAGATTTTATATTATGTCACAGGGCAACTCTTAGACAATATAAAGGAGTAGAGATAATACCATGCATCTTATCTGAACATAATGGAATGAAATTGAAAATCAACGATAAAAGAAGTAAGGAAAAATCATGCATCACTTGGAGAATAAAAAATAGGTTACTGAATGATCAATGGGTTATAGAAGACATCAAGGAGGAAATTGAAAAATTCTTAGAGATAAATGAAAACACAGACACAACATGTCGGAATCAATGGGACACATTGAAAGCAGTTCTAAAAGGAAAATTTATTGCTTGGAGTTCAATCCTTAAAAAAAGAAAAAAAACAACAAATAAATGATCTAATACTTCAACTCAAAGTCCTAGAAAAAGAAGAGCAAAACAACGGAAAAAAGGAAAAGACAAGAAATAATTAAAATCAGAGCTGAAATTAATGAAATTGAAACAAAAGAAACAATTGAAAAAATTGACAAAACTAAAAGTTGGTTGTTTGAAAAAATAAATAAAATTGACAGACCCTCAGCCACGCTAATGAAGAGAAGAAGAGAGAGAACTCAAATTACTAGCATACGGGATGAAAAAGGCAATATCACAACAGACACTTCAGAAATACAGAAGATTATCAGAAATTATTTTGAATCCTTATACTCCAATAAAATAGAAGATAGTGAAGGCATCGATAAATTTCTTAAGTCATATGATTTGCCCAGATTGAGTCAGGAGGATATTGACAACCTAAACAGACCAATATCAATTGAGGAAATAGAAGAAACCATCAAAAGACTACCAACTAAGAAAAGCCCAGGACCGGATGGGTATACAGCAGAGTTTTACAAAACCTTTAAAGAGGAACTAATACCAATACTTTTCAAGCTATTTCAGGAAAATGAAAAAGAGGGAGAACTTCCAAATTCATTCTAAGAGGCCAACATCGCCCTGATTCCTAAACCAGACAAAGACACTCCAAAGAAAGAAAACTACAGACCAATATCTCTAATGAACCTAGATGCAAAAATCCTCAATAAACTTCTGGCGAACCGGATACAAAAACATATGAAAAAAATTGTGCACCATCATCAGGTAGGATTTATCCATGGGATGCAAGGTTGGTTCAATATACGGAAATCAATTAATGTTATTCACCACATCAATAGGCTTAAAAATAAGAACCATATAATCATCTCGATAGATGCGGAAAAAGCATTCGACAAAGTACAGCATCCCTTTATGTTCAAAACTCTAGAAAAACTAGGGATAACAGGAACATACCTCAATATTGTAAAAGCAATCTATGCTAAGCCTCAGGCTAGCATCATTCTGAATGGAGAAAAACTGAAGGCATTCCCTCTAAAATCTGGAACAAGACTGGGATTCCCTCTCTCACCACTTCTGTTCAACATAGTTCTCGAATCACTGGCCAGAGCAATTAGACGAAAGAAATTAAAGTCATAAAAATAGGAAAAGAAGAACTCAAATTATCACTATTTGCAGATGACATGATTCTATACCTAGCAGAGGCAAAAGGGTCTACAAAGAAACTATTAGAGCTAATAAATGAATTCAGCAAAGTGGCCGGATATAAAATCAACACGCATAAATCAAAGGCATTCCTGTATATCAGTGACAAATCCTCTGAAATGGAAATGAGGACAAGCACCCCATTCACAATATCCTCAGAAAAAATAAAATACATGGGAATCAACCTAACAAAAGAGGTGTAAGACTTATACATTCAAAACTACAGAACCCTAAACAGAGAATTGAAGAAGATCTTAGAAGATGGAAAAATATACCCTGTTCATGGATAGGTAGAACTAACATCATCAAAATGGCCATATTACCAAAAGTTCTCAATAGGTTTAATGCAATGCCAATCAAAATCCCAATGGCATTTCTTGTAGAAATAGAGAAAGCAATCATGAAATTCATATGGAAAAATAAAAGGCGCAGAATAGCAAAAACATTGCTAAGCAGGAAGTGTGAATCAGGCGGTATAGCTATACCAGACTTCAAACTATACTACAGAGCAATAGTAACAAAAACAGCATGGTACTGGTACCAAAACAGGCGGGTGGACCAATGGTACAGAATGGAGGACACAGAAACCAATCCACAAAACTACAACTATCTTATATTCGATAAAGGGGCTAAAAGCATGCAATGGAAGAAGGCTAGCATCTTCAACAAATGGTGTTGCGAAAACTGGAAATCCATATGCAACAAATTGAAACTGAATCCCTTTCTCTAGCCATGAACAAAAGTTAACTCAAAGTGGATCAAGGAACTTGATATCAAATCAGAGACATGGCGTCTGATAGAAGAAAAAGTTGGCTATGATCTACATACTGTGGGGTCGGGCTCCAAATTCCTCAGTAGGACACCCATAGCACAAGAGTTCATAACTAGAATCAACAAATGGGACTTACTCAAACTAAAAAGATTTTCTCTGCAAAAGAAACAAAAAGAGAGGTAAATATTGAGCCTACGTCCTGGGAATAAATCTTTACTCCTCACACTTCAGACAAAGCCCTAATATTCAGAATATACAAAGAACTAAAAAAATTAGACAATGAGATAACAAATAACCCAATCAACAAATGGGCCAAGGACCTGAACAGAAATTTCTCAGAGGAGGACATACAATCAATCAACAAGTATATGAAAAAATGCTCACCATCTCTAGCAGTCAGAGAAATGCAAATCAAAACCACCCTAAGATACCATCTCACTCCAGTAAGATTGGAAGCCATTAGGAAGTCAAACAACAACAAGTGCTGGCGAGGATGTCGGGAAAAGGGTACTCTTGTACATTACTGGTGGGACTGCAAATTGGTGCGCCCAATTTGGAAAGCAGTATGGAGATTTCTTGGAAAGCTTGGAATGGAACCACCATTTGATCCAGCTATTCCCCTACTTGGTCTATTCCCTAAAACCTAAAAAGATCACACTATAGGGACACTGCTACATCCATGTTCATAGCAGCACAATTCACAATAGCAAGACTGTGGAACCAACCTAGATGCCCTTCAATAGAAGAATGGATAAAAAAAATGTGACATTTATACACAATGGAGTATTACTCTGCATTAAGAAATGACAAAATCATAGAATTTGGAGTGAAATGGATGGCATAAGAGCAGGTTATGCTAAGTGAAGCTAGCCAATCCCTTAAAAACAAATGCCAAATGTCTTCTTTGATATAAGGAGAGTAACTAAGAACAGAGTAGGGACGAAGAGCATGAGAAGAAGATTAACATTAAACAGGGATGAGAGGTGGGAGGGAAAGGGAGAGAGAAGGGAAATTGCATGTAAATGGAAGGAGACCCTCAGGGGTATAGAAAATTACATACAAGAGGAAGTGAGGGGAAAGGAGGAAAAATATAAGGGGGAGAAATGAATTACAGTAGAGGGGGTAGAGAGAGAAGAGGGGAGGGGAGGGGGAGGGGGGATAGTAGAGGATAGGAAAGGCAGAAGAATACAACAGTCACCAGAATGGCAATATGTAAATCAATGGTTGTGCAATTGATGTGTTTCTGCAATCTGTATATGGGGTAAAAATGGGAGCTCATATCCCATTTGAATCAAAGTGTGAAATATGATATATCAAGAACTATGTAATGTTTTGAACAACCTACAATAAAATTAATTAAAAAAAAACAAAATAAAACAACAACAACAAAAAAAACCAGCATGGTACTGGTACCAAAACAGGCGGGTGGACCAATGGTACAGAATGGAGGACACAGAGACTAATCCAAAAAGCTACAACTATCTTATGTTTGAAAAAAGAGCTAAAAGCATGCAATGGAGGAAATATAGTATCTTCAACAAATGGTGTTGGGAAAAATGGAAATCCATATGCAACAAAATGATACTGAATTCCTTTCCGTCGCCATGCACAAAAGTTAACTCATAGTGGATCAAGGTGCTAGATATCAAATCAGAGACTCTGTGTCTGATAGAAGAAAAAGTTGGCTCTGATCTACATATTATGGGGTTGGGCTCCAAATTCCTTTAGAGGACACCCATAGCACAAGAGTTAATAACAAGAATCAACAAATGGGACTACTTGAACTGAAAAGTTTTTTCTCAGCAAGAGAAAGAATAAGAGAGGTAAATAAGGAGCATACATTATGGGAACAAATTTTTACTCCTCACACTTCAGATAGAGCCCTAATATCCAGAATATACAAAGAACTCAAAAAAATATACAATAAGATAACAAATAACCCAATTAAAAAAATGGGTCAAGGACTTGAACAGACACTTCTCAGAGGAGGACATACAATCAATCAACAAGTACATAAAAAATGCTCACCATTTCTAGCAGTCAGAGAAATTCAAATCGAAATCACCCTAAGATACCATCTCACTCCAGTAAATTGGCAGCCATTATGAAGTCAAACAACAAGTGCTGGCAAGGATGTGGGGAAAAAGATACTCTTGTACATTTCTGGTGGGACTGTAAACTGGTGTGGCCAATTTGGAAAGCAGTATGGAGATTCCTGGGAAAGCTGTGAATGGAACCACAATTTGACTCAGCTATTGCCCTTCTCGGTCTATTCCCTGAAGACCTTAAAAGAGAGTAATACAGGGATACTACTACATCGATTTTCATAGCAGTACAATTCACAACTGAAACACTGTGGATCCAACCCAGATGCCCTTCAATAGATGAATGGATAAAAACCATGTGGCATTTATACACTATGAAGTATTACGCAGCACTAACAAATGATAAAATTTGCAGAAAAATGGATGGCACTGGAGAAGATTATGCTTAGTGAAAATAGCCAATCCCTAAAAAATAAATACCAAATGTCTTCTTTGATATAATGAGAGCAACTAAGAACAGAGCAGGGAGCAATAGCAGGAAGAAAAGATTAACTTTAAACAGAGACATGAGGTGGGAGGGTAAGTAAGAGAAAAGGGAAATTGCATGGTAATGGAGGGAGACCCTCATTGTTACACAAAATTACATATCGTTGTGAGTGGAATGGGAAAATAAACATGGAGTGAAATGAATTACAGTAGATGGGGGAAAAAGAGAAGATAGGAAGGGAGGGGAGGGGAGATAGTAGAGTATAGGAAAGGTAGCAGAATACAACAGTAACTAATAGGGCATTATGTAAAAATGTGGATGTGTAACCGATGTGATTCTGTAATCTCTATTTGGGCTAAAAATGGGAGTTCATAAGCCACTTGAATCTAATGTAAGAAATATTATATGTCAAGAGATTTGTAATGTTTTGAGCAACCAATAAAAGAAAAAAAAGTAGCAATATATATGCCAATCAAAATTCATCATGAAATATATATAATCCACAGATCGAAAAATATTCATTTTACTGAACATGGATTAATGTATAATGATATTCAACTAGGAAGCTCACCCATAGGTTGAATTTTCAGTTCCAACAGCATTTAGGAGGAGTTATCCTTTCTCACAATTTGCATCTGCCAATTCAGTTACCTCACAAGTATGTACGTGTGGTACCAGGTAGAATTCTATATGTGCATATAAAAATACATGTGCTGAATAGGCTACAGAGAAAGGGAGACAGGAATTCACATATTTTTTAATTTTAAAAACACATGTAGAACTATTTCAACAAAAAAATGACTAGATTTATAACTCCTACACTATATAATGCAAAAGGCAATTGTAACAATACACCATGCCTCCTCTGAACTGCTTGTATTTCTATTCTGTTTGGGTTATTTTTCACCATCATATTAGAATTATAAGTCAGAGTATAGTAGGGTATGTGTTAGTTTCAGGGCTTCAGTATTTCAAATAGAAAATTGAAAAATGAATCGAATGTGTATGTAAATATGTGTTACACAAAAATCTTTCCACTCACATTCAGAACAATGCCTTGATATTAGCTTGGCCCCAAGTAAGACACAATTAGAGTAGAAAAGTGTGAAAAACTGTGAATACATATCTGGAATGGAATATGCTCGGGAGTTCACAACCTTGGAGGTGGTAGAGGAGTTTCCAAAAGTAAAGAACAGGGTAAACACTCCACAAACATGGAGCTCTGCTGGCCTAAGACTTCTTGGGAAACTGCCTCTGAGGTTGGGCACTTGAAATATATGTTGTTGTCATGAGCTTTAACTTCCTTTGTAGTGAGACCATCAAAGATGGGTCTGCATCTATGTGACCTGGAAGACATGGTTTCTTATATTCCAACGACCATGAGGCAGCAGTGCTGAATTCTCTCTTTGTAGGTAAACTGTGGCCACTGGAGGCTAAGTGTCTCCTCGTGTGGACTCTGAAGACATTTGGTCATCCTCCACTTTTCGTGGTGTTTCTTGCTGCTGCACTGGGAATTTGCTATTTGCTTCACCAAATACAAGGAGTTCTACTAGAATACAGTGCTGGAGGGAGTTCTGTCACGTGTGGTGGGTCAGGGTCTGCAGGAGAATGCACCAACCATGCTTCTATCCAACATAGCTTGCCCCAATAACCATAGTTAACTGATTCTGAACATTGCCCTGAAACCTCTCCATATAAAAAATGCCTTTACATATAAGTGTCTGATTTCTGCACAATGTCAGTCATAATCCATTTGGAAGCCAATGGCCGATCCACATGGCCCCACCATGGTGTTTTATCACACACCTGCCCACCACTGCTCTAGGCCCACTACTCAGCAGGATACTAATTACTGGCATCTCTGTTCTACACCATTTACATAAAACCCAGTAAAACAAGGCATTCTCTGGTATACACATGATCAACCACAGGACTTCCAAAGTTTCTCCAGTGCCACCTGGTCATGGGAATTTCAAAAATTTCATGGTATTTATCTAGCCATTTTTCAAAGATTAAGTTGGAGGCACTGTGGGTTTCAAATCATTCAGGAACCATTAAGTGTTGAGAAAGCTCATTTCAATGAAAGTTTTGGAGAACACTCACAGGCAAGGCTTCTCAAAGAGTTGCCAAAAGGTCACATGAAGCCAGGCAAATTGAGGTCTACAATGTGAGGTCCATGTGTGTTTTGACTCTCAACTATACCTGCCAATCTTTCAGAATAAAATCATGTGATATCCTACCTGAGATTCCCATTGTTTTGTGGAAAGACACCCTGGGCCTAGATCTCAGTTTTCATGGGTGAGTCTCATGCATGGCCTTCTAAAATCTAAACACGATTCATGGCAATACTTCTCTGAGTTCAGTTCTACAACTCAGTCTCTAAGGGGAATCACACCAGAGTTCAAGCTCAGGTGGACCCAGTCATTCTTTCCAACCACCACAAAAATGACCGCAATTAAAATCAAAACACTCCCACAGGGCCCTCATCTTCTTCCATAAAGACACTCATCATAACCTCTGGCTGGAGATTTCTATGAGGGGCACAGCCTAAGAAAGTGTCCAAAATAAGCTCACTTGCCCCTCATTTGCCTAAAATCCTGGTGGCCTAGACACTCCTCCTGTGAACCAGGAGTGATCAAATATTCCTGCTGTTAAAGTGTTCCGCTTCTCCAATTGGTGGCCTACTGGCTGTGAGGTATGGATTCTTTAAGTGATTTGGAGTCATGAGAAAACCCAAGCAAATATGGGCTAGCCTCTGCAGGGATTTGAAGAACTCATTTATTCCAAAGGATCCCTATTCTCACTTGATGGAGGTCAGGAACCTAAAACAAGAAGGCAAAAAAATTCATCCACAATGACTTCTCTTTTGGCCATTTCGGTTTGGGAAGCACATGGGATTTTTATTCAGATCCATTGGGTGTTGAGAATCTAAGTCACAGCCTCACACAAGGACCAGAGACTGATTCAGACACATCCCATTCCAAAGCAATTAAGCAAAGAGCCACAGGTGAAGCCCATTCATTTCCATATGAAAACAGTTTTCTTCAGGCTTCACAAAGGGTTGGCATGAGGCAAAGACCTTCCTGACATTCAGGGTAATTGAATCAGAAGTAAGCAAATGGCCCAAGAAGGGTTTCTTCACTGAGACTTTACTGGTCACACTGATATCTGAGTTTTCTGAGATGCTCTCATTCTCTTCAGCTATCCAGTACATGGCCATGTCACAGAGCCTTGTGGTGTTACATATCTGGGACACAAAACCATGAGCGTATTCTGTAGAGTGGCCAGAATTCACGAAGAAAAGAGTAACTTAAGAAGACAGTAGGTGTTGCCCATCCATAAGGCAAAGTGAAGTCCATTAATCAATTGGGCAGTATTAATGTGGGGAAGCTTTCTACTAGAGAAAACAAGTTCATTGATGCATTCTCTTTTCTAATGTCTACAACCACAGATACAGTGGGATACACAGACATAGAAACCCTCACAATGTCAAAGGACTTACTAGAAACAGTCCACTCCACACCAAAAAAAAACGCCTTTCCTACCTATTCTCAGAACATGAGAAAAAAAACACAAACTCACACCCACAATGGCAAAGCCACCTCCTTCCCCCAAGTAGGTCTGTGACTATCCAGAGTGTCTTCTGACTGGTGGGCCATATTATGTTCCCCCGAAATGGCCTGTCCTGTCTCAGATCTGGTCTCCTTGGCCAACTCTGTGAAGTTGTCAGGGGACAGCGGTGAGCCACTACCTGCTTTCTCAGGGAAGGTACCTCTTCAGAGATCTGCTGGCATTTGGCCATCCTCACATCAGTAGGTACCAAGAAAGACTGACTCTGTTCTTGGGAAAAGCAAACAAGTTAGCCCAATGGGACTAGGACTGGGTCTGGCTCTGGGTGCCTGGCTTCCTGGATCCCAAGTTCAGAGAATTCCATTACCAAGGAAGTGAGAAGAGGTCACTTCCTTCAGGAACTGAATGAGGTCACTGCCTTGAAAACCACTTTGTCCTAACAGTTGCTTCCAAGGTTCCCATGAGATGAAGGCTGCCCAAACATCCTGTGACACATTCAGAAGTTAGAATGGAATATCAACCTTAGGCACCCGGGAACAGCTCTCCACACAGGCCTGGTTTCTTCCAACTTCTCTACAATAAGAAGAGAGAGGCTGACTTAGACCCATCAATTCATCCTGACCAGGTTGTTTGCCATGGAAGATTTCTATTGCTCTCTCAGGTCCTACATAGCTGCATAAATCTTCTCCAAGGATCATTTCTCCATGGATCTTTGAGGTTCTCAGAAGGTGGAAGATCACCTACATTCCTATATTGTAAGACCAACTCTGCCCTGCTTTTCTGTAAGTTATATTGAGGGAACAGTGTATGTTTAGGGTTAATAACATGTTTGATTTGGGTTACGAATCATTTTGCGAGATGAATAAAGGTATTGGCAACCTTCAATATTTACAAGAGTATATAGGTGAAATATAAGTATGAAAGCAGAAAATTAGGAAAGATTTGAAGCCCAGAAGGGAATTGGACCCTTAAGTGGTATTCTTAGCTTTGAGTTATGTGCTGCACAGTTGTCTCAGATAAATCAATATACAATGGCATAGGACCTTGTACCTTGGATGATTGAATGTTGAAGAGAACATCCAGTCAAAAAGCGATATTCAGTACGATGAGGAAGGTACTCGTTAGGTTTAGAATGAAGAGTGAGTATAGGATTTAGACAAAACGTTTTTTAGCAATAGGGTTTCGGTTAGAGAGTGAGTGTAAATGTCAGCACATGTGAAGAGTCAGTCATAATGATGAACTGGGAAAAATATGAGGGAAAGCAGATATCAATAAAGACATTAGGAAATCAAGCAAAGTACAAAGAGAGTGATAGGATTAGACATTTTCAACAGGCTTGAGATTGAACATATAATCTTAGGAAGAAACAAATATGTAGTCAATAATAGGATTGACATTTGAGAGCATTAGGCAACCTGGACATGTATGTTTTTAGTAATCCATGCTCACTTTCCATTTAGGCTTTGGTACAATTGAAAGTGTGACCTTTGCTTTTTGTGTCCAGAATATTTCTGTGATAAAATGTATATGTATATCACGTGACATGAGTATTTCTTCCACCATTTCCAGGAGCAATATTTTGAGAACATATAAATTTGTATTGGGGTACAAATAGGTATACCCTCTGTCTATGAATATAGCAATAACGCATGAATAGACCATACTGGGAATAAATAATATAACTGGATCCACTTTAAATAATGGATTGAATGGATATCTGAAAATATATAAGAAATGTTATAATGATACACAATCAATCATTCCAACCAGTTATATATCTAATGGTCATCTTAGGGTTATGTTTTATCATGAAGGGTGTGTGAGTTTTGCTTAAAAATTGATCATGGAAATCGAAAATAATATATTTGAAAAAAAGTCTCATGAAAAGACCAGTCAAGAAACATAGGGAAATACATGTGTTCTGGATCAAGAAGTGATTGAAAGTGAAACAAATGCCTATAAATTTGCTAAGTAGTGGATGAAATATATATCCTATGATGTGTATAAACTGAAGAAATAGTAATGTACCAGTGTTGAATAATAATTAATGTCAAAATACACATCATGTCCCATAGGAATCTACTTGCATTGATGTTAAACTAGGTCAGTTAATGTAGAAATACTAGGATTTTTTTGCACCTTTCACTGAAGTTAGTTTTCAGTACTAGAAAACAAATATGTATTTCAGGTGGATGAATATTTCTGAGAATAATCTTGTGAAAAGTTGAATATTAATCCACATACATGAACATGAATGAATTTAGGGAGTGTATATAAGACACATATATTTCATATTTTGAAAAATCTAGAGATTTATATATTGTGTGTTTGTGTGTGTGTGTGTGTATACACACACACACACAAACACACACAAAGACATTCAAAAGTAGAATTATATATGCCAATCGAATTTCACCATGAAATATATATCATCCACAGATCCAAAAATATTCATTTTACTGAACATGGATTTATGTATAATGTTATTAAACTAGGAAGCTCACCATTAGCTTGAATTTTCAGTTCCAACAGCGTTTAGGTGGAGTGATCTCTTCTCACAATTTGTATCTGCAATGTCAGGCACCTCACAAAAATGTACGTGTGATATCAGGTAGGATTCTATATGTGCATATAAAAATTAATGTGCTGAATAGGTTACAGCGAAAGGGAGATAGGAATTCACATATTTGTTAACTTTAATACACATATAAAACAATTTCAATTAAAAAATGACTAGATTTATAACACCTACCATTTATCTTGCAAAAAGCAAGTCCAATATACACCATGCCTCCTCTGAACTGCTTATATTTCAATTCCGTTTGGGTTATTTTTCTCCATCATATTAGTATTTGTAGTTAGCGTCTAGAAGGGTATGGGTTATTGTCAGGAATTCAGTATTTCAATTGGAAAATTGGAAAGTGAATCCAATGTGTATGCAATTATGTGCTGCACAATATTCTTCCCACTCTCATCCAGAACAATGGCTTGACATTACCTTCGCCCCAAGTAAGACACAATTAGAGAAGAAGAGTTAGAAATTCTGTGAATACATATCTGGAATGGAAAATGCTCAGGAGTTCACAACCTTGGAGGTGGTAGAGGATTTTCCAAAAGTAAGGGACAGGGTTGATCACCCAACATGATCTTTCATTAAAATTGTGAGCCATCTTGCCACAAAGCCATGAAAAGATAATTTTTGCTTTAGTATAAATTACTGCAAATTCTGAACCTGCTTAGAATGCCTGACCATGTTTTGAACTCACCCATGCCTGGCTCTCTGACCAGATAACAGCCCATTCTGAAACTTTAATGACACCTCATAAATATTCGCCTTCCCTGGCCAGACAACGACCCTCTCAGAGGCTCTAATGGTCCTCATAATTTCTGATGCTGGGGCCAGAAAAAAAAATGTAAACTACAATTAGTGTGATGCTTGTCAAAGTTCTGTTTTCTGTAACCCTCCTTTTGTGTAACTTTCTGGGCTATAAAGCTGGGCTGTAGGAAAGGTGGGGTTGCTGTCTTGTTCCCGCCAGTTTGAGAGGGAGAGGCAGCCCGGCTGCTTGAAATATTAAGCTTGCCTTAATTTGATTTTAATTGGAGTCAGTCGTCTTTTCTTGTGTCCTGGACTAACGTTTTGGAGTTCCCCAGCAACATGACCCGACCAGATCACAAAGCCAGACTGCTGGAAATTCTGAAGCTGGCCTATCCTCCAGGACTCCGGGCTGGAGAGCCAAGTTCCAAAACCTTGGAATGAGCCTTCAGTCCGTGGATCACTGCAGTGAACCATCGCACTAAAACTATTATCAAGCACCTGGTGGAGGAGGCCTTCATAGGTAAGAGGCGCCTTTATAACATCTGATATCCGGTTAAGGTAGTACTCTTCTGATAACAGAGAGGTGGCCTGGGAAGGCTCACATATACTCTTGTCTGGGACAGTAATAGGAATCCTTCTTTCCTCTGTTCTGTTCTGTAGGGAATACCTCTGAAAGTGTAGAGAGGTGCCGACTGGCATGCAGGAGCTCCTACCCCGGAGCTTTAGCAAGACGCTGCATTGCTCCTCTGGTTTTCTGTTTATTTGCCGAGTTTCTGTTTTTTTTATGTGTGTGTTTTGTTCTGTGTTCTAAATGTTTTTTATTTGTTTGTTTTTGTGCGTTTTGTTGTGTGATTTCTGTGGTAAAAACTTAAGGATATTGGACTTGAAAATGGGTAATAAATCATGTAAGCCTGACACCCCTTTGGACTGTGTTTTAAAGAAATGTGATGCACTATACCCGCCTTTGTTAAGCAGGATGAGAGAAGCCCCTAGCTGGCTGTCTGGAGCACACCCACGGCAGAGGGCAATGCCTGCTGGGGACCTAATAACTGAGTATCTCCCAGGTTACAAGTGAAACTCCTTTAAAACCCCTTGTCCCTCCAGATCAAGAGAGTCACAACTTTGGACAAAGTCCCCTGTTTTTCTCCTTTGTTAGCAAAGCAGTAAACCTCCCTTTTACTTTTTCTCAAACCCTGTCCTTATATTAAATTGGTATTAATTGGCTTCAAGGTCCGGAACCGAAATTTAAGTTACAAATTTTGATACCGCCCCTGACCCTGGAATTTTTGAGAGCTGACTACTGAAATGTTAGGAGATTCAGCGTGCTTGGGGTGGAACCGAACCAGAGGAGCTAATCCTGTAAGTAAAAGACGGGACTGAGGGACTCCCAGCAGCTGCCGAAGTCCTGTTGCTTCAGTGAATTCCCTCCTTCCTTCCCTGCACTGTAAGTATTATGCCACCTCTGTCTTCTTAAAAAAGAGAAAAAGAAAAAGGAGACACTAGATGCAGTAAAGTCACCATGGAGACCTTTGATATTGCATTTCAGGTTCCCCCTCTCTGAAAACATCTGATGCCCTTGTGGGGACATATATCGTGCCACTGGTGTAGGAGATTTTTCTCTTTTCTGCTGTTTTAAAGGATTCTGTCCTGTCAGCCATAGTCTGGAGCTCCTTTCTGTCTGTCTTTTGTCTTTGTTTCTGGCCATTTAAGACATGTGCAATAATGTGTTGATATTATAAATTGTTTCTTGGGAATGATCTTAGCTGAATGTGTGTCTAAAGGATGATGTTTTATTGTAACAATATGGTGTCTGAATGGGTTTTTGAAGCATTGCACAATCTTGAAGTTAAAAGTCGGGTTTAGGTAATTTTTTAGTTTATGATTTCAGATAATTCATGCCAGAGAACTTAAATACTTAAAATGGAAAACTAAAGAATTCTACTTCCAAGTTGGCAAGTAACTTCCCAATCATTCAGTCTTTTTTTTAACCAATTTTTAATTGGGTAGCCTGGGAAAATGTCACAGTGTGTATCAGTGCATTAATTTGGACAAGGATAGTAAATCATAGTATGGTATCTGTTGACAAAAAAAGATGTTAAGGTATAAAATTTTGTGAATTGTATCTTAAAATTGTATCATAATTTTCAACATCCTCACCTGAAAATTATGGTTAAAGTGCCTTAGGCCTGAGGTGTCTGCTTAGAATAGCAGTTTTGTCCAGCTCCTTCCAGAACTCAGCCAGGACTTATGTTGAAATGTAAATGAAAGAAGCCTGCAAACTCAGTAGGAGACTGATCTGATGTCTAAGTGGGAAAAAAAAGGTATATCGTATGGTATTTACTAATTACTGGCCAGTCATTTTTTCTAGGACTCTCATTTTTTTCCTTAGATTCTGTATTTTTTTTGAGCTCATTATTTTGATCCTACAGAACTAGGTTAATATTTTTCTGATCAGTTCTATATTTGACCAACAGTGGAGTTTTGAAACATTGCAATGGAGATTTCACCTGCGAAAAGCTACAAGGCCTTACTATTATTATTTGTGCACACTTTTGTTATGTGTTGTATGTCTATATATCCATATGTTCGTATATCATATATGTGATATACAAATTAACATATATAAGGAGCGATCATTAAAAAAAAGCACTCATAAAAACAAATTTTAAAAAGTGGATTCAAAGATCTTTAATTCAAGTGATTTAAATGATTCACTTTAAATTTGGATAAGCAAATAACAATAAATGTCTTTAAATTTAAGCTTACAAGTTTTTCTAGCTGCTCAAAAATCTAATAAAATATTAATGTCTATAAAATGTCTAATATGCCTTGGTTCTAGGACTTTTCCTTTAACAAAGAAATGGTTTACACTGTTCAATACATTTCTCTAATATTTTGATAAATAAGTAAAGTAAATTTGATATGGGATTACTCATTCATGAGTACTTTTGTTAGATATCTGATTGATTTAGTAAGGTCTGTATAAGTTTGTTCTAAAGTCTGTATAAGATTGTAAAAATCAGTCATGTGATAAAGCGACACAAATTTCTTAAAACAAAAGTTTACCCATAACATTGTGTTTATAAAGTTTTATTTTTCTAGAACAAGCAACCATAAAAATTAAACAACTGATTAAATAAGAACTGTTATTTTAGAGCACTCTACTGCCATTTCTTTAAAAGCTAAACTTGGTTAATGTAAAAACATCAATGTCATTGTGATGCTATTAATGTGCTCATATCTTCCAGGTATACAATTCTGTAAGGTAGAAACTTTAAAAGAGCATTTCATCAAGCTGGTGTTCTGAAGTTGTATGGTAAAATATATATATATATATATATATATATATATATATATATATATATATATATATATATATATATATATTGGGGATTTATTTACTTGTTATCAATAAGATATATAAAGTTTTATGTTACTTTTTACATTGGGAAAAAATTTAAATATATTTTTAAGTTAATGAGCGCCTAATCTATGTAAAGGTTAAAAACTTTCAGCCTTTCTTTAATTCATGTTTTAAATGTGATATCATATGGTGTTAGCTAATATTCATGTGACCTCAAACAATTTATGTAAACTGTGTAAAATGATATTTAAAAAACAAAGATCAGCTTTAGAACTAAAACACTTAAGATTTATATAGAGCCCTGCCTTACCTGAGATAAGGCTCTGTGTCTCATCTTACAACATGTGAGAATAAATACGAAAGCAGTAGGTCAGATGTTATTTAATTTAAAGTTATGTTTTTCTGTCAAGATTACTAGGATCTCAAAAAGGGGATATAATGTATAACTCAGCCTAAAATTCAGGGTAGCTATTACACGAACTAAGTATTTTTACTCTTGTTAATTTTATTTTGAATTTCCTTATAAGTTAACTAAAGATTCCCTGTTAGTGTTTTACAAAAGAGTTGCTTTTAGAACACAACATTGGTTAATTTAAGATAATAAGTCATCACCTACAAGACAGACAGAAAAATACAGATCCCAAATAATAAAAAGATAAATAATTTTAAATTTTAGACATTAAAGCACAGTACTCTTAATATAAGGCTGTTAAAATTTATTTGCTGGATGTTTAAGATTAGGATTTAAAATTTAATTTAAATGAAAAGGGACAATAAAACAAATATTTGGCTCTTGCCCTCTGAGTCAGTCTGTATCCAGGGAACAGGAGACTTCTCTAAAGAACTTTGCAACTCTGAGCCACATAACCTCCTGATCAGGAAGATTAATGAGACCACTGGAGAACAGAAAGCCAATCAGTGCATTTTTTACGAAGAAGAGAGTCATCAGAGAAGGGAGATATTCCTGATGCTTCCGAGAGAAGCCACATGGTCAAGCAAGACCTGGACTCACCTAGCGCAAATGGCACTAGCAGAACTGAGAAGCTGCTCTCAAGTTTCCCCAGGAATGACTCCCATAAAATCTCAGCTGACTGTTAACAATAGATAGAAACAAAAGTCAGTTTTACTGCTTCATCTTAAACTCTTAGCAAAGACAGATAAACCCAAAATACAGCCATTCCTGGGCATTTTAAAAAATAATAGTTATAATAATATTTTAACGTATACACTTTATGGTAGCCTCCCAAAATAAGTAAGACTGGAGGCTACAAAGAAGGATTCTCAGACAGTAATGCCTGATGAGTATAAAAAGAGACTATCAAGAGGAGGTACCAGAGGCAGAAGTTTTTTGTTTAAGGTCAACAGATATTCCTAACCTACACAGGTAGGCTTGGTGTTTGCTAGTACGATTATCCAGCCCTGAATAACAGAATTAAAGGTTTCTCTATTACACACAGAGGTCATACTAGTAAAAGGAATTTGCAAGATCAGATGACACTAAATTATTAAACTGTATCTTATGGGGTGAAACAACTGTGACACTAAAAGTTAAGTTGAAAGTCCTGATAACTGGGGATATTGAAGACAGATGAGGGGACATCTATACAGTGACATGTTTCAGCTGCTGCAACATTTATTCAGTACTCATGGTTTTTGTTTCTCTCATAGAAGAACCCATCCCCAGATGACTTTACAAACTGTTCTACCACAACCAGACTTCAAACCGAATTGACTTCTAAAAGGCAACTCATATCCCTCATGCTGTGCCCCCTCATGTCACCCTCTCTCAGCTCAGAAGAAGCCAAAATGAGTGACGACTCTCTTCTTACAACAATGGAGCCAAAAATAGATAGACTTTCATTTTAAGTAATTAATTAAGTCAGGTAAAATCAGGGAGACTGGTTTTGTGTGAGTTCAAAAAATATGGAGACTGTTACGTGAAGTATTAAAATTCCCTCAGTGCTCTTCCCCTACCCTATCAAAGATTTGAAAGGGACACATTAGAAAAGGGGGGAATGATATACCCAACCTGATCTTTTATTAAAATTTGGATCCATCTTGCCACAAAGCCATGAAAAGAAAATTTTGGCTTAACTATAAATTACACCAAATTCTGAACCTGCTTGGAATGCCTGCCCGTGGCCTTGAACTCACCCATGCCTGGCACTTTGACCAGGAACAGCCCTCTATGAAACTTTATTGACACCTCATAAATATTGGCCTTCCCTGGCCAGACAATGACCCTCTCTGAGGTTCTAATGGTTTTCATAAATTCTGATGTTGGGGCCAGCAAAAAAAAAAAAAAAAAAAATATATATATATATATAAACTACGATTCGTGTGATGCTTGTCAGAGTTCTGATATTTGTAACCCCCCTGTAGTGTAAAATTCTGGGTTATAAACCTGGGCTGTAGGAAATTTGGGTGGCTGTCTTGTTCCCACTGTTTTGGGAGGGAGAGGCCACCTGGGCAGTGGAAATTATAAGCTTGCTTTAACTTGATTTAAATTGGAGTCAGTGGTCTTTTCTTGCATCCTGGTCTAATAGGTAAACGCTATCAAACATGCAGCTCTGCCGGCCTAAAGACTTCCTTAGAAACTGCCTCTGAGGATGGGCACTTGACATATATGTTGTTGTCAGGAGCTTTAGCTTTCTTTCTAATGAGACCATCAAAGCTGGATCTGCATCTATGTGACGTGGAGGACATGGTTTCTTATTTTCCAAAGGACATGAGGCAGCAGTGCTGAATTCACTCTTTGTAGGTAAACTGTGGCCACTGAAGGCTAAGTGACTCCCCGTGTGGACTGTGAAGCCATTTGGTCATCCTCCACTTTTCATGGTGTTTCTTGCTGCTGCACTGGGAGTTTGTTATTTGCTTCACAAAATACAAGGAATTCAGCTGGGACACAGTGCTGGAGAGAGTTCTGTCACATGAAATAGATGAGGGTCTGCAGGAGAATGCATCAACCAGGCTTCTATCCTACATAGCTTGTCCCCTTGACCATAGCACCTGATTCTGAACATTGTCCTGAAACATCTCCATATAACAAGATGCCTTATATGGAGAGTTATCAGACATATAAGTGATTCCTGGCTGCACAATGTCAGCCACAAGCCATTTGGAAGTCAATGTCAGATACACATGGCCCGACCACAGATGTTTTATCACACACCTGCACACCACAGCTCTTTGCCCACTACTCAGCAGGCTCCAACATACTGGCATCTCTGTTCTACATCATTTTCATGAAACCCAGTCAATCAAGGCACTGTCTGGTACACACTTCATCAGTAAGAGGACATTGAAAGGTTCTCCAGTGCCACCTGGTCATGAAAATTTCAAAAATTTCATTGTATTTATCTAGCCATTTTTCAAGGATGAAGTTGGAGAAATTGTGGGTTTCAATTCATTCAGAAACCATTAATGTTTGAGGAAGCACATTTCAAGGAAACTCTGGAGAACTCTCAGAGGCAAGGCTTCCCAAAGAGTGGCCAAAAGGACACATGAAGCCAGGCCCATTGAGGTCTACAATGTGAGGCCCATGTGTGTTTTGACTGTCAACAATGGCTGCCAAGTCTTTCAGAATAAAATAATGTGATGCCCTCGCAGAGATTGACAATGCTCTGTGGAAAGCCACCCTGGGCATTGATCTCAGTTTCCAAAGGCAACTCTCATGCGTGGTCTCCTAAAATCCCAACACAATTCATGGCAATACTTCTCTGAGGTCAGTTCCTGAACTCAGTCTGTAAGGGGAATCACACCAGAGTTCAAGCCACGTGGACCTAGTCATCTCTTCCAACCACCACACAAATGACCACAATTAAAACCAAAACACTCCCAAATGGCCCTCATCTTCTTCCACATAGACACTCTTCATAGCCTCTGACTGGAGGTTTCCATGAGGGGCACAGCCCAAGACAGTTTTCCAAATAAACTCCCTTGCCCCTCATTTGCCTAAAGTCAGGGTGGCCTGGACTCCCTTCCTGTGAACCAATAGTGATCAAATAGTCCTGCTCTTAATACTGCTCTGCTTCTCTAATTTGAGGCCTACTGACTGTCTGGTATAGATTCTTTATGTGAATTGGTGTCATGAGAAAACCCAAGCCCTTATGTGCTAGCCTCTGTAGGGCTTTGAAGAACTGATTTGACACAAAGGATCCCTATTCTCACTTGATGGAGGTCAAGAAGCTTACAGAGGAAGGCGAGAGACTTCGTCCACAATGACTGCTCTTTTGGCCATTTTCATTTTGCATGCAAACTGGGAAACTTTCTTTAGATCCATCAGGTGCTGAGAATCTAAGCCACTGCCTCACATAGGGCAAAGAGGCTTATTCAGCCACATCTCTTTCCAAAGCAATTAAGCAAAGAGCCACAGGTGATGCCCATTCATTTCCATTTGAAAAGTCTTTTCTTCTGGCTTCACAAAGGGGTGGCCTGGGGCAAAGATCTTCCTGACATTCAGGACAACAGAACAATAGGTAAGCAAAAGGCCCAATGCAGTGTTTTTCCACTGAGACTTTAATGGTCACACTGATATGTGAGTTTTCTGAGATGCTTCTATTCTCTTCAGCTATCCAGTACATGGCCATGTAACAGATCTTGAAGGTGGTACATATCTTGGAAACCAAACCATGAGGCTATTCTGGAGAGTGGCCAGTATTCAGGAAGAAAACAAGAACTTAGGAAGATAGTAGGTGTTGCCCATCCATAAGGCAAGCCTCTCTCCATTCTTTAATTGTGCAGGATGAATGCTGGCAAGCTTTCTACTAGACAGGACACAACCATTGATGCATTCGCTTTTCAAATGTCTACAACCACAGATACAGTGGAATGCACAGACATAGAAACACTCACGTTGTCAAACGACTTTCTAGAAACATTCCAGTCCAAACAAACAAACAGTCTTTCCTACCTATTCTCAGAAAAGAGACAAAACCACAAACTCACACCAACACCCACAACAGCACTCCTTCCCCCAAGTATGTTGGTGAATATCTTGAGTGTCCTCTGACTGGTGGTCCATACTATGTTCCCCAAAAATGGCCTGTTCTGTCTCAGATCTGGTCTTCTTCACCAACTCTGTGAAGTTGTCAGGAGCCATGGTTGAGCCACTACCTGCTTTCTCAGAAAAGGCTCCTCTTCAGAGGTCTCCTGGCATTTGGCCATTCTCACTTCAGTAGGTACCAACAAAGACTGACTCTGTCCTTGGTAAATCCAAACATTTGAGACCACTGGGACTGGGACTGGGACTGACTCCGGGTGCCTGGCTTCCTGGATCCCAAGTTCAGAGTGTTCCATCACCAAGGAAGTGTGTACTGATATTTGCTTCTAAGGGTCCCAGTAGATGGAGACTGCCCGTACTTCCTGTGACAGTTTCACAAGTTAGAATGGTATATCAACAATAGGCACCCGGGAACAGCTCTTCTCACAGGCCTGGTTTGGTCCATCTTCTGTACATTAAGAAGAGAAAGGCTGATTCAGATACATCTCTTCATCCTGACCCGGTTGTTTAACATTGAAAATGACTTTTGCTCTCTCAGGTCCTTCATAGCTGCCTTCTTCTTCTCCACGTATCATTTCTGCATGGACCTTTGAGGTTCTCATCAGATGGAAGATACCCTACAATCCAGTATTGGAAGATCAACTCTTTCCCTGCTCTTCTGTAAAGTTAGATTGAGAGAACAGTGTATGGTTAGGCTTAACATCATGTTCGATTGGTTTAGGAATAATTCTGCAGGATGAATAATGGTTATGGGAACATGCGATATTTACAAAATATACAGTTGAAATATAAATATGAAAACAGAAATCTAGGTAAGATTTGATGCCCAGAAGGGCATTGGGCCCTTGATTGGGATACTTAGCTTTGAATTAATTTCTGCACAGATGTCTCAGATAAATCAATATACAATGGTATAGGACATTGTACCTTGGATGATTGAATGTCGAAGAGAACATGCAGTCAAAAAGGGATAGTTGGTAGGATTAGAAAGATAGTCGGTAGTTTTAGAAAGATGAGTGAGTATAGGATTTGGACAAAATGGTCTTTAGCAATAGGGTTTCATGTAGAGAGTGAATGTAAATATCAGCACATGTTAAGCGGCAGTCACAATGATGAACTGGGGAAAATATATATCAATAGAGACATTAGGAAATCAGGCACAGTATAAGGTGAGTAATAGGATTAGACATTTTCAACAGGTTTGAGGTTGAATATATAATCTTAGAAAGAAACAAATATGTAGTCACCAATAGGATCGACATTTGAGAGCAATAGGCAACCTGGACATGGATGATTTTAGTAATCCATGTTCAATTTCCATTTAGGCTTTAGTACAATCATAAGTGTGACATTTGCTTTTTGTTTCCAGAATATTACTGTGATAAAATGTATATATAGATCAGGTGACATGAGTATTTCTTTCACCATTTCTAGGAACAGTATTTTGAAGACGTGTAAATTAGTATTTTGAATACAAATAGGTGTACACTGTGTCTATGAATATAGAAATAATGCATGAATAGACCATAATGTAAATAAATAATATAACTGGTTCCAACTTAAATAATGGTTCGAGTTGATATCTGAAAATATACAGGAAACCTTATATTGATATATATCCATTCATTCAAACCAGTTATACATCTAATGGTAATATTAGGGTTATGGTTTATCATGAAGAATGTGTGAGTTTTGCTTCAAAGGTAATTGTGGAAATCGAAAATAATGTGTTTGGAAAGAAGTCTCATGAAAAACCAGTCATGTAACCTGGAGGAATACATGTGTTCTGAAGCAGGAAGTGATTGAAAGTGAACGAAAAGCCTTTAAATTTCTGAACTTGTGGATGAAATATATATCTCATGATGTGCATAAACTGAGGAAATAGTAATGTACAAATGTTGAAAAAAAATAAACGTCAAAATACACATCATATCCCATAGGAATCTACTTGCATTTATATTAACCTGGGTAAATTAGTGTAAAAATATTAGGATATGTATGCACAATTCACTGAACTTAGTTTTCAGTACTAGTAAACAAATACGTATTTCAGGAGGATGAATATGTCTTAGAATAATCTTATGAAAAGTTGATTATAAATATGCACTTAAATATTAATGAATTTAGGGAGTACATAATAAGATACATTTATTTCATATTTTGAAAACTCTGGAAAAAAAACATATATATATATATATATATATATATATATATATATATATATATATATATATATATATATATACAGACATTAAAATACACACACAGAAATTAAAAAGTATTAATATACAAGCCAAATGAAATTCACCATGAAATATATATCATCCACAGATCTAAAAATATTCATTTTACTGAACATGAATTTATGTATAATGTTGTTCAGCTAGGATACTCACGCATAGGTTGAATTTTCAGTTCCAACAGTGTTTAACAGGAGTGATCTCTTCTTACAATTTGTATCTGCCAAGTCAGCCACCTCACAAGAATGTACGTGTGGTACCAGGTAGGATTCTATATGTGCATATAAAAATATATGTGCTGATTAGGCTACAGAGAAATGGAGACATGAATTCACATATTTGTTAACTTTAAAAACACATGGAGAAGTGTTTCAACAAAAAATTCACTAGATTTAAAACTCCTACCATATATAATGCAAAAAGAACGTCCAAATGTACACCTGGCATCCTCTGAACTGCTTGTATTTCAATTTGGTTTGGTCTATTTTTATCCATCATATTAGGATTTGTAGTCAGAGTCTAGTAGGGAGTGGGTTACTATGAGGGATTAAGTATTTTGAATGAATAATTGGAAAATGAATCCAATGTGTATGCAAATATGTGCTACAAAAAAATCTTCCCACTCTCATCCAGAACAATGCCTTGACATTACCTTCGCCCCAAGTAAGATACAATTAGAGGAGAAGAGTTAGAAAATCTATGAATACATATCTGGAATGGAAAATGCTCGGGAGTTCACAACACTGGAGGTGGTAGAGGAGTTTCCAAAAGTAATGGAGACTGTAAACACTCCACAAACATGGAAGTGTGCAGGCCTCAAGACATCTGGGAAACTGTCTTTGAGATTGTACACTTGAAATATATGTTGTTTTCAGGAGCTTTAGCTTCCTTTGTAGTGAGATCATCAAAGCTGTGTATGCATCTATGTTACATGGAGGACATGGTTTCTTATTTTCCAATGAACATGAGGCAGCAGTGCTGAATTCTCTCTTTGTGGGTAAGCTGTGGCCACTGGGGTCTAAGAATCTTTCCGTGTAGACTGTGAAGCCATTTGGTCATTCTCCAATTTTGTTGTGTTTCTTGTTGCTGCACTGGGAGTTTGGTATTTGCTTCACAAAATACAAGGAGTTCAACTGGAACACAGTGCTGGAGGGAGTTCTGTCACGTGTGGTGGGTAAGGGTCTGATGGAGAATGCACCAATCAGGCTTCTATGCCACATTGATTGCCCCCTTGACCGTAGCAACTTGATTCTGAACATTGCCCTGAAAACTCTCCATCTAACAAGATGGCTTAATATACAAAAGTCTGCTGGCTGCACCATGTCAATCACAAGCATTTGGAAGCCGAAGTAAGATCCACATGACCCCACCACAGATGTTTTATCACACAACTGCACACCACAGCTCTGGGCCCACTACTCAGCAGGCTCCACCATACTGGCAGCTCTGTTCTACACCATTTTCATGAAACTCAGTCAAGGAAGGCACTGTCTGGTACACTCTTGATCAGCAACAGGACATCCAAAGGTTCTCCAGTGCCACCTGGTCATGAAATTTCAAAAATTTCATGGTATTTATCTAGAAATTTTTCAAGGATGAAGTTGGAGAAACTGTGGGTTTCAATTCATTCAGGAAACATTAAATTTTTAGGAAGCACATTTCAAGGAAACCTCTGGAGAATTCTCAGAGGCAAGGCTTCCCAAAGTGTGGCCAAAAGGCCACATGAAGCCAGGCCCATTGAGGTCTACAATGTGAGGTCCATGTGTGTTTTGACTGTCAACAATGGCTGCCAAGTCTTTCATAATAAAATCATGTGATGTCCTGGCTGAGATTGACAGTGCTTGGTGAATAGCCACCCCAGGCTTAGATCTCAGTTTCCAATGGCGACTCTCATGCATGGCCGCCTAAAATCCCAACACAATTAATGGCAATACTTCTCTGAGGTCAGTTCCAGAACTCAGTCTTTAAGGGGCATCACACCAGAATTCCAGCCCAGGTGGACCCAGGATTCTCTTCCAACCACCAACAAATGACCACAATTAAAACCAAAACACTCCCACATGGCCCTCATCTTCTTCAACATAGACACTCTGAATAACCTCTGGATAGAGGTTTCCATGACGGGCGCAGCCCAAGACAGTGTAGAAAATAAGCTCCCTTGCCCCTCATTTGCCTAAAATCAGGGTGGCCTGGACACCCTTCCTGTGAACCAAGAGTGATCAAATAGCCCTTCTTTAATACTGCTCTGCTTCTCCAGTTTGAGGCCAACTGACTGTCTGGTATAGATTCTTTATGTGAATTGGTGTCCTGAGAAAACCCAAGCACCTATTGGCTAGCCTCTGCCGAGCTTTGAAGAACTGGTTTGACCCAACGGATCCCTATTCTCACTTGATGGAGGTCAGGAAGCTTACAGAGGAAGGCGAGAGACTTCATCCACAATGACTGCTCTTTTGGCCATTTTGGTTTTGGATGAACACTTGGAAACTTTCTTTAGATCCATCAGGTGCTGAGAATCTAAGACACTGCCTCACACAGGGCAAAGAGGCTGATTCAGCCACATCCATTTCCAAAGCAATTAAGCAAAGAGCCACAGGTGACGGCCATCCTTTTCCATTTGAAAATTGATTTCTTCAGGTTTCACACAGGGGTGGCCTGAGGCAAACACCTTCCTGACATTCAGGACAACAGAACAAAAGTCCAAAGTAGTGTTTCTCCACTGAGACTTTAGTGGTTGCACTGATATCTGAGTTTTCTGAGATGCTCTCATTCCCTTCAGCTATCCAGTACATGATCATGTCACAGAGCTTGGAGGTGGTACATATCTTGGAAATAATACCATGAGGCTATTCTGGAGAGTGGCCAGTATTCAGGAAGAAAAGAGGAACTTAGGAAGATAATAGGTGTTGCCCATCCATAAGGCAAGCAGCTCTTGATTCTTTAATTTGGCAAGATGAATTCGGGGAAGCTTTCTACTAGACAGGACACAACCATTGATGCATTCGCTTTTCAAATGTCTACAAAAACAGATTCAGTGGGATACACAGACATCGAAACACTCGCATTGTCAAACGACTTTCTAGAAACATTGCAGTCCAAACAAACAAACCGCCTTTCCTACCTATTCTCAGAACATGAGACAAAACCACAAACTCACACCGACACCCACAATGGAACCTCCTTCCCCCAAGTATGTCTGTGAGTATCCTGAGTTTCCTCTGATTTTTGGGCCATACTATGTTCCACCAAAATGGCCTGTCCTATCTCAGAACTGGTCTTCTTTGCCAACTCTGTGAAGTTGTCAGGAGCCATGGTTGAGCCACTCTCTGCTTTCTCAGAAAAGGCCCCTCTTCAGAGCTCTCCTGTCATTTGGCCATTCTCACTTCAGTAGGTACTAAGAAAGACTGACTCTGTCCTTGGTAAATCCAAACAAGTGAGACCACTGGAACTGGGACTGGGACTGGCTCTGGGTGCCTGGCTTCCTGGATCCCGAGTTCAGAGAGTTCCATCACCAAGGAAGTGTGATAGGTCACTTCCTTCACGAACTGAATGAGGTCACTGCGTTGGCAACCACTTTGTCCTAACAGTTGCTTCCAAGGGGTCCATGAGATGGAGGCTGCCCATACTTCCTGTGACACTTTCACAAGATAGAATGGTATATCAACCATAGGCACCCGGGAACAGCTCTCCACACAGGCCTGGTTTGGTCGATTTAATCTACATTAAGAAGAGAGAGGCTTTTAGACACATCCCTTCATTTTGACCAGGTTGTTTTACATGGAAGTTGATTTTTGCTCTCTCAGGTCTTTCAAAGGTGTCTACATCTTCTTCAGGGATCATTTCTGCATGGAACTTTGAGGTTCTCAGCAGGTGGAAGATCCCCTATATTCCTGTATTGTAAGACCAACAATATCCTTGTTCTTCTGTTAAGTTAGATTGAGGAAATATTTCATGTTTAAGGGTAATAACAGGTTCGATTTGGTTTAGGAATCATTCTGTGGGATGAATTAAGGTATTGGGAACCTGCGATATTTACAAGAATATACTGGTGAAATATAAGTATGAAAACAGAAATCTAGGTAATATTTGAAGTCCAGAAGGGCATTGGGTGGCCTGAACACCCTTCCTTTGATTCAGGAGTGATCAAATAGCCCTGCCACTAATACTGCACTGCTTCTCCAATTTGAGGATTACTGACTGTCAGGTATAGATTCTTTATATGATTTGGAGACATGAGAAAACCCAAGCACCTATTGTCTCATGCCACAGCAAATGGTTTATTGGGGTCCAGCATGCTGGGGCTCAAAGCTCACTTCAGAGGAGCAAAGAATAAAGAGCCCCGAGAACAACTTGAGAAGATATTATATACAATCTTTAGAGAGTGCAGGGACTTTATATACATCATAGCCTCCTTTAGCAAATCAACATATGTGGTAAGCCATTGTTGTAGATTGTGGCTGCCATTAGAAGATGGCGCCAGCTTCCACTGTGGCCTGTAGTAAACAACTCCTTTTATGGAGAGATGGCACGCTATCCCTTGCTACCCTATGAGAAAGATCCACGTGGCGGCTTAAGATTGGTATGTGGGAGGCTTTATTATACTGTGCTTGGGCGCTCGGGAGGAGGGGGGTCACTAGAAGATACTTTAATCAAGGCCTGAATAATCTGCTGAAAGAAGATTTCTGAGTTGCGTCTTCCCTGCGGGCAAGGGGTCGCGTCAAGTGGTGCCGAGACCCGGGAACCAGAACTTTCAGTAGTCAGGTGTGGTGCACCGGTTAGTCCCAGGTAAGTGGGATCCACCATCAAAGCGGGGATTAGTCCCAGGTAAGTGGGATCCGCGATCAAAGCGGGGCAGCTCCTCTGTAAAGCAAGAGAGAGCGTTACATTTTATTGCAGCTGCACTGTGTACTTTCACTTTTGTTTTTTGTGTGTCTTTTGTTGTGTCATGGGTGCCACATCTTCAAGTCCGCTTCTCCTGGTCCTACATGGCCTGTTACGTTCCAAGGGACTAGAAGTGAAACGTAGTACTTTACAGAGATTTTTACAGAAGACAGATATTGCTGCACCGTGGTTTGCGTTTTCGGGCAGCCTTACTATACCTAGCTGGGACAAATTAGGGAAAGATCTAGATTTCACTCGTGAACAAGGCACCTTAGAGGGTGGTGTTATACCACTTTGTAAGTTAGTTAGAGGATGTATAGAGGATAGTAAATGCCAGGAAGCTGTGAGTGAGGGTCAAGCTGTTCTTGAGCAACTACATGAGGAAAAGTCTGAAGGATCACATAGTGAAGTGGCAGAGAGCATTGGGAGTAAGAGTAGTGAGAAGGCAAAAGAGCCTGAACTAAAAATAGGAGAAGGCTCTACCCAGACTTGGCTGAATTAAAAACGCCTGCGAACACAAGCGGCTCAGAGAGTTCTGAGGACCTTGATATATTCCTACAACAACTACGCAAGATAAAAATGAAGAAAAAGAAACAAGGGATACAGGGCACGCAGGCCTACTGTAAAAAGGGGACGGGATCCAATATTGGTCAACAACACTCTGAGGAGGAGGAGGTAGAATATCTCGAAAAAGATATGGTGCTGGTTGCCCCACCCCCGTATGTGGGGGGGAGCCAAAATTCCGGGAGATCTTATCATGCGCAAGTTTGGAGGACAGTTAATACAGATATGGGACTTGCATACCCTGTATTTCAGGACAATAACAGGGGAAGATATCATGAGCCTTTAGACTTTAAGATAATTAAAACCTTGGCGGAATCTGTCCGCACTTATGGCGTGGATGCCGCTTTCACCCTTACTCAGGTGGAGGGACTTGCTAGATTTTGTATGACTCCTTCAGATTGGGCTAATCTAGTCTGCGCTTGTGTCTCCCCAGGGAAATTTTGGATTGGAGAGCATTTATGCTAGAGGGTGCAGTAGAGCAAGCTGCTCAAAATCATGCAGCGAGACGCCCTGCCTAGGATAAGGAAATGCTTTTGGGACAAGGCAAGTTTGCTAATCAACAAACAGGATACCCCCCCGAACATTCACGCCTTGTCAAGATCACCCTTGGGAGAAACATCAGGTCTCTAAGGGTTTCTCTCTTTCCCCCTCTCATAAAAGATACTTATATAATTCTTCCAACTGTAATTCCTCTATAGGAACAGGTTGGTCTTGGTTTCAATGGTTAATTTCCAATGAAAAGGGAGCCACAGCTGATATCTCCACTTTGGCTCAATTACGAGGAGTCAAAAGCTGGTTGTTTAATGTTTCTGGTAGTATCCAAGACTCGGATCGAGGTAGGAGACTTGGAAATATTTCACATAACTCACAATTAAGTAATGCTACGTTATCATCTGCAGCAGTCTGTCTCCAATCTCCGTTCCTGTTTCTTTTGGCTAATGATACATCACAGGGGATGCTTAATTGTTCTAATGTTACCTGTTATTTAACTGAGTGTTGGAATGGCTCTTGGACTGTGGCAGTGATTATGAAAATTCCAACCTTTGTCCCGATCCCAGTTACTGTGGATCCGGAATCTTTTCCTATTGTTGAACTGATTAGAGCCCATAAAGATTTTGGTATTATGGCAGTTATAGTGACAGCTGTGGTGGTATCTGCTGCTGCAGCAGTTACAGCTGGAGTAGCCATGGCCAGCCAAGTACAAACTGCTGCCACTCTTAATGAGGTTATTCAACAAACATCCACCATACGTAAATCTCAAAGTAGAATTAATCAACACATTTTATCTGGGATTCTGGCTGCTAATCAAAGGATAAATCTGCTTCAAGATCAAGTTGAGAAATTGTCTGATCTAGTATATTTAGGTTGTGTTGATCAACGTGCACATTTATGTATAACCTCTGTCAGATTTAATGATTCCAGGAATGCCTCCCACATCATCGGGAAATATTTATCTGGAACCTGGTCCATGGAAGCAGAAAACTTACTCCAATCTCAACTAACTCAAATTGCTGTTTTGAATAGTACCCGTGTCGAACCAGTGACTTTGGGTCAATTCACCAGTTGGCTATCTTCTGCCTTTTCCTTCTTTAAGGAGTGGGTGGGAGTGGGCATTTTGGGGGCAATGTGTTGCTTCGGTATTATACTTTGTTTGTGGCTTCTCTGTCGCCTTAAAACTCGCCATACACAGGAGAAGGCTATGATTGTATAGGCTCTTGCGGCCTTGGAAAATGGCATGTCTCCGCAAATCTTGCTTGCGCATCTTAAACAGTGATTTTCTGGGCATGGCCATTGCACCCCAAGTTAATTTCACAGTGCACTGGGATTGGCATGTCCTCTTTCTTTTTCTCCCCCAGTACTGAATAGCCCTTGCACTCTGCAGGTCTTGTTACCATTGCACGCAGATGGGTTTTAGGACTGGTCTTTCTTCTCGGCTACAGACTCTTTACTTTCCTCTGGGGCTTAGGGATTGTGTTGCCAACTAAAAATTTGTTATTGTTACCAGGCTACCTGTGTTGCCCTACTTCTCGCCGTCGTCAAGATGCAGGATGCGAGGCAAAGCACTGCACTTGAGTGATCCCTCAACGGACCTCAAGGAAAGCATGTCCTATTGCATGCGGGTTTGACGTCCACGCCCCCGCCCTACGAAAAAAGGCGTCGGCTGATATGGGGTCAGGTCTGGGGAAGGCGCCTCCTTAGGACTGAACCATACATTGCAGCCGCTTCTGCACAGTGGGATAGGACCTCTACTTTCGCCTGCATTGTTTTATAAAATAGAAGGGGGAACTGTGGTAAGCCATTGTTGTAGATTGTGGCCGCCATTAGAAGATGGTGCTGGCTTCCACTGTGGCCTGTAGTAAGCAACTCCTTTTATGGAGAGTTGGCACGCTATCCCTTGCTACCCTATGAGAAAGATCCACGTGGCGGCTTAAGATTGGTACGTGGGAGGCTTTATTAGACGGTGCTTGGGCGCTCGGGAGGAGGGGGGTCACTAGAAGATACTTTAATCAAGGCCTGAATAAACTGCTGAAAGAAGATTTCTGAGTTGCGTCTTCCTTGCGGGCAAGGGGTCGCGACAATCATATACTGTGGGAAAATCAAATAACAACTGTAAAACATGATTAGCACATTCATGTGCGGGAACAGTTCGGGCAGGGGGTGATTGGTCAGCCCTGAGAAGGGGTATACATTTAAACTGATTGGTTGAAGCCCTGAGATGTATACGTGCTGACATGCACGGTTTCTGGGAAGGGGTTGTTAAGTAACTAGGTGGTCAGGGAAGATTTCAACACATCTAACGGGCAGTTCCGGGAATTGTCTTCACTGACACAGGAATTTCAGGTTCTGAGCACAGCTTGTAAACTTTACAAAACCTGTTTCTTTACGTTTCAATTTCAATTTCATTAATTCTTTCATTTCTCACTCCTTTTTCTGCCTACTTTTAATCTTAAAAGTAATGAATCATAATTATTGTGGGATCTCACATTCTATTTCTGCCAGTGAAGTGTATTTCTGTCTGATTACCATGAGTTTTACCTGCCCAATCTGAGCCTGGAGAAAGAAAACTATGTAGTTAAGCAAACGAGGTCCCACAGTTATCAACACCATAAGCATGATCAGGGGTCCAGCTAAGGCTGATAGGAGTGTAGTTAACCAGGGGGACTGGGTATATCATGACTCAAACCACACTTGTTGAATCTCCCTTTCTCTCTGGTGCTCTACAAGGAATTTTCTCAATTTACTCATGGATTATTTTACAACTCCAGTATGGTCAGCATAAAAACAGCATTTTTCTCTCAGTACAGCACAGAGGCGCCCCTCCCTCATGAAATGGAGGTCTAATCCTCGACTGTTCTGTAAAACAACTTTAGAGAGAGAGGTTAAGGATTCCTGCAAAAGTGTGATGGAGGTCTCTAACGTCTTCAAGTCTTGATTTATTGCTGTTTCTAATCAGGCCATTTGTGGTGACCCATGGATCATATCAGCTGTTCCTGTACCCACTCCTGCAGCAGCTCCTAGCCCCAATAGGATGGCTAGAGTAAGGGACACTGGCTCCCGGCAAAATCGGGTTGCTTGTCCCCCTAGTAGACCTTCAAAGGATTCTGCATCAGGATAGAGCACCCTGGGGAGTATCTGCACCATTATACAATAATGTACAGAGCTGTCAAATACCTGGGCTGAAATGCAAGGAGTTCTGACTGTGTGGAGTTCAGTACCATAAAGGTTCCTTTAATTAGTTCCCAGGGGGAGGAGTCAGCTGTACTCTGGACTGGGGAAGTAGGCAAAGATGGAAACTGCGAAGTATGAGATGGTAGAGGGGTGTTGGTAGATCTAGGCATGGGAGGTTGAGGAGGCTTAATTCCTGACTTGAGGGGATTGGGCCCTATTGCTGTGGGATTTTCTTCCTTTTTAAGCCGGATGGTGAACCAGAGACCAAAGTCATAACCAGGGCCATTAATATAGAATCGCATTCCCCAAGTATTTCCCATAGGCCATGTTGTTCTGAGGTAGCCCCTTCCTTTGGAAGTGAAAGTTATATTGAGGGGGTAACATAGACTATTTTTTCCACAGCAAGTTTTTGACACCACTTGGATAGCGGCACATTTATTGGGATCAATCCAGATGTCATTTCATCCTACCCAAATCATACTGTCTGGGGAGTTTGCGTTTCACAATGTAGGTCCCGTGTGTTCACAACCCCAAGATCTACAATAAAAGTCACTGGGTCCTCCACAGGTTTGGGCCTGTTTGTGACTTCAGAAATCAGCTGGGCACACTTAATACACAAGACTGGCTAGTTTACACCTGAGCTGGGGGAGATGACATCAATAATTCATGGGGTAAGTTGGTCTATGTTGCCCTGGTTTGGGTTTGAGTGGCATCTGTGTGGGGTCCACTATGTCAGGGAGATCCCAGTCAGAGAGGCCTATGGCAAGCTGACAAATATCCGGGTGGAGAGATGGCCACCAAGTCCATAAGGGGGCTGTATGTGAAATAGACCACACTACTTGCCCAGTAGGATTTATAAAACTTGCCATTGTTGCTGAACAGGCTGATGGGGATTAGGACTGCTGATGGTCAGGGGAAGAATCCATAGCCCTACCCACACCACGGACATGCACCTTGAGAGGGTTACCAGTCTGTTCCAGTTTCCAGCCAGAGTCTGGAGAGGGCTCAGGATTGAGATGGGAGGTATGGATCCAGGAAGTGATCCCATCCACTTTCACCACTGTAGGTGTTATAAGCAGCACCTGGTATGGTCCTTTCCAGCAGGGTTCCAGGGATGACACCTGACACTGTCTCATGTAGACGAAGTCTCCCACTTGATATCAATGTGGAGTTCCCTCGTCTCCAGGATGATAAGCAGTGGCCAACTGTTTTCACAGGTATCGCTGGGTCCTGGGTTTGTTCAAGGGCTTTAAGTCTGTCTAGCAAGGGGGTGTTGAAGGAATCATTAATCTCAGAGTTGGGGTTAGGTCCCTTAATGGAGGAGGGGCACCGTAGAGAATTTCATAAGGGGTGAGGTTACACAAAGAGGCGGAGGGGTATTTCTTGCACGAAAAAGTGCATGAGGGAGGAGCATAGTCCAATTTTTTATGCCGGTCTCCAAGATTAATTTCGTTAAGTCTCTTTGATGGTTCTATTCATCGTTTCTATATGTCCTGAGCTCTGGGGTCTATATGCACAATATAACTTCCAATTAATCCCCAGGGTCCTGGAAAATCCCTGACTTACCTTGGCCATGGATGCCGGTCCGTTATCAGACCCTATTACCTTAGGCAGGCTGAACCTTCGAAAACTGTCTTCTAGGATCTTTTTGACCACCATCTGAGCTGTTTCTTTCTTCATGGGGAAGGCTTTGACCCATCCTGAAAAAGTATCTACAAAGACTAGGAGATATTTAAGTCCATACCTTGCTGGCTTAATTTGAGTAAAGTCCACTTCCCAGAATTGTCCTGGTCTGGTTCCTCGTATGCGCATCCCTGCAGGACTCTTGGATGGGAAAGTATTAACTAATTGGAAGACTTGAAAAGCTCTAGTCACCAGCTCAGCTATTTTTTTCCTCTGTGAGTCAGTCAATAATAAGTCCTTTATTCGGTCCTTTAAGAGTGCTTATAACTTCTTTGAGCCTAAGTGGTTGAGCTGGTGTACATCTTTGACATAAAGGTAGGCTTTTTGAAATTGTAAACTTGGCTCTGTAGGGTCCCAGAGTTCTCTATCTGTCTCCTCAGATGATAAGTTGCCTGAATGTTCCGGGGCGGCCAAGTCTCCTGATTTTTGTTCCCCCCGGTGTGAAAAAAGTTAACAGAGTCACTCCGTTTAGGGCTGCCAATTAAGCTTCCTCATCTGCCCTTCTGTTTCCAAATGCCACGGGATTGTTTCTCTTCTGGTGCCCTGGACAGTGCACTATAGCTAGTTGCTTATGGCCCTGCACTGCTGAGCGAAGGTGGAGGATCTCATCTTTATTCTTTATTTCTTTCCCGGCAGAGGTTAATAGCCCCCATTGTTGGTAAATAGTCCCGTGCATATGAACAGTGGCAAATGCATAGTGGCTAACAGTTTATATGGTGGCCCTTTTGCCTGTTGCTAGTTCCAATGCTTTCATAAGGGCAATCAGTTCTGCTTTTTGGACTGATGTCCCTTCTGGGAGACCAGAGTATCAGATGAAATTAGTTTTGCTAACTGCTGCTGCTCCAGCCCGCTGCTTACCATCTTGGAGGAAGCTGCTGCCATCCGTAAACCATACGACTTCAGGGCGAGGCAGTGGCTGATCCTTCAAGTCTTGTTGTATACTGGTTTCCTTGCCAGTATGTGTTGACACTCATGAGTGACGGGTCCTGATGATTCTTCTGGCAGCAGTGTAGCTGGGTTGAGTGGAGCAGGGGGTCCCAGCGTTATTCTGTCTTTGTCAAGCAAGAGGCTCTGGTAGTGGTTTATTCTGGGGTTTGATAGCCACCTCTCTGGAGGCTAACAGATCATGCTCTCCAGGGCATGGGGGGATATAATGGTTAGCTTCTGTCCCAACGTTAATTAATGAGCATCTTTTATTAGAAGGGCTGCCGCTGCTATAGCACTTAAGCAATGGGGCCACCCGCTAGCCACTGGGTCCAGTTTTTTGGATAAATACGCTACCAGCTTTTTCCAAGGTCCAAAAGACTGAGTGAGCACTCCCCGTGCTATTCCTTTCTTTTCCTCGATGTAGAGAGTGAAGGGTTTTCTACGTCTGGGAGTGCTAAGGCCGGAGCAGATAGCAGCATCTTTTTTTGACATTATCAAAAGCTTGTTGGTGCTCAGGGGTCCATTGGAAGTGGGCATCCCCCTTTATCAGCGGGTATAAAGGGGCAGCCAAAGATGTTAACCCAGGAGTCCATAACCTGCAAAAGCTGGCAGTCCCAAGAAACTCTCTGAGTTTTCTCTTATTAGATTGGGGCAGTATCTGCACAACAGTTTTTTTTCTGGGCTCAGGGAGCCATCGTTTGCCACCCCTGAGAGAATAACCCAGGAAGATTACTTCTTGCTGACAAATTTGGGCCTTTTGGCAGAAGCCTTATATCCAAGCCGAGCAAGCTCGAATAATAGTGCTTGGGTCCCAGACTCATAGGTCTCCTTGGTGTCAGCTGCCAGTAGAAGATCATCCACTATTGGAGTAGGGTGACTTCGGGGTGTGCAGTTTTGAAGTCATTGATGTCTCTGTGGAGGGCTTCATCAAAGAGATTGGGGGATTTTTTGAACCCCTGTGGGAGTCTAGTCCAGGTTAGTTGGCCAGATGTTCCAGGTTCTGGGTCTATCCACTCTAAAGCTAACAGCAACTGACAGTACTTATGTAGAGGCGAGCAGAAGTAAGCATCTTTTAAGTCCAGCACAGTGTACCATTTCCGCTACGGATTCAGAGTGCTAAGCAAATTATATGGATTGGGTACTGTGGGGTGAATGTCCTGCACTCTGTTGTTGATCTCTCTTAGGTCTTGAACAGGACGGTAGTCCCCAGTTCCTGGCTTTCTTACTGGTACTGGGGGGTGTTCCAGGCTGATTGACAGGGCCTTAGGACCCCAAGAGCCAGGTATTTATGAATATGGGGCCTTATCCCATCCTTAGCTTCTTTGCTTAGAGGATATTGTTTAACACTAATTGGAGACGAAGAGGCTTTTAATTCTACTACTATTGGAGGTTGTTGATGGCTAGACCTAACCCAGCAGTTTCCGCCCAGGCATTAGGATAATCTTTTATCCATTTATGGAGTAGTTTGCCTGTTTGATTAGTCCTATGGGGCGCAAAGAGTTGATGTTCATCTTCTAAGGACATAGTCAAAGATGTGACTATGGGAGTTTATACTGAACGCTATAGAACCTCCACTTGGGGACCATTAGGTTTAAAGGTTATTCTAGTCCGGAGTTTGGTAAGCAGATTCCTGCCCATCAATGGGGCCGGGCATTCTGGAATTACTAGGAAACAGTGGTGGACTTTTCCCTTTCCGAGGTCCATGTTCATCTTAGTTGTCCAAGCCCGATATCTACTGCCATTAGCCCCTTGAACTAGGGACCATTTAATTGATAGGGGGGCCAGTGAAGTCTTAAGGGCTGAGTATACTGCTCCTGTAATCACTTCAAAGTTCACTGTGTTCCCCTCAACTTCAAATGTTACTATGAGCTGGGGAAGGGGATCTGAGCCCCGAATTTTCTAGACCTCTTCTAGAGTCAGCACGGCGGGCTGGCGTGGCTGCTTCTTTTGGGGGCACTCTTTGGCCCAGTGTTCTTTTTTATTACAGTGGGCACATTGATTTGAGGCCAGGGGCAGCCTTTGGCGTGGGCCCAGGTAACCCTTTATGTATCCCTGCTTTTTAACTTCTGGCCTATTTGCTGCTGTGACCCGAACCTTAGGCAATGCTTTACTCTGCCATTTGCTTCTTTCCTCCTTCTTTTGTTCCCTTTCCTTCTCTCTCTCCTCTATTCCCTTTCCTCCTCAGTTTCTCTCTTATAATATGCTTTCTCAGCTTCTCTGACTAAATCTCTTAAGGTCATATCTTATAATCCATCTAGACGTTGTAACTTTCTCTTAATATCTAGGGCAGTCTGCTCGATAAAGGCCATTGCAACAGATGCCTTTTGTCTTCTGCCTGAGGATCAAAAGGAGTATATTTCCTATAGGCTTCCATAATTCTCTCCAGAAACATAGAAGGAGACTCATTAGGCCCTTGGATAATCTCTCTTACCTTGGACAAATTAGTCGGCCCTCTGGCGGCCGCTCAGAGACCCACTATTAGAGAACGGCGATAAGTGGACAGATGCTACCTACATTTAAAGGTGTTGGGGTCCCAGTTGGGTCGGTTCATGGGCCCGTAGGGATGGAGAGGGAGCATCACAGGGGCTTCCGAGTTTTCTATTATCCATCTCCTGCGGGTTTTTTTAGGTGGCCCAGCTTCCTTCAGGGGAGCAGGGGCTGCTGCTGCTGCGGGGAAGTCCCCTGGAGGGCTTGGGTCTGGCCCAATTGCCTCTAGCGGCGGAGAGGCTGAGTCAGCAGCGGGAGGATCATCTGGAACATGTTGTGGGTTGGGGAGCGAGGGTAGAGGATAAGGAGAGTGAGGAGTGTCCAGTCTTGTGACTCAGAATGGAGGGAAGAGGGGGAGGAGCAGAATGTTGGAATGATAGGATCGTGGAGCAAGGGGTATATGGCTGTTGATCTGGGTGGCCACGTGGCCCCGGTGAAAGACAATATCTCTGACTTTTCGGATTAGAGGGAAGTGGAAGGATTCTTCTGGGGGCCATCCGACTCCTAGGATGGGCCATTCTGAAGCACAGAGAGTCTGCCAGGTCCGGCATTTTACTGAAAAAGAAAGATTCTTGGTACTTGAGCGGACATCAGTCCAATGATCAAAGTTAAGGGACAGAGGCATGGAAGTGCTTTGTCCCATAATGTCCCATAATGGGAGTTACTCAAACAGGGACAGTGAATACACAAACATGACACAGACAAAGACAAACAGTAAACCTTTAACATGAGTCCAAGACAAAGATTAGAACTGAGTAACTGGCAAAACATGATGGGTTAGACAATAAAGACAGACAGTAAACTCAACATGAGTTCCTGACAATGAACAAAACTGAGTAGCCAGCAAAACCTGATGGGCTGGAAAACCGAATCGTGAAGCAAAAAATAACCGAGTTGAGGAAACTACTAATCCTCTATTTCCCGAGTCCTCTGGAGTGTTCCCCAGGGACGTGGCCTGTGGCTCTGTGACACATCTGTCAGCCACCGTCGCAGAGAGCTAATGTTCTTCACCGACAGCCATTTTGCCAAGCCCTAACCTGAAACCTGAAACCAGAAAGAGGCACCTTACTTACTCTGAAAGGAGTCCGTTGGTGTCTTTTTTTCATCACTGCTGGATTTCTCAGCTAGGGCCTCCAGATGAAAAGGTGGGCCGAACGTCGGAGGAAAAGACCACCAAGAGAATTTCTCATGAAACAGCAAAGGGTTTATTGGGAGTCCAGCATGCTGGGGCTCAGAGCTCACTTCAGAGGAGCAAGGAACAAAGAGCCCCGAGAACAAGATGAGAAGATTTTATATACATTCTTTAGAGAGGGCAGGGACTTAACATACATCATAGCTTCCTTTAGCAAATCACCGTATACCGTGGGAAAATCAAATAAAACTCTAAAACATGATTTGCACATTCATTGGTGGGAATAGTTCAGGCAGGGTGTTATTGGTTATCCCTGAGAAGGGGTATACATTTAAAATGATTTGTTGAAGCCCTGAGATGTATATGTGCTGAGCTGCACGGTTTTTGAGAAGAGGTTGTTAAGTAACTAGGTGGTCAGGGAAGATTTCAACACACATCTAAAGGGCAGTTCCAGGAATTGTCTTAATTGCCACAGGAATTTCAGGCTCTGAGTGCAGCCTGGATACTTTACAGAACCTGGTTCTTTACGTTTCAATTTCAATTTCTTTTATTCTTTCAGAACCTTACAAAGGAAGGCGAGAGACTTCATCAACAATGACTGCAATTTTGGTCATTTTTGTTTTGGAAGCAGACATGGGATCTTTTTTTAGATCCTTACGGTGCTGGTAATCAAAGCCACAGCCTCACACAGGGCCAAGAGGCTGATTAAGACATATCCCATTCCAAAGCAATTACTTCTCTGAGGTCAGTTACAGAACTCAGTCTCTGAGGGGAATCACATCAGAGTTCAAGCCCAGGTGGACCCAGTCATCTCTTCCAAACTCCACACAAATGACCACAATTAAAACCAAAACACTCCCCCAAGGCCCTCATCTTCTTCCATATATACATTCATCATAACCTCTGGCTGGATGTTTCCATGAATGTCACAGCCTAAGAGAGTTTCCAAAATAAGGTCTCTTTCCCTTCATTTGCCTAACCACAGGGTAGCCTGGACACCCTTTCTGTGAACCAGGATTGATCACATAGGTCTGCCGTTAATACTGCTCTGCTTCTCCAATTTGAGGCCTACTGACTGTCAGGTATAGTTTCTTCATGTGATTTGGAGTCATGAGAAAACCCAATCATCTCTGCAGGGCTTGAAAGAACTCATTTGTCCCAAAGGATCCCTATTCTCACTTGATGGAGGTCAGGAACCTAAAAGAGGAAGGTGAGAGACTTCATACACCATGACTGATCGTTTTTGCATTTTGGTTTTGGATGCACACATTGGATTTTTCTTTAGATCCAACTGGTGCTGAGAATCTAAGCCACTACCTCACACAGGGCAAAGAGGCAGATTCAGACACATCCCTTTACAAAGCATTTAAGCAAAGAGCCACAGGTGATGCCCATTAATTACCATTTGAAAACAGTTTTCTTCAGGATTCACAAAGGGCTGGCCTGAGGCAAAGACCTTCCTGATATTCATGGCAACAGGCAAATAGGTTAGCAAAAGGCCCAAAGCAGGGTTTCTCCACTGAGACTTTCCTGGTCACACTGATATCTGAGTTTTCTGAGATGCTCGCATTCCCTTCAGCTATCCAGTACATGGCCATGTCACAGAGCTTGGAGGTCGTACATATCTTGGACACAAAACCATGAGCCTATTCTGGAGAGTGGCCAGAATTCAGGAAGAAAACAGGATCTTGGGAAGATAGTAGGTGTTGCCCATCAATAATGAAACCTGCAATCCATTCCTAAAATGGGCAGGATGAATGCTGGGAAGCTTTCTACTAGACAGGACACATCCATTGATGAATTCTTATTTCTAATGTTTTCAACCACGGACACAGTGAGATACACAGACATAGAAACACTCACCTTGTCAAACGACTTTCTAGAAACAGTCCACTCCTAACCAAACATACTGACTTTCCTACCTATTCTGAGAACATGAGACAAATCCACAAACTCACACCCACATTCACAAAGGCCCCTCCTTCCCCCAAGTGAGTCTGTGACTTTCCAGAGTGTCCTCTGACTGGTGGACCATACTATGTTCCCCCAAAATGGCCTGTCCTGTCTCAGATCCGGTCTCCTTGACCAACTCTGTGAAGTTGTCAGGAGCCTGGGCTGACCACTACCTGCTTTCTCCGGAAAGGCCCGTCTTCAGAGCTCTACTTGCATTTGGCCATCCTCAAATCATTAGGTATCAAGAAAGACAGACTCTGTCCTTGGTAAATCCAAACAAGTGAGCCAACTGGGACTGGGACTGGGACTGGCTCTGTGTGCCTGGCTTCCTGGATAACAAGTTCAGGGAGTTCCATCACCAAAGATGTGACTTAGGTCAATTCCTTCAGGAACGAAATGAGGTCACTGCCTTGGCAACCACTTTGTCCTAAAAGTGGCTTCCAAGGGTTCCTTGAGATAGTGGCTGCCCCTACTTCCTGTGGCACTTTCACAAGTTAGAATGGTATATAAACCATAGGGACCGAGGAGAAGCTCTCCACACAGGGCTGGTTTGGTCCATCTTCTTTATATTAAGAAGAGAGAGGCTGATTCAGACACATCGTTTCATCCTGACCAGGTTGTTTGCAATGGAAGATGACTTTTGCTCTCTCAGGTCCTTTATATCTGCCTACATCTTCTCCTGGGATCATTTCTGCATCAACCTTTGAGGTTCTCAGCAATTGGAAGATCACCTACATGCCTGTATTGTAAGACCAACTCTGTCTATGCTCTTCTGTAAAGTTAGATTGAGAGAACAGTGTATGGTTAGGGTTAATAACATATTCTATTTGGGTTAGGCATCATTCTGCGGAATGAATAATGGTATTGGGAACCTGCAATATTCACAAGAATATATCGGTGAAATATAAGTATGAAACCAGAAAATCTAGGTACGATTTGAAGCCCTGAAGGGCATTGGGCCCTTTAGTGGGATACTTAGCTTTGAATTATGTTCTGCACAGATGTCTCTGATAAATCGATATGCAATGGCATAGGACCTTGTACCTTGGATGATTGAATGTAGAAGAGAACATCCAGTCAAAAATGAATAGTCCGTAGGATTAGAAAGATAGTCGGTAGGTTTAGTAAAAAGGGTGAGTATAGGAATCGGACCAAAAGTTCATTAGCAATATTGTTTCGTTTAGAGAGTGAATGTAAATATTAGCACATGTGAAAAGTCATTCACAATGATGAACTGGAGAAAATATGTAGGAAAAAGATATCAATAGAGACATTAGAAAATCAGGCAAAGTATAAGGTGAGTGATAGGATTAGACATTTTCAACATGGTTGAAGTTGAATGTATAATCTTAGGAAGAAACAAATATGTAGACACCAATAGGATTGACATTTCAGAGCATTAGGCAATCTGGACATGGTTGATTTTAGTATTCCATGCTCACTTTGCATTTTGCTTTGGTGAAAGGTTAATACAATAGGTACTTGTCACTTCCTGTTTTTCTGTATGCTTAACAAAACACTGTTGAAATCTTGAGAACTGTTTGCTAAATTTGTTCCCAGAATGTGCTGTCCCCAACTGCCAAACTGCAGAATGTACTCCCTCACCTGGTTGCATGCAAACCACCCACTCGCCCTGACCCATCAAAAATTTCCTTCCATGCCCTCTCCAAGAAAAGTATATAAGCTCTCTTTAAGCTGTTCTCAGGGCTCTCTACTCTTTTCATGTGAGCTCTTAGCCCCAGCATGCTGGACCCCCAATAAACCGTTTGCTGTAGCTGAGTGAAAATGGTATACTCTTCTGGAATTAAAAGATGCTTTCTTTTGCTTGACTCTGCATAAAGATAGTCAGTTTCTGTTTGCTTTCGACTGGGTAGACCCAGAAACTGGAACGTCTGGTCAACTAACTTGGACTAAACACCCACAGGGGTTCAAAAATTCCCCCACTCTCTTTGATTCAGCCCTCCACAGAAATCTCAACAACTTCAGAACTACGCACCCCAATGTCACTCTGCTTCAATATGTGGATGTCCTGCTACTGGCTGCCAACACAAAGTAAAACTGTGAGTCTGGGACCCAAGCACAATTATCTGAAATTGCTGAACTCGGGTATAGAGCTTCGCCCAAAAAGGCCCAAATTTGCCAGCAAGAAGTAATCTTCCTGGGGTATTCCATTAGGGGCGGTAAATGATGGCTCACTGAGCCCAGAAAACAAACTGTTGTGCAGATACCACTGCCATCTAACAGGGGACAACACAGAGAGTTTCTTGGGACTGCTGGCTTTTGCAGGTTATGGATACCTGGGTTTTTGTTCTTTGCGGCTCCTTTATACCCTCTGTTAAATGAGGATGCCCAATTCCAATGGACCCTTTAGCACCAGCAAGCTTTTTATAACATTTAAAACACTGACACTGAACTCCTCAACTTCACTGAGCCCAGCCTGCAATTTCAGAAAGCCCTACACTACATTAAAAATGTACATTAACTTACTCACCTTGGTTCAAAGAAACTGCAGGCATTTCTGAAGGATCAGGAACAGAGATTTCGACTAACTCACTCACAGTGAAAGGAAATAACTCACAAAAGCCTGTCGGTTCTGTCAATTGGTTAATGCTTACACTTCCAAGCTTCCTGCAGGAAAGAACCTACGAGGAACCAGACCAGGACAATTCTGGAAAGTGGACTTCACTGAAATTAAGCCAGCAAGGTATGGACTTAAATATCTCTTAGTCTTTGTAAATACAATTTCAGGATGCATTGAATCCTTTCTCACAAAAAAAAGAAAAACAAAAAAAAACAACCGCTGAAACGGTGGTCAAGTACATCCTGAAAGATATTTTTCTAAGACACGGCCTGCCTAAGGTAATAGGGTCTGTTAATTGAACGGTGTTCATGGCAAAGGTGAGTCAGAGCTTAGCCAGGACCCTGGGGATTAATTGGAAGTTACATTGTGCATATAGACCCCAGAGCTCAGGACAGGAAAAAAAATAATAAATAGAACCATTAAAGAGACCTAAACGAAATTAAGCTTAGAGACCGGCATAAAAGATTAGAGTATGTTCCTGCCTTATGCACTGTTTCATGCAAGAAATACTTGCTTGACAGACTAAAAGCTCTTGAAAGAACTCAGCGATACCTGTGGAAACAGCTGGCCACTGCCTACCACCCTGGGGACGAGGGGACTCCACATGGATATCAAGTAAGAGACTTCGTCTACATAAGACGACATCAGGTGTCATCCCTGGAACCCGGCTGAAAAGGACCATACCAGGTGCTACTTATAACACCTACAGTGGTATATGTAGACGGAATCACTTGCTGGATCCATGCCTCTCATCTCAAGCCTGCGCCTTCTCCAGACTCTGGCTGGATACTGGAAAAGAGTGGTAACCCTTTCAAATGGAGTATTCACCAGGTGGATAAGGCTATAGATTCTCCACTTGGCCACAAGTAGTCCTAATGCTCATCAGCCCGTACAGCAGCGATGGCTAATCACAAATCCTACTAGACAAGAAGTATGATCTATCTCGCATACAGCCCCCTTAGGGACCTGGTGGCCATCTCTCCACCCAGATATTTGTCAGCTGGTTATAGGTCGTTCCTATTGGGATATCCCTGAAGAAGAGGATCCCACTAAAATTCCGTTAAATGCCTTCTGTACCATAGATAATGGAAACAAACATTATGGATGTAGGGACACACGAGCCAGATACAGGTTGGCTAGCCTAGATTACTATGTTTTCCCGGCAGACTATCAAAACCACAAACAGCCATGGCTGTGTGGGGCAAAAGCCGACTTCTTCTGTAAGTCATGGGGATGTGAGCATACAGGGGCTGCCTGGTGGAATCCAAACTCCTCATCAAATTCAGTACACAGCATTGACCATATTACCAATTAGACAATCACAACTGATGGCCCCCAGATGGGTCTCTAGATCCTCAAATTCTGTGTGACCTTTTAAACTTCTGCAAGTGCTCAAAAGGGTGAAAGGAGATTACCCTATGGGCAGGCCAATTCCCTCCTTCTCTCACATCCTGAACTATGCTTCTCCAATAGATCCTCACCCTCTGCCTTCTGCTCCAGAATCTCTGCTGTCACTCCCACCTCAGCAACCTGATTTCTCCCCTCCAATTTCTAGATCAAAACCCAAACCTCGGTTCTCAGACAATTGCCCCCTTGCTGAGGTAGCAGGTAGTGAGGCACCCCTCCACCAACTCACTCCTCTCTTCTTCTGTCAGTGCCCCCACCGGGTCCCACCAGGTCCTCTTACCAGCTATAACAAAGCTCAAACCAGCTGAGGAGAGCCCTCAGAACCCTATCCAAGATGTAATAAAAATGGCTTTTAAAGTTGCTTTGTCATCACTGAAAACAGGTTACTAAGAATTTAAAGTCCCTCAGAGACTTTTTGGGATACTCACTCCCGTCTTCCCCTCTGCTCTACCTGTTCTACTGCTCACGATTTTGTTGCTAGGAAAATCCCAAACCCCTTTCTCATTATTCTTTTACATCTCTCCTTTCTCATAAACAGATCCATGTAGCTGCTCTCCCCCACGCCTTCCCCATCTTTCCCCTCTGTAAAAGGCCCACAAAAAAGTCTTAACTGACCTTCTCCAAAATTCTTCACCAAGGCTGACTTTAGGACTTTCAGCAAAAGAGTCCTTATAAAAGAGTTCAATGTAGACAAACTTCCTCTTTTCATGTTTCCTGTTCTACTTGGCAACTGGCTGGAAAAATCAGCACTCCTAAGCTAGACAGCCCCTTACTAATTTTTCACAAAATATGTGAACAAGGCCTCTGGCCTTGAGCTGGGGCTTCACAGGGATGGCTACATTTGTAAGATAAAGAAGTTACCAACTTTACCCCATGGTAACAGCTGGCAGGGAGAAAACAAAAAAGAGAAGAAAAAAGCTCTCCCTCTCCTAGGTGTCCTTAAAAAGTTAACTTGCCCAGAACAGAGGAAAAAAAAAAAAAAGAAACAAAAACTGCTTTTTGTGGACTTCTGCAGACTGTGAACTTCTGAGCCCCTTCCATTACATATTGGTTACAAAATTCTAAAACTACCTAAACTTGGGGTTCAAGGGATTAATTGATTACAATAGAAGCAATGCCCTCTATATCTGGTTGCAACCAAATAGGACTGTTTCTCTGTTTTCGGTGCTATCTTAGGTGCCTTGCCCTGTCCATACCAACAAGAGTATTATTCTATATACTTAAACATTGTTTATGTTTTCATAAAATTGTCAACTGGTGCAATTAATTATGTAATGGTGCAGATGTTTCCCAGAGTGCTCTATCATGATGCAGGTTCATTAAGATCAAATAGCGGGGGCCATACAACCCGGTTCTGCCGGGAATCTGTATTCCTCACTTTAGCCACCCTATTAGGAATAGAAGTTGCTGCAGGGCTGGGCACAGGAACCACTGCCGTAGTCCACGGAACACAACAAATGACCCAATTAGAAGCAGCAGTAGAACAAAGCTTTAAGATATTAAACCTCCATCACAGCCTTACAGGAATCTTTAAAATCTCTCTCTGAAGTTGTTTTACAGAAAAGGCGAGGGTTGGACCTCCTCTTCATGAGAAAAGGGGGCCATTGTGCTGTATTGAGGGAAGAATGTTGTTTTTATTCCGATAATACTGGTTGTAAAATTATCTATGAGTAAATTGAGAAGACACCTTAAAGCGCATCAACGAGAGAGAGAGAGGCCCCAAAAGGGTGGTTACAGTCTTCGTTCACACAGTCCCCCTGGTAAACTATGCTTTTATCAGATTTGGCCGGTCCATTAATAATCATCATATTATTGCTAACTCTAGACCCTGTTTGCTCCACCGTGTAGTTTCATTTTTTCAAGCTCAAATTGGACAAGTTAAATTTTGGTAATCAGACAACAATATACCCCACTAGCAGACATAAAATGTGACACCCCTCAATGATCACTTTTATGATTAAACGTAACCAGAAGAAGAAGTGGGGAATGAAAGATTAATAAAATAGGTATTTGTCACTTCCTGTTTTTCTGTATTCTTAACAAAACACTATTGAAATCTTGAGAATTGTTTGGTAATCTTGTTCCCAGAATGTGCTGTCCCCAAATGCCAAATTGCAGAATGTAATCCCTCACTCAGTTGCACACAAACCGTCCATTTGCCCTGAACCACCAATAAACTTCCTTCCCTTCCCTCTCCAAGTTAAGTATGTAAGCTCTGCTTAAGATGTTCTAAGGGCTCTAGGCTCTATTCAAATTAGGTCTGAGCCCCAGCATTCTGGACCCCGAATAAACCCTTTGCTGTTGCATGAGACAGTCTCTTGGTTGTCTCTTCCTCCAATGCTAGAATGACTTTTACATTGGTACAATCATAAGTATGACCTTTGCTTTTTGTGGCCAAAATATTACTTTGATAAAATAAATATATAGATCAGGAGACATGAGTATTTCTTCCACCATTTCTTGCAGCAATATTTTGAAGACATAAAATTAGTATTGGGTGTACAAATAGGTGTACTCTGTGTCTATGAATATAGAGATAATTCATGATTAGACCATACTGTGAATAAATAATATAACTAGTTCCAACTTTAAATAATGGATCGAATTGATATCTGAAAAAATACAGGAAATCTTATATTGATATATATACATTCATTCCAACGAGTTATACATCTAATAGTAATATTAGGGTTATGGTTTATCATGAAGAGTGTGTGAGTTTTGCTTCAAAAGTGATTATGGAAATCAAAAATAATGTGTTTGGGAAGAAGTCTCATGAAAAGACCAGTCAAGAAACATGGAGGAATACATGTGTTCTGAAGCAGGAAGTGATTGAAAGCGAAACAAATGCGTACAAATTTACTAACTTCTGGATGAAATATATATACTATGATGTGCATAAATTGAAGAAATAGTAATGAACCAGTGTTGAATAAAAACTAACATCAAAATATACATCATGTCTCATAGGAATCTACTTGCATTAATGTTAAACTGGATCAGTTACTGGAGAAATATTAGGATTTGTATGCAACAGTCACTGAAGTTAGTTTTCAGCACTAGGAAAAAAAATATGTATTTCAGGTGAATGAATACTTCTGAGAATAATCTTGAGAAAAGTTTACTATAAATCCACATACATGAACATGAATAAATGTAGGGAGTGAATAATAAGATGCATATATTTCATATTTTAAAAAATCTGGAGAGTATATATATATATATATATATATATATATATATATATATATATATACAAAACACAAACAAAGACATTAAAAAGTAGCAATATATATGCCAATCAAAATTCATCGTGAAATATATATCATCTACAGATCCAAAAATATTAATTTTACTGAACATGGATTTATGTATAATGTTGTTCAACTAGGAAGCTCACTCACAGTTCGAATTTTCAGTTCCAAAAGCGTTTAGGAGGAGTGATCTCTTCTCACACTTTGTATCTGCCAAGTTAGCCACCTCACAGGAATGTACGTGTGATACCAGGTAAGATTCTATATGTGCATATGAAAATACATGTGCTGAATAGCCTACAGAGAAAGGGAAACAGAAATTCACATATTTGTTAACTTTCCAAACACATGGAGAACTATTTCAACAAAAAATTGACAAGATTTATAACTCCTAACCGATATCATGCAAAAGGCAAAACCAAATATACACCGTGCCTCCTGTGAACTGCTTGTATTTCTATTCTATTTGGGTTATTTTTCTCCATCATATTAGGATTTGTAGTCAGAGTCTAGTACGGTATGGGTTAGTATCAGGGGTTCAGTATTTCGAATGGAAAATTTGAAAATGAATCCAATGTGTATGTAAATATGTGCTACACAAAAATCTTCCCACTCTCATCCAGAACAATGCCTTGAGAATACCTTTGCCCTAAGTAAGACACAATTAGAAGAGAAGAGTTAGAAAATCTGTGAATACATATCTGGAATGGAATATGCTCAGGAGTTCAAAACCTTGGAAGTGGTAGAGGAGTTTCCAAAAGTAAAGGACAGGGTAAACACTCCACAAACATGGAGGTCTAGTGGCCTAGAGAATTCTTGAGAATCTGCCTGTGAGGTTGGGCACTTGAAACATATGTTGTTGTCAGGAGCTTTAGCTTCCTTTCTAGTGAGACCATCAAAGCTCTGACTGAATCTATGAGACCTGGAGGACATGGTTTCTTCTTTTTCAATGAACATGAGTCAGCAGTGCTGAATTCTCTCTTTTTAGGTAAACTGTGGCCACTGGGGGCTAAATGTCTACCATGTGGACTGTGAAACCATATGGCCATCCTCCATTTTCATGGTGTTTCTTGCTGTTGCACTGGGAGTTTTGTATTTGCTTCATGATATGCAAGGTTTTCAACTGGGACACAGTGCGGGAGCGAGTTCTGTAACGTGTGGTGGGTCAGGGTCTGCAGGAGAATAAAAGAACAAGACTTCTATCCCACATAGCTTGCCTCCTTGACTATAGCAACCTGATTCTGAACAATGTCCTGAAACTTCTCCATATATCAAGATGCCTTTACATATAAGGGTCTGCTGGCTTCACCATGTCAGTCACAAGCCATTTGGAAGCCAATGGCAGATGCACATGGCCACCCCACAGATGTTTTATCACACACCTGCCCACCAGTGCTCTAGGCCCACTACTCAGCAGGATGCAACTTTCTGGCATCTCTGTTAAAAACCATTTTTATGAAAACCAGTCAATCAAGGCACTGTCTGGTATATTCATTGTTGGGAAAAGTATACACGGCAGCCATAACCCAGAGAAAATTCCCAACATGGCGCCTAAGGACTTTTTCTTCCTACCTTCTTCTTTCCTGCAGTGGCGTGAAAAGTTCCCGCCCCTGTGAACTCTCCCGCCTTCTCCAATTTCAAATCTCACTGGCGGAGAACCTTAGCCCCAATGAGAACAAATTCCTGGGCTCCGGAGGTGATATCAGAAAGAACTTGCCAATAAATGGGTTGCCTGCCATTTATCTAAGCCCTTCCATCTCCCCCTTAGTTATATATAAGCACACAGCTTTTTGCAATAAAATTGGAATTTTCTGGTGAAGTGTCTTTGCATGGGGAGTTCTTTCATTCTGGTGCCCCGTGAGAGAATACAGGTGAGCTCTTTCCAACAAGAGCCCCGTCCCCCACTCCGCCGAGACACTCTGCCCTAGTCCGCTCTTTTCAGACGCCAGCTTTCTGCACTCACCACTGATCTGATGTAAGTAATCCTCCCCTGACCCCGGCTCGCCAACTCCCTTCAGGCTGCCACTGGTTTTGTGACAGTGATAGTCAGGCACACTCCAGATGCCTGGTAGGGGAGAGGGAATTCCTCCCACTAAGACCTTTACTAGTTGCAGTGAACCCTCTGGTGTTTCGTTTCTTTTTGGGGCATGAGGCTTCTGAGTTTACACGAGAGGCTTTATGGATTTTCCTGCTCCACTGCCGCTGCTGCTGCCGGCTAGAGTTGCTGTATCCTGTGGGGTTTCTGTGTCTGGCTGAAGCTGCCTCTCTGCTCTGCGAAAACTGAACTCCCGGCCTGGAATTGCATTCTGTCAGAGCCAGAGTTTTGTTTTCATTACTGACTTCTTCTGCTGCAGTTGAAAACTTTCCTGACGTCAGGTTGCCCTTGGCTCCAATTCCTTTTGGTTTCACAGATCGCACTTCACTGGTGATGACCAGGTAGTGCCCTCTGTATTTCCTTGTGATGGCTTGTCATTTAGGGGACTCCCACCTGACCCCCGTTTGCCCTGAGCTTCCTGGAAGCCGTTCCAGCCTGGGTTTTCTCTTTGTCTTTCTTGCTTACTCCTATTCTCTCTCTCTCTCTCTCTCTCTCTCTCTCTCTCTCTCTCTCTCTCTCTCCCTCTCTCTCTCTCTCTCCCATCTCTCCCTGTGACTATGGGCACCTCTTAGTCTGCACCTGAAGACTCACCTCTCAAATGTTTAATAAAAAATCTGGCCACACTCTCCCTCACACCAGACATCAAGCCCAAACTTTTAATCAAAATCTGTACCCATGATTGGCCTACATATCCACTGGATAATGGCAATCATTGGCCACCAGAAGGCTCCTTAGATCCAAACCTCTTCCGGGACCTTTTTAACTACTGCCAGCATCTGAAAAAGTGGAGGGAGATTCCCTGCATTTAAGATTTTAGCCTTCACACACAGCACCCTGCTCTCTGCTCCTTTTGTCCTCCCTCTCAGGTCCTCTTTGCTTGAAAACCCCTCTCTTCCCCTACTTCTATTCCTGACTTCACAGATTCTTCCTCATTCGACCAAGCAGATGAACCCCCACCTTATCCCCCAGCCCCATCTGCCCCTTCTCTCCCGCTATACCTTCCTCTTCCTCTGCCTAATTCCATGGATCCTCCGCCTACTGTTTCATCCCTCTTTCCTCCACCCTCTTCTGCCTGCTCCACCTCCTCCTCCTCCACAGAGACACTCCCTTCCTCTCCCTCTCCTTCCTGTTCACCGCCTTCCTCTTTCAGTCCTCCTGTTACCAGGTCTAAGGGACTCCTTCCCACCCCCAAGACAATTGCACCCCTTCGTGAGGTAGCTGGTCCCGAGGGTGTCATCAGAGTCCACGTTCCGTTTTCCATGTCGGACATTACTCAGCTAGAGAGGAAGTTAGGCTCTTTCACCACTGACCCCACCACTTACATTCGGGAGTTTCAATGGGTCCTGCAAGTATGTAGCCTCACTCATCATGACATCTACATGCTCTTGGCCAATACACTTCTCCCCAAGGAAAGGCAATGAGTCTGGGAGCTAGCCCAAGCCCATGCTGATGAAAATCATAGGACCAATCCTACCCACCCCACAGGCCCTCATGCTGTCCCAGAGCAGGATCGCCTATGGGATTACAAGACCCATGAAGGCTTACAGTTTCGTGACCTTTTTACATCCTGTCTCTTGGCGGGGCTGAAAAAGGCCACCCGGAAGGCTGTTAACTTTCAAAAGGTGCAGGAGGTCATTCAAAGGAAGGAGGAAACACCTTCAGATTTCCAGGATAGACTAACCAAGGCCCTTCAACAGTACACAAAACTCGACCCAGAAACCCCAGATGGCCGTCATGTCTTAATGACATACTCTCACAATTAAAAGTCACCATTCACATATCACCCCACATTATTCTACCTCTCATTTCCTCATGATGTTCCTAGGGGCAAATACACCACCTTCATGCAGTCTCCCACGACTATCTAAACCAGTTAACCCTGAGGTTTGGGACACAACTACACCCTCTATGGCTAAATGAAGTCCTATTCATATTGTCTTACACGACCCTTCAAGATATATTAGTCAACCACAATATCTACTCACAACCACAGCCTTCCTCGGATTAGAACCCATCATCCAGGATTTATTATGAAAGGGGTATCTTAGGCCTACACAATCTCCTTTCAACACCCCCCATTCTGGCTGTTAAGAAACCTAACGGGTCCTACAGGCTGGTTCAAGACCTTCACCTTGTCAACTCCTCTGTGGTCCCCATCCACCCGCTAGTGCCCAACCCTTACCCCTGCCTCTCTCAAATCCATGCCACTACTACCCACTTCTTGATCCTAGATTTCAAAGATGCATTCTTTTGTATTCCCTTGTCATCAGAATCTCAGGATATCTTTGCTTTTACGTGGACTGACCCTCACATCCGCCATTCTCGTCAGCTTACCTGGACTGTCCTCCCACAGGGATTCAGGGATAGGTCCCATCTCTTTGGCCAAGTTCTTGCCCAGGACCTCACATCCTTTCACCCGACCTGTCCTGACTCTACTCTCCTTCAATATGTCGATGACCTTCTTCTATGTAGTCCCTCTTGGGAACACTCTCAATCCCACACTGCTCAGCTTCTTAATTTCCTAGCATACAAGGGATATAGGGTGTCTCCCCACAAGGCCCATGTTTTCCAGTTTTTTCTCATCTATCTTGTTTTTTGCCTTACACCTAGGAAAAAGGAAATAACACTGGATAGGAGGCAACTCCTTTCTGATCTTCCAGTGCCCCATACGAAAGCCGAAATACTATCATTCCTAGGACTAGCATTTATTTTAGGGCCTGGATCCCAAATTATTCTCTTCTAGCCAAAAGCCTGTATGACCTAGCAAAGGGACCCCCTAGTGAATCTCTTGCCTCCTCCCCTAACTACCACTTCTGCAGGCTTCAGCAACTCCTCTTAAAGGCACCTGCCTTGCACCTTCCTGATATTTCAAGACCATTTGATCTATATGTCCATGAAAAAGGGGAGCAAGCATTTGGGGTCTTAGGTCAAAACTATGGGCCTACATTTGCACCTCTGGCATATATGTCCAATAAAGTAGACCATACAATCTGTGGGTAGGCCCCTTGCTTAAAAGTTCTGGCTGCTGAACAAATTTTACACAAAGAAGCCTCTAAGCTGACTTTTGGGGCCCCTTGAACTATTCACTCCCCACATCACTTGAAGGATCTTTTAGCTTATAAGGGCCTTCAAACCCTTCCTCCATCCAGAGTTCTGTCGCTCCCCACTTCATTTCTGGAAAACCCTAATATTACTTTCCTCCCCTGCTCTGCACTGAACCCTGCCTCACTGCTCCCCATGACTCCCACGTCTAACACAACAATTCATAATTGCTTGGAAACCTTAGATGATTTCCTTCCCTGTCATTCTTCAATTTCTGAGGGACCACTCACCAAGCCTGACCTTATCTGGTTCACTGACGGCAGTTTCTTTAGGCAGAATGGCACTCATTACTCTGGATACACTGGAGTTTCAGCCACTGAGATTATAGAGGCCAAAGCTCTACCTTCAGGAACTACCAACCAGCAGACTGAACTCATAGCAGCCACTCGTGCCTGCCTTCTAGCACAAGGCAAATCCCTCACCCTTTTTACTGACTCAAAATATGTCTCCCATATCTTATTTTCCCATGCTGCAATATGAAAGGAGCGAGGACTACTTACCACCAAAGGTAATGTGATCACTAATTCGGCTCTTATATGCAATCTGATAGAGGCCTCCCACTTTCCCACCCAGTTGGGAGTTGTCCATTGTAGGTCCCATCAGAAGGACGGCTCTCTTATCACTGAGAGCAATACCAAAGCTGACCAGGCGGCACGAATGGCTGCCACCACTTCCAGTTATTGCCCCCATTGGGGGACATATAATGGCCACTTTAGACATCTCATCTGAAGCCACTACTTCTTCCAGTAAGAACAAGGATCTTTTCAAGTTCCTTTATACTCTATTCCATTCCGATTCTCAGTCTTTGACCCTCTTTTTACAGAGCTTCTTCTCCCTCACCCCCTCTGACAAAGCCATGCTACAGAATATAGCCTCTAATTGTCAGATCTGTCAGCGGACCAACCCTCATACTTTTTTAAGGCCCAAACCTTTCCCTTCCCACCAAGCCCGGGGACACATTCCCACTGCTGACTGGCAGGTACACTTCACCAACATGCCCAAAGTATGGCACACTAAATACCTCCTTGTCTTTGTGGACACTTTCTCTGGTTGGGTTCAGGCATTTCCCATTTCCAATAAAAGGCTTCCACTGTAGCTTCAATCTTTCTGACAGTCATCATCCCCAGGTTTGGAATGCCCACTTTCCTACAATCTGACAATGGCCCTGAGTTTATTTCTAGGATCACACAAAAGGTCTCTCAAGCCCTCTCCTTCAAGTGACATTTTCACTGTCCATATCACCTTCAGGCTTCAGGGAAAGTGGAAAGGGTAAATCGTACTCTAAAGGAAGTCCTTACCAAATTGACAATGGAATTAAACTTAGACTGGGTCAAACTCCTTCCCTTGGATTTGTTTCGAATCAGAGCTCTACCTAAGAAACCATCTTTACTGTCTCCCTTTGAGATAAGGTATTCAAGACCTCTTATCCCCCCTGGGTTGGTCATTTCACAAGGACCTCTCACCCGAGATTTGTCTTTGCCTCTCTTGTTTTATCTTCGCTCGGATCTCTGGAAATATCAGGACTGGCTTCTTCTGGACCCAGTCCCCACTCCAAACACTCCTCCCTTAACAGCTGGGAGTCTAGTCTATTATAATACCCCAGAGGAGAACGGGCCTCTTGCCCCAAAATGGGAAGGCCCCTATCCTGTCATTCTCTGTACCCCCAACTCCACCTAACTCTCGTTATCAGAAAACTGTCTCACCCCTTGGATTCACATATCTGGGTTGAAGCCATATAACCAAGAGGCCCACCTGATGACGACAGGACCACCCCAGAGGAACTCCAAGAATCACCTCCTGAACCTCCCCTTTACTCCTGCTCTCCACTCCCATCTCACCCATTTAAGTTGCGGCTAACACGGTGTTCCCCGCAGAACAATTCCTCTTAAAGAAGGCACAATGAGCTCTCCCAACACCCTAGTCTTCTCTAACTGCTTGTTTTTTGTGCTCTGCTTATTTTCTGTGCTCTGTCAGGACTGGTATCTACCCTCCTCTGCTACAATGTATTTTTTCACTCTTCGGGAATGATACTCAGAACATGGCATGCAGAATGTCCACGCAGTGGATGCAACTGCTTGCTTCATCCACAACTGCACATCTATTTCCCTAAAATTGTCACCTTCAAGGACCTTCGTCCCTGGTAGCTGGAACTGGCCTTTCATTTGCTTCCTTTTTCATCAAACCAAAGACTATTGTCATTGGTGGCCTGAGATATATAATGGGTGCCCCTATAAGTCATGCAGGTTCCATCATGAACGTGGTAGCTATTCTTACCATTCACTTGGTTACCATGAAGGGTGGACTTCTAGTTACCTAAAGTGGCATAAAGGCTCTTCATCCAATAACAATGGATGGTATAATTTAGATATACCTGACCCCAAGTCCAAACGTTGGGACTATGTTGAGTTTGCTGTCTATGCTCGGACAACCTCAGCCAGACCCACAATGTGGATGACTGTTGGCCGCACCCTGATTACGCCACCTAAGGCAACCATCCAGGTAGTCGAACACATTAAGGAGTCAGAATCAAAACTTCGAGATCTTATCCATAGCTCATTTAAAGAGGATTCAGAGCCTTCAACCCCCTCAGGTCGCCCTCCCACATGGCTCAATTTGCTACACCAAACTCTTTGATTATTAAACTCCACCCCTCTTTCTGTGCCTACTTCTCAGTTCTTTCTCTGTGCTTCACTTAGTCGTCCACTTCTAGCAGCGGTCCCATTAGCGGCAGGAAATATTTCAGCAAAAATCTACAATTTCTCTAAGAAAGGAAAACCCCTACATGTGACACGTATCCCACTATGGGAAAGTTGTTCCACCAATACTTTATTTCCTTTCATCTGTTTCCACCTGACAATAATGAATTCTTTACCCATTTGTTCCTTGAGCTTTAGCACCCCATCGAGCCCTGATTTATGAAACCTGGACATTTTCTCTGGTGTAACGGGTCTATAAGTACCTCAACGATCAATGTCTCTGGCATCTGTTTCTTGGTTACGGTAGTTCCTCAGCTGTCTTTGTATACTCCCATCGAATTCCGACAGGTGGCCCTACCTTCCTGCACCCTTAGGGCAGTCTTTCTGCCGGTTCTGGTAGGCCTCACATTAACAACCTCAGCGGCGAGTCTCGAACTCTCTGGTGAAGCTATAGGTCATGCTCTATGGGCATCCAATGACCTGCAACAAAAACTGCAGGAAGCACTTGATAACACTGCTCAGTTTCTGGGCTCCTTGCAGTGACGGTTACTTCATTGGCACAACTGGCTTTACAGAACCGAAGGGCAATTGATCTTCTCATTGCAGAAAAAGGGGGAACATGCCTGTTCCTCAGAGAGGAATGTTGTCATTATGTTAATGAATCTGGCCTAATAGAAAAAAATGTTGTTAAATTGCAGGAATTATCAACCCAATTGCTTCCAATCCTTTCTTGCCATGTACTTACTACCAATCTTGGGGCCCCTTATTGGGATGCTCCTTTTTTGTGCTCTCTTGCCCTGCATAATGAAGTGCCTTCAAACCCAACTGAAAAAAAATTTCTAATCAAACATTCAACCAGCTTTTGCTTAGGCACTAGCAGCCTCTGATGACTGATGAACCCCCAACATATCCAAGAGAACAGTTCACTCAATGCTGAAGCTCACTACCAGGCACGATGGAATGCAACGGACATCAGACGGCGAGAGACAACGAGCTCGGAGAACCTTTTAATCTGCCATCCTGGATTAATGAGTCTTTATGTCCTTCTAAGTTTCCTCATGGCCCTTGGCCTCTTCTCTGTCAGTCCCCCAACATGGTACTTCTGCCAAAAATTGACCTTTGCTTTAATTTTTATCTTAATTCTGTTTTTATTCGCTCTGATCTTCTTCAGGTGCTGGTGATGCCATGTCCAGGCAACGCTTCCAGTATTTCCCAGAGTCTCTGAAACAGGACCAGTGACTGATACCAACAAACTCCTCCATCCAGGACTGGTTCAATGCCATCGACAACTTGAGGCTTCAGGGAACTTTCATAGACTTCACCCCTATGGAAGTAGCTGTCTGTAGCCACTGGGTTTTCTTTCTGGCTGCCATGATATCCCCAGACCTGCCCCCCGAGAATTCCTCCACTTCCCATTCTAGGCCCCACAGCACCCCCAAACAGCAAGAAGCAGCCGGATCTGACCAACGACGCCACACTTCCTAAGAAAACAAAAAGGGAGGAATGTTGGGAAAAGTATAAACGGCAGCCATTCCCCAGAGTAAAAACCCCAACATGGTGCCTAAGGACTTTTTCTTCCTACCTTCCTCTTTTCTGCAGTGATGCAAAAAGTTCCCGCCCGTGTGAACTCTCCCGTCGGCGCCAATTTCAAATCTCTCTGGCGGGGAACCTTCGCCCCAATGAGAACTAATTCAGCTGATATCTGAAAGAACTTGCCAATAAATTGGTGCCCTGCCATTTATCTAAGCCCTACCATCACCCCTTTAGTTCTATGTAAGCACACAGCTTTTTGCAATAAAATTGGAATTCTCCTAGCGAAGTGTCTTTGTGTGGGGAATTCTTTCACTCATGATCAGCAACAGGATATCCAAAGGTTCTCCAGTGCCACCTGGTCTGGGAATTTCAGAAATTTGATGGTATTTATTTAGCCATTTTTGAAGGATGAAGTTGGAGTTACTGTGGGTTTCAATTCACGCAGGAAACATTATATGGTGAGGAAGCTCATTTCAATGAAATCTCTGGAGAACACTCACAGGCAAGCTTCCCAAAGAGTGGCCAAAAGTTCACATGAAGCCAGGATCACTGAGGTCTACAATGTGAGGTCCATGTGTGTTTAGACTCTCAACTTTGGCTGCCAAGTCTTTAAGAATAAAATCATGTGATATCCTGGCTGAGATTCCCAGTGCCCTGTGGAAAGCCTCCCTGGACCTCTATCTCAGTTTCCAAGGGCGATTCTGATGCGTGGCCTTCTAAAATCCCAACACATTTCATGGCAGTACTTCTCTGAGGTCAGTTCCAGAACTCAGTCTCTAAGAGGAATCACACCAGAGTTCAAGCCCAGGTAGGCCCAGTCATCTCTTCCAACCGCCACAAAAATGACCACAATGAAAACCAAAACACACCCACAGGGCCCTCATCTTCTTACATATAGACACTCATCATAACTTCTGGCTGGAGTTTTCCATGAGGGGTGCAGCCCAAGACGGTGTGAAAAATAAGCTCCCTTGCCACTCATTTGCCTAAAGTCCGGGTGGCCTGGAAACCCTTCTTGTGAACCAGGAGTGATCAAATAGGCCAGCTGTTAATACTGCTCTGCATCTCCAATTTGAGGCCTACTGAATGTCAGGTATAGATTCTTTATATGATTGGGAGTCATGAGACAAACCAAAAACCTCTGGGCTAGCCTCCACAGGGCTTTGAAGAACTCATTTTACCCAAAGGATGCCTATTCTCACTTGATGGGCCTCAGGAACCTTAGAAATGAAGTCAAGAGACTTCATTCACAATAACTGCTCTTTTGGCAATTTTGGTTTTGGATGCACACATGGGATCTGTCTTTGGATTAATCAGGTGCTGAGAATCTAAGCCACAGCCTCACACAGGGCCAAGAGGCTGATTCAGACACATCCTTTTCCAAAGCAATTAAGCAAAGAGCCACAGGTGATGCCCATTCATTTCCATTTGAAAACTGTTTTCTTCAGGGTTCACAAAGCGGTGGCCTGAGGCAAAGACCTTCCTGACATTCAGGGCAACAGAACAATAGGTAAGAAAAAGTCCAAAGCAGGGTTTCTCCACTGAGACTTTCCTGGTCACACTGATATCTGAGTTTTCTGAGATGCTCGCCATTCCCTCCAGCTATCCAGTACATGGACATGTCACAGAGCTTGGAGGTGGTACATATTTTGGACAAAAACCATGAGTCTGTTCTGGAGAGTGGCGAGAATTCAGGAAGAAAACAGGAACTTAGGAAGTTAGCAGGTGTTGCCCATTTATAAGGCAAGCGGCAGTCCATTCATAAATTGGGCAGGATGAATGCTGGGAAGCTTTCTACTATACAGGACACATCAATTGTTGCATTCTCTTTTCTAATGTCTACAACCACGGACACAGTAGCATACACAGACATAGAAACACTCGCCTTGTCAAACGTCTTCCTAGAAGCAGTCCACTACAAATCAAAGAAAAAAACTCCTTTCCTACCTATTCTCAGATCATGAGACAAAACCACAAAATCACACCCACACCCACGAAGGCACATCCTTCCCCCATTAAACTCTGTGACTATCCAGAGTTTCCTCTGACTGGTGGGCCACAGTATGTTCCCCCGAAATGGCCTGTCTTGTCTCAGATCTGCTCTTCTTTCCCAACTCTGTGAAGTTTTCAGGAGCCAGTGGCCAACCACTACCTGCTTTCTCAGGAAAGGCCCCTATTCAGAGCTCTCCTGGTATTTGGCCATCCTCATATCTTAAGGTACCAAGAAAGACTAACACTCTCCTTTGTAAATCCAAACAAGTTAAACCCCTGGGCCTGAGACTTGAGTGGCTCCGGGTGCCTGGCATCCTGGATCCCAAGTTCAGAGAGTTCCATCACCAAGGAAGTGAGGTAGGTCAATGCTTCAGGAACTGAATGAGGTCACTTCCTTGGCAACCACTTTGTCCTAACAGTTGCTTTCAAGTGTCCCATTATATGGAGGCTGCCCCTACTTCCTATGACATTTTCACAAGTTAGAATGGTATATAAACCATGGGCACCCGGGAACAGCTCTCCACCTAGGACTGGTTTGGACCATCTTCTCTACATTAAGAAGAGAGAGGCTGATGCATACACATCCCTTCATGCTGACCAGGTTGTTTGCCATAGAAGATGACTTTTCTCTCTCAAGTTTTCATAGCTGCCCACATGTTCTCAAGGCATCCTTTCTGCATGGACCTTTGACGTTCTCAACAGGTGGAAGATCGCCTACATTCATGTATTGTAAGACCAACTCTGTCGCTGCTCTTCTGTAAAGTTAGATTGACGGAACAGTGTATGGTTAGGGTTAATAACATGTTCAATTTGGGTTAGGAATCTTTCTGCACGATGAATAATGGTATTGGGAAACTATAATATTTACAAGAATATATAGGTGAAATATAAGTATAAAAACAGAAATCCAGGGAAGATATGAAGCCCAGAAGGGCATTGCACCCTTAATTGGTATGCTTAGCTTTGAATTATGTTCTGCACAAATGTCTCAGATAAATCGATGTACAATGGCATAGGACCTTGTACCTTTGATGATTGAATGTCAAAGAGAACATACACTCAAAATGGGATAGTAGGTAGAATTAGGAAGATGGTCGGTAGGTTTAGAAAGAAGAGTGAGTATAGGATTTAGACCAAAACTTCTTAAGCAATGCTGTTTCGGTTAGAGAGTGAATGTAAATTTCAGCACACATGAAGTGTAAGTCACAATGATGAACCGGGGAAATATGTAGGATAGCAGATATAAATAGAGACATTACTAAATCAGGTAAAGTATACAATGAGTGATAGGATTAGACATTTTCAACAGGCATGAGGTTGAATATATAATCCTAGGAAGAAACAAATATGTAGTCACCAATAGGATTGATATTTGAGAACATTAGGCAACCTGGACATGGAAGTTTATGTAATCCATGCTCACTTTCCATTTAGGCTTTGGTACAATCTTAAGGGTGACTTTTTTTTGTCTAGAATATTACTGTGATAAAATGTATATGTAGATCTGGTGACATGAGTATTTCTTCCACCATTTCTTTTAGGAATATTTTGAAGATGTATAAATTAGTATCTAAGGTAAAATAGGTGTACACCTTGTCTATGAATAGAGAGATAATGCATTAATAGACCATACAGTTAATAAATAATATAACTGCTTCCACTTTAAATAATGGATTGAATTGATAACTGAAAATATATAAGAAATCATATTTTGATATAGAATCATTCATAACAACTAGTTATACGTCTAATTGTAATATTAGGGTTATGGCTTTTCATGAAGAATGTGTGAGTTTTGCTTCAAAATGATTATGAAAATCAAAAATAATGTGTTTGGAAAGAAGTCTCATGAAAAGACCAGTCAAGAAACATGGAGGAATACATGTTTTCTGAAGCAGGAAGTGATTGAAAGTGAAATAAATGCTTATAAATTTGTGAACTTGTGAATGAAATATATATACTGTAATGTGCATAAACTTAAGAAATAGTAATGTACCAGTGTTGAATTAAAACGAACTCCAAAACACATATCATGTCCCATAAGAATCTACTTGCATTGATGTTAAACTGGGTCAGTTACTGTAGAAATATTAGGAGTTATATGCACCATTCACTGAAGTTAGTTTTCAGTACTAGGAAACAAATATTTATTTCAGGTGAATGAATATTTCTGAGTATAATCTTGTTAAAAGTTGATTATAAATCCACATACATGAACAGAAGTTATTCACTCCAAACCCAACAAACCGCCATTCCTACCTATTCTCAGAACATGAGACAAAATCCGCAAACTCACACCCACACCCTCAAAGTCACCTACTTCCTGCAACTAGGTCTATGACAATCTGGAGTGTCCTCTGACTGGTGGGCCACACTATGTTCCCCTGAAATGACCTGTTCTGTCTCAGAACTGATCTCCTTGTCCAACTCTGTGAAGTTGTCAAGAGTCAGCGGTGAGCCACTACCTGCTTTCTCAGGAAAGACCCCTCTTCAGAGCTTTTCTCACATTTGGCCATCCTCACATCAGTAGGTACCAAGAAAGAGTGAATCTGTCCATGCTAAATCCAAACAAGTGAGACCACTGGGACTGGGACTGGGACTGGGACTGGCTCTGGGTGCCTGGCTTCCTGGATCCCATGTTCAGAGAGTTCCATCAACAAGGAAGTGTGGTGAGGTCACTTTCTTCAGAAACTGAATGAGGCCACTACCTTGGCAACCACTTTGTCCTAATAGTTGCTTCCAATGGTCCCATGAGATGGAGGCTGCCCCTACTTCCTGTGACACTTTCACAAGTTAGAATGCAATATCAACCATAGGCACCCGGGAACAGCTGTCCACACAGGCCTGGTTTTGTCCATCTTCTCTACATTAAGAAAAGAGGGGCTTATTCAGACACTACCCTTTATCCTGACCAGGTTTTTGCCATGAATGATGACTTTTGCTCACTCAGGTCCTTCATATCTGCCTACATCTTCTTCAGGGATCATTTATTCATGGACCTTTGAGGTTCTCAGCTGGAGGAAGACCACCTACATTCCTGTATTTTAAGACCAACTCTGTCCCTGCTCTTCTGTAAAGTTAGATTGAGGGAACTGTGTATGGTTAGGGTTAATAACATTTTTGATTTGGGTAAAGAGTCATTCTGCTGGATGAATTATAATATTGGTAACCTTTAAGATTTATAAAAATATAGAGGTGAAATATATGTATGAAAACAGAAATCTAAGTAAGATTTGAAGCCCAGAAGGGCATTGGGCCCTTGATTGGGATACTTTACTTTGAATTACATTCTACTAAGATATCTCAGATAAATCGATATACAATGGCATAGGACCTTGTACCTTGGACGATTGAATGTTGAAGAGAACATCTAGTCAAAAAGGGATAGTAGGTAGGAATAGGAAGATAGTTGGAAGTTTTAGGAAGAAGAGTGTGTATAGGATTTGGAATAAAAGTTCTTTAACAATAGGGTTTTGTTTAGAGAGTGAATGTCAATGTCAGCACATGTGAAGTGTCAGTAACAATGGTGAACTTGGAAAAATATGTAGGAAAGCAGATATCATTAGAGAGATTAGGAAATCAGGTAAGGTATAAAGTCAATCATAGGACTAGACATTTTCAACAGGGTTGAGTTTGAATACATAATCTTAGGAAGCAACAAATATGTAGTCACCAATATGATTGACATTTGAGAGCATTAGGGAACCTGGACATGGATGTTTTTAGTAATCCATGTTCACTTTCCATTTAGGCTTTGATACCATCATATTGTGTCTTTTGCATTTTTGTCCAGAATATTTCTGTGATAAAATGTATATGTAGATCATATATTTCATATTTTGAATAGTATGAAGAGTGTGTATATATATATATATATATATATATATATATATATATATATATATATATATATATGTATATAAAACCACTGAGACATTAACAATTAGCAATATATATTCCAATCGAAATTCATCATGAAATATATATCATCCACTGATGAAAAAATATTTATTTTACTGAACATGGATTTATGTATAATCTTGATCTCTTAGGAAGCTCACACATCGGGTGAATTTTCACTTCCAAAAGTGTTTCTGCTGAGTGATCTCTTCTCACAACTTGTATTTGCCAAGTCAGCCACCTCACAAATACGTACGTGTTATACCAGGTAGGATTCTATATGTGCATATAAAAATACATGTGCTGAAGAGGGTACAGAGAAAGGGAGACAGAAATTCACATATTTGTTAACTTTAAAACACATGGAGAACTATTTCAATTAAAAATTTACTAGATATTTTACAGCTGCCTTTTATCCTGCAAAAGGCAAGTCCAACTATACTCCATGCCTCTTCTGAAATTTTTTATTTCTATTCTGTTTTGGTGTTTTCCTTATCATATTAGGATTAGTAGTCAGAGTCTAGTAGCGTATGGATTAGTGTCAGGGATGCAGTATTTCGAATGGAAAATAGGAAAATGAATCCAATGTGTATGCAAATATGTGCTACACAACAATCTTCCCACTCTCATCCAGAATAATGCCTTGACATTACTTTTGCCCCAAATAACACACAAATAGAGGAGAAGAGTAAAAAAATCTGTTAATATATATATGGAATGGAAAATGCTCAGGGTTTCACAACATTGGATGTGGTAGAATAGTTTCCAAAAGTAAGGGACAGGGTAAACATTCCACAAACATGGAGCTCTTTCAGCCTAAAGACTTCTTGAGGAACTGCCTCTGAGGTTTGACACTTGAAATATATATTGTTGTCAGGAGCTTTAGATTCTTTTCTAATGAGACCATCAAAGCTGCGTCTGCATCTATGTGACCTGGAGGACATGGTTTCTTCTTTTCCAATGAACATGAGGCAGCAGTGCTGAATTCGCTCTTTGTTGGTAAAATGTGGCCACTGTGGGCTAAGTGTCTCCCCGTGTGGACAGTGAAGCCATTTTTTCGTCCTCCACTTTTCGTGGTTTTTCTTCCTGCTGCATTGGGAATTTCATATTTGCTCCACAAAATACAAGGAGTTCAACTGGGACACAGTGCTGGAGCGGGTTCTGTCACGTGTGTTGGGTCAGGGTCTGCAGGGGAATGCATCAACCAGGCTAATATCCCACAGAGCTTGCCCCCTTATACATAGCAACATGATTCTGAACATTGCCCTGAAGTCTCTACATATAACAAGATGCATTTACAAATAAGCTTCTGTTGTCTACACCATGTCAATCACAAGCCATTTGGAAGCTAATGGCAGATCCACATGGCCCCACAACAGATGTATTATCACACACCTGCACAACACTGCTCTAGGCCCACTAATCAGCAGGCTCCAACTTACTGGCAAATCTGTTCTACACCATTTTCATGAAACCCAGTAAATCAAGGCACTGTCTGGTACACTCATGATCAGCAACAGGACATCCAAAGGTTCTCCAGTGCCACCTGGTCTTGGGAATTTCAAAAATTTCAATGAATTTATCTAGCCGTTTTTCAAGGAAGATGTTGAAGGCACTGTGGGTTACAATTCATTCAGGAACCATTAAATGGTGGGGAAGCTCATTTCAATGAAAACTCTGGAGAACTCTCACAGGCAAGGCTTCCCAAAAAGTGGCCGATAGGTCACATGAAGCCAGGCCTATTGCAGTCTACAATGTGAGGTCCATGTGTGTTTTGACTGTCAACTATGGCTGCCACGTCTTTCAAAATAAAATTATGTGATATTCTGGCTGAGATTCCCAGTGCTCTGTGGAAAGCCACCCTGTTCCTAGATCTCACTTTTCTTTCCAAGGGCGACTCTCATGCGTTGCCTCCTAAAATCCTAACACAATTAATGGCAATATTTTTCTGATGTCAGTTCCAGAACTCAGTCTGTAAGGGGAATCACACCAGAGTTCAAGCCTGGTTTGGTCCATCTTCTATACATTAAGAAGAGAAATGTTGATTCAGACACATCCCTTCATCTGACCAAGTTGTTTGCCATGGAATATGACTTTTGATTTCACAGGTCCTTCATAGCTGCCTATATCTTCTCCAGGGATCATTTCTTTGTTGACCTTTGAGGTTCTCAGCAGGTGGAGGATCCTCTAAATTCCTGTATTGTAAGACCAACTCTGTCCCTGCTCTTTCGTAAAGTTAGATTGAGGGAACAGTGTATGGTTAGGGTTAATATCATGTTCCATTTGGGTTAGGAATCATTCTACGGGATGAATTATGGTATTGGGAACCTGAAATATTCATAGGAATATAAGTGTAATATAAGTATGAATACAGAAATCTAGGTAAAATTTGAAGCCCAGAAGGTCTTTGGGCCCTTGACTGGGATACTTAGCTTTGAATTATATTCTGCACAGATGTCTCAGATTAATCAATATACAATGGTAGCGTTCCTTGTACCTTGGATGATTGAATGTCGAAGAGAACATCCACTCAAAAAGGGATAGTCGGTAGGATTAGGAATTAGTCAGAAGAGTGAATATAGGATTTGGTCCAAAAAATCTTTAGCAATAGGGTTTTGGGTACAGAGTGAGTGTAAATGTGAGCACATGTGAAGAGTCAGTCACAATGATGAACTGGGGAAAATATGAAGGAAAGCAGATAATAATAGAGACATTAGGAAATCACTCAAAGTATAAACTGAGTGATAGGATTAGACATTTTCAACTGGCTTGATGTTGAATATATAATCTTAGGAAGAAACAAATATGTAGTCACCAATCGGGTTGACATTTGAGAGCATTAGGCAACCTGGACATGGATGTTTTTCGTGATCCATGCTCACTTTCCATTTAGGCTTTGGTACAAACTTAAGTGTGATCTTTGTAATTGTGTCCAGAATATTACTTTGATAAAATGTATATGTACATCAGGTGATATGAGTACTTCTTCCACCATTTCTGGGAGCAATATTTTGAAGATGTATAAATAAGTATTGGGGGTATAAAAAGGTGTACCCTGTGTGTATGAATATAGACATAATGCATGAATAGACCATACTGTGAACAAATAATATAACTTTTTCCAACTTTAAATAATGGATTGAATTGATATCTGAAAATATACAGAAAATCTATATTGATGTACAATCCTTCATTCCAACCAGTTATACATCTAATGGTAATATTAGGGTTATGGTTGATCATGACGTGTATGTGAGTTTTGCTTCAAAGGTGATTATGGAAATAGAAAATAATGCGTTTGGAATGAAGTCTCATGAAAAGACTGTGAATCAGGCTGTATAGTGATACCAGACTTCAAACTATACAACAGAGCAATAGTAACAAAATCAGCATGGTACTGTACCAAAACAGGCGGTTGGACAAATGGTAGAGAATAGAGGACAAAGAAACCAATCCACTAAACTACAACTATCTTATATTTGATAAAGAGGCTGAAAGCACACAATGGAGAAATGATAGCAGCTTCAACAAATGTTGCTGGGAAACCTGGAAATCCATATGCAACAAAATGAAACTGAATCACTTTCTCTTGCCATGAACAAAAGTTAACTCAAAATGGATCAAGGAGCTTGATATCAAATCAGAGACACAGTGTCTGACACAAGAAAAAGTTGGCTATGATCTACATACTGTGCGGTCGGGCTTCAAATTTCTTAATATGACACCCCATAGCACAAGAGTTAATAACTAGATTCAACAAATGGGACTTACTCAAACTAAAAAGTTTTTTCTCAGCAAAAGAAACAATAAGAGAAGTAAATAGGTAGCCTACATCTTGGGAACAAATCTTTACTCCTCAAACTTCAGATTGAGCCCTAATATCCAGAGTAACAAAGAACTCAAAAAATTAGACAATTAGATAACAAATAACCCAATCAACAAATGGGCCAAGGACCTGAACAGACACTTCTCAGAGGAGGACATTCAATCAATCAACATGTACATGAATAAATGCTCACCATCTCTAGCAGTCAGAGAAATGCAAATCAAAACCACCCTAAGATATCATCTTGCTCCAGTAAGATTGGCAGCCATTATGAAGTCAAACAACAACAAGTGCTGGTGAGGACGTGAGGAAAAGGGTCCACTTGTACATTGCTGGTGGGAGTGCAAATTGGTGCAGCAAATTTGGAAAGCAGTATGGAGATTTCTTAGAAAGCTGGGAATGGAACCACCGTTTGACCCAGCTGTTAACCTTCTCGGTCTATTCCCTAAAGACCTAAAAAGAGCATGCTACAGGGACACTGCTACATCGATGTTCATAGCAGCACAATTCACAATAGCAAGACTGTGGAACCAGCCTAGATGCCCTTCAATAGACGAATAGATAAAAAAAATGTGGCTTTTATACAAAATGGAGTATTACTCTTCATTAAAAAAATGACAAAATAATAGAATTTGCAGGGAAATGGATGGCATTATAGCAGGTTATGCTAAGTGAAGCTAGCCAGTCCTTGAAAAACAAATGCCAAATGTCTTCTTTGATATAAGGAGAGTAACTAATAACAGAGTAGGGACAAAGAGCCTGAGAAGATCAACACTAAACAGGAATGAGAGGTGGGAGGGAAAGGAAGAGAGAAGGGAAATTGCATGGAAATGGAAGGAGACCCTCAGGGTTATAGAAAATTGCATACAAGAAGAAGTGAGGGGAAAGAGGAAAAAAAACAAGGGAGAGAAATGAATAACAGTAGAGAGGGTAGAGAGAGAAGAGGGGAGGCGAGGGAAGAAGAGGGGGATAGTAGAGGAGAGGAAACGCTGCAGAATAAAACAGACACTAGTATGGCAATATGTAAATCAATGCATGGGTAACTGATGTTTTTCTGCAATGTGTATGCGGGGTAAAAATGGGAGTTTATAACCCACTTGAATCAAGGTGTGAAATATGATATATCAAAAACTATGTAATATTTTGAACAACCAACAATAAAAATTTTAAAAAAAAGAAACCTGGAGGAATACATGTGTTCTGAAGCAGGAAGTAATTGAAAGTGAAACAAATGTCTATAAATTTATGAACTTGTGGATAAATATATATCTTATGATGTGCATAAACTGAAGAAATAGTAATGTACTAGTGTTGCATAAAAATGAACGTCAAAATACACAACTTGTCACATAGGAATCTACTTGCATTAATGTTAAACTGGGTCAGATACTGTAGAAATATTAGGATTTGTGTGCACCATTCACTAAAGTTATTTTTCAGTACTAGGAGACAAATATGTATTTCAGGTGGATGAATATTTTTGAGAATAATCTTGTGAAAAGTTTATTATAAATCCACATTCATGAACATGAATGAATGTGGGGAGTGTATAATAAGGCATATATATTTAATATTTTGAAAAATCTGGAGAGTGTGTGTATATGTATGTATATATACATATACACACACTCACACACAAAACACACACAGGAACAATAAAAATTAGCAATACATATGCCAATCGAAATTCATCATGAAATATATATCTTTCACAGATACAAAAGTATTTATTTTACTGAAATTGTATTTATGTATAATGTTGTTCAACTAGGAAGCAAACACATAGATTGAATTTTCTGTTAAAACAGTGTTTAGGAGGAGTGATCTCTTTTTACGATTTGTATCTGCCAAGTCAGCCACCTCATAAGAATGTATGTGTGATACCATGTAGGATTCTATATGTGAACCTAAAAAATACATGTGCTGAATAGGCTTCAGAGAAAGGGAGACAGGAATTCACATATTTGTTAACTTTAAAAACACATGGAGAACTATTTCAATTAAAAATTGACTAGATTTATAACACCAACACTTTATCAGGCAAAAGGCAAGTCTAACTATACACCATGCCTACTCTGAACTGCTTCTATTTCTATTCTCTTTGGGTTGTTTTTCTCCATCATATTAGAATTAGTAGTCAGAGTCTAGTCTGGTTTTGGTTAGTGTCATGGATTCAGTATTTTGAATGGAAAATTAGATAATGAATCCAATGTGTATGCAAATATGAGCTGCACAAAAATTTTTCGACTCTCATCCAGCACAATACCTTGAAATTATCTTTGCCCCAAGTAAGACACATTAGAGTAGAAGAGTTAGAAAATCTGTGAATACATATCTGTACTGGAAAATGCTCAGGAGTTCACAACCTTGGAGGTGGTAGAGTAGTTTCCAAATGTAAGGGACACGGGTTGATAGACCCAACCTGATCTTTTATTAAAATTGGGAGCCATCTTGCCACAAAGCCATAAAAAGTTAATTTTGGCTTTACTATAAATAACTACAAATTCTGAACCTGCTTGGAATGCCTGCCCGTGCCTTGAATTCACCCATGCTTGACTCTCTGACCAGATAGCAGCCCTCGCTGAAACTTTAGTGACACATCATAAATTTTGGCCTTCCCTGGCCAGACAACGACCCTCTCTGAGGCTCTATTTGTCCTCATAATTTCTGATATTGGGGCCACCAAAAAATAAATAAATAAATAAATGAACTACCATTTTTGTGATGCTTGTCAAAGTTCTGTTATCTGTAACCCCCATTTTGTGTAACTTTCTGGGCTATATAGCTGTGCTGTAGGAAAGGCGGGGTTGCTGTCTTGTTCCTGCCGTTTTGGGATGGAGAGGCAGCCCAGCCGGTTGACATAATAAGCTTGCCTCAATTTGATTTTAGTTGGAGTCAGTGTTCTTTTTTTGTGTCCTCATCTAATTTTTTTGAGTTCCCCAGCAAGATGACCCTGCCGACCAGATCACAAGACCAGACTGCTGGAAAATCTGAATCTGGCCTTCCCTTCAGGGCTCCGGGCTGGAGAGCCACTCTAGTGGGTGCACATCTTGAGCTGTTCCAAGGTCATGGAGTGAGCGTTAGGTCCCAGGAGCACTGCGGTGAACCACCGCACTAAAACTATTAGCAATCACCTGGTGGAGGAGGCCTCAAAAATTAAGTGGCACCTTTATAACATCTGATATCCGTTATAAAGGATATCAGATGTTATAATATCATCTGTTCTGATGACATAGAGGTGTCCTGGGGAGGCTCACATATACTCGTTTTCGGTACAGTAATGAGAATCGTTCTGTCCTCTGTTCTGTTCTGTAGGGAATTCATCTGGAATGGTAGAGATGTGATGACTGGCATGTACGTGGTCCTACTTCGGAGCTTTAGCAAGACGTTGCATTGCTCCTATGTTTTTTGTTTCAAGTTCGGGTTTCTGTATTTTGTGTTTTGTTCTGTGTTCTATATGTTTTTCTTGTTTGTTTTGTGTGTTTTGTTCTGTGATTTCTGTGGTAAAAACATAAGTATATTGGACGTGAAAATGGGTAACAAAGAAAGTAAGCCTGATATTCTTTCGGACTCTGTTTTAAGGAACTGCGATGAACTTTACCCCCCTTTGTTAAGCAGGATGAGAGAAGCTCCTAGCTGGCTGCCTGGAGTATAACCACTGCAGAGGGCAATGCCTGCTGGGGACCTAAGAACTGAGTATCTCCCAGGTTAACAAGTGAAACTCCATTAAAACCCCTTGTCCCTCCAGATCAAGAGAGTCACAACCTCTGGGCAGGGTTCCCTGTGTTTCTTCTTTGTTAGCAAAGCAATAAACCTCCCTTTTTCTTTTTCTAAAAACCTTGTCCTCATTATTAAATTGGCATTAATTGGCTTCAAGGTCAGGAGCCGAACTTTAAGTTACAAATTTTGATAAATCCCTCCCCCACCCCCTGTCCCGGAACATTTTTAGAGCTGACTACTGAAATGTTACTAGATGGAACATGCTTGGGGTGGAACCGAACCAGAGGAGATAATCCTGTAAGTAAAAGGAGGGACTGCGGGACTCCCAGCAGCTGCTGAAGCCCTGTTGCTTCAGGGAATTCCCTCCTTCCTTCCCTGCACTGTAAGGATTATGCCACCACTGTCTTGTTAAAAAAGAGAAAAAGAAAAAGGGGACACTAAATGCATTAAAGTCACCATGGAGACCCTTAATTGTACATTTCAAGTTGCCCCTCTGTTAAAACATCTGCCCCCCCCTTGTGGACATCTATGGTGCCACTGGTGTAGGAGATTTTTTTTCTTATCTGCTCAGGTTTAAAGGATTCTGTCTGACAGCCATAGTCTGGACCTTCTTTCTGTCTGTCTTGTGTCTTTGTTTCTGGCCCTTTAAGACATGTGCAATAATGTGTTGATATTATAAATTGTTTCTTGGGAATGATCTTAGCTGAATGTGTGTCTAAATGATGATGTTTTCTTGTAACAATCTGGTATTTGAATGGGTTTTTGAAGCATTGCAAAATCTTGCAGTTAAAAGTCGGGTTTAGGTAATGGTTTAGTGTATGATTTCAGATAATTCATGCCAGAGAACTTAAATACTTAGGATGGAAAACTAAAGAACTCTACTTCCAAATTGGCAAGTAACTTCCCAATCATTCAGTCTTTATTTTTCACCAATTTTGAATTGGGTAGGTTGTGAAAATATCACTGTATGTTCGAGAGCATTAATCTGGACAAGGATTGTAAATCATAGTATGATATCTGTTGACAAAACAAGATGTAAAGATATAAAATTTTGTGAATTGTATCTTAAACTTGTACCATAATTTTCAACATCCGAACCTGAAAATTATGGTTAAAATGCCTTAGGCCTGAGGTGTCTGCTCAGAAAAGCAGTTTTTTCCTGCTCCTTCCAGACCTCAGCCATGACTTATTTTGAAAGGCAAATGAAAGAAGCCTGCAAGCTTAGTAGGAGACTGATCTGAGGCCTAAGAGAAAAAAAGGCAAATTGTATGGTATTTACTAATTACTGGCCAGTCATTTTTTCTAGGACTCTTATTTTTTTCCTTAGATACTTTATTTTTTTTTGAGCTCATGATTTTGATCATACAGACCTAGGTTAATGTTTTTCTGATCAGTACTATCTTTGACCAACTGTGGACTTTTTGAAACATTGCAATGGAGATTTCACCTGCGAAAAGCTACAAGGCCTTTACTATTATTATGTGTGCTCAATTTTGTTATGTGTTGTATGTCTATATATACATATGTCCGTATATTTTATATATGATATACAAATTAATATATATAAGGAGCACTCATTAAAAAAAAGCACTCATAAAAACAAATTTTAAAAAGTGGATCTAAAGATCTTCAATTCACGTGATTTAAATAATTCAATTAAATTTGATAAACAGATAAAAATAAATGTCTTTAAATTTAAGCTTTCAAGTTTTTCTAGGTATTCAAAAATCTGATAAAATATTAATATCTACAAAATGTCTAATATGCCTTGGTTCTAGGACTTTTCCTTCAACATAAAAATGGTTTACACTCTTCAATACATGTGTCTAATATTTTGATAAATAAGTAAAGTAAATTTGATATGGGATTACTCATTCACGAGTATTTTTGTTAGATATCTGATTGACTTACTAACGTCTGTATAAGTTTGACTAAATTCTGTAAAAGATTGTAAAAATCAATCATGTGTTAAAGAGACAAAAATTTCTTAAAACATAAGTTTACCCATAACATTGTGTTTATTAAGTTTTATTTTTTCTTGTGCAAGCAACCATAGAAATTAAACAACTGATTAAATTAGAACTGTTATTTTAGAGCACTGTACTGCCATTTCTTTAAAAGCTAAACTTGGTTAATGTAGAAACATCAATGTAATTGTGATGCTACTAATGTGCTCATATCTTACAGGTATGCAAGTCTGTAAGGTAAAAATTTTAAAAGAGCATTATATCAAGCTGGTGTTCTGAAGTTTTATGGGGATTTATTCACCTGTTATCAATTAGATATGTAAAGTTTAATCTTACTTTTTACATTGGGGAACAATTTAAATGTACTTTATGTTAATGAGAGCCGAATCTATGTAAAGGTTAAAAACTTTCAGCATTTGTTTAATTCATATTTTAAAGTGATTTTATATGGTGTTAGCTAATGTTCATGTGACCTCAAACAATTTATGTAAACTTTTTAAAATAATATTTAAAAAATAAAGATCAGCTTTAGAACTAAAACACTTAAGATTTATAAAGAGCCCTGCCTTACCTGAGATAAGGCTGTGTGTCCCATCTTATTTCATGTGAGAATGAATACAAAAGCAGTAGGTCAGATTTTATTTCTTTAAAGTTATGTTAAAAGTTCTTTTTTAATGTCAAGATTCCTAGGATCTCAAACAGGGGATATAATGTATGACTCAGCCAAAAAATTCAGGGTAGCTATTAAACGAACTAAGTATTTTTACTGTTGTTACAAAATTTTATTTTGTAATTTTCTTATATGTGATCTAAAGATTCCCTGTTAGTGTTTTAAAGAAGTGTTGCTTTAAGAACAAAACATGGGTTAATTTCAGAGAGTAAGTTATCACCTACAAGACAGACAGAATAATACAGATCCCAATTAATAAAAAGATAAATAATTATAAATTTATAGACATTAAAGCCTGGTGCTCTTAATATCAGGCTGTTAAAATTATTTGATAGATGTTTAAGATTAGGATTTTAAATTAAAATTAATTGAAAAGGGCCAAGGAAACGAATATTTGGCTCTTGCCCTCTGAGTCAGTCTGAATCCAGGGAACAGGGGACTTCTCTAAAGAGTTTTGCAACTCTGGGCTATAAAAACTCCCCATCAGGGAGATTAATGAGACCACTGGAGAACAGAAAGCCAATCAGTGCATTTGCTATGAAGAGAAGAGTCATCAGAGAAGAAAGAAATCCCTGATGCTTCCGAGGGAAGCCACATGGTCAAACAAGACCTGGACCCACCTAGCGCAAATGGCTCTAGCAGAACTGAGAAAGTGCTCTCAAGTTTACCCAGTTTATGACTCCCATAAAAGCTCACCTGACTGTTAACAATAGATAGAAACAAAAGCCAGTTTGAATGCTTCATCTTAAACACTTAGCAAAGACAGTGAAAACCAAAATACAGCCATTCCTGGACATTTTGAATAATAATAATAATAATAATAATAATAATAATAATAATAATAATATTTTAAGGTACACACTTTATGTTAGCCTCCCAAAATAAGTAAGACTGGAGGCTACAAAGAAGGATTCTCTGACAGGAATGCCTGATACTTATTAAAAGAGACTATCAAGAAGAGCTGCCAGAGTCAGAAATTTTCAGTTTAAGGCCTAAATATATTCCTAACCTACAGAGGTAAGCTTGGTGTTTGCTAGTACGATTATCCAGTCCTGAGTATCAAAATTAAAGGTTTCTCTATTAGACACAGAGGTCATACTGGTAAAAGGATTTTGCAAGATCAGATGACACTAAATTATTAAACTATATCTTATGGGGAGGGACAACTCTAATACTAAAAGTTAAATATTAAATTGACAGTCTTTATAACTGGGGATATTAAAGACTGGAGAGGGAACTTTTATACAGTGACATGTTCCAGCTGCTGCAACATTTATTCAGTACTCATGGTTTTTGTTTCTCTCATGTAATAACCAATCCCCAGATGACTTTACAACCTGTTCTTCCCCAACCAGACTTCAAACCGAACTGACTTCTAAAAGGCAACTCATGTCCCTCAACTACTTCTAAAAGGCAACTCATGTCTCTCACACCATGCCTACTCACGTCATCCTCTCTCAGCTCAGAAGAAGCCAAAATGGGTGACGCCTCTCTTATTACAACAATGGAGCCAAATATAAATAGACAATCAATATAAGTAATTAATTAAGTCAGGTAAAATCAGGGAGACTGGTTTTGGGTGAGTTCTAAAATTTTGGAGACTTTTACCTGAGGGATTAAAATTTCCTCAGTGCTCTACCCCTAATCTATCAAAGATTTGAAAGGGACACAGAGAAAAGGGGGGAATGATAGACCCAACCTGATCTTTTATTAAAATTGGAAGCCATCTTGCCAAAAAGCCATGAAAAGAAAATTTTGGCTTTACCATAAATTACTGAAAATTCTGAACCTGCTTGGAATTCCTGCCAGTGTTTGAACTGAGCCATGTCTGGCTCTCCGACCTGATAGCAGCCCTCTCTGAAACTTTAGTGACATATCATAAATATTTGCCCTCCCTGGCCAGACAACAACCCTCTCTGAGGCTCTAATGGTCCTCATAAATTCTGATGTAGGGACAGCAAAAAAAAAAAAAAAAAAAAAAAAAAAAAATATATATATATATATATATATATATATATATATATATATATATATATATATATATATATATATATATAAACTACCATTAGTGTGATGCTTGTCAGAGTTCTGTTAAATGTAATGCCCATTTTGTGTAAATTTCTGGTCCATGAAGCTGGGCTGTAGGAAAGCTGGGGTTGCTGTCTTGTTCCCGCCATTTTGGGAGGGAGAGGCAGGATGGCCAGTGGAAATAATAAGCTTAATTTAATTTAATTTTTATTGGTGTCAGTGGTCTTCTCTTGTGTCCAGATCTAACAGGAAAACACTCACAAAACATGGAGCTCTGCCGGCCTAAAGACTTCTTGAGACACTTCCTCTGAGGTTGGGCACTTGAAATATATGTTGTTGTAAGGACCTTTAGCTTCCTTTCTAGTGGGACCATCAAAGCTGGGTCTGCATCTGTGTGACCTGGAGGCCATGGTTTCTTATATTCTAATGAACATGAGGCAGCAGTGCTGAATTTTCTCGTTGTAGGTAAACTGTGGCCACTGGGTCCTAAGTGTCTCCCCGTGTGGACTGTGAAGACATTTTGTCATCCTAAACTTTTAGTGGTGTTTCTTGCTGCTGCACTGCGATTTTGGTATTTGCTTCATGAAATACAATGAGTTCAACTTTGACCCAGTGCTGGAGGGAGTTCTGTCACTTGTGGTGGGTCAGAGTCTGCAGGAGAATGCACCAACCAGGCTTCTATCCCACAGAGCTTGCCCCCTTGTCCATAGCAATCTGACTCTGAAATTTGCCCTGAAACCTCTCCATATAAAAAGATGCCTTTACATAGAAGGGCCTGCTGGCTGCACCATGTCACTCACAAGCCATTTGGAAGGCAATGGCAAATCCTCATGGCCACACCACAGATGTATTATCACACACCTGCCCACCACTGCAATAGGCCCACTACTCTGCAGGCTCCAACTTACTGGCATCTTTGTTCTACACCATTTTCATGAAACCCAGACAATCTAGGCATTCTATGGTACACTCATGATCAGCAACAAGACATCCAAAGGCTCTCCAGTACCACCTGGTTAAGGGAATTTCAAAAATTTCATGGTATTTAACTAGCAATTTTTCATGGATGAAGTTGGAGGCACTGTGGGTTTCAGTTAATTCAGGAACCATAAAATGGTGAAGAAGGTCATTTCAATGAAAGCTGTGGAGTACTCTCACAGGCAAGTCTTCCCATAGAGTGGCCAAAGGCTCATATGCATCCAGGCCCATTAAGGTCTACAATGTGACGTCCATGGGTGTTTTGACTCTCAACTATGGATGCCTAATCTTTCAGAAAAAAATCTTGTGATATCCTGGCTGAGATTCTCAGGCTCTGTGGAAAACAAACCTGGTCCTTGATCTCAGTTTCCAAGGGCGAATCCCATGCGTGGCCTCCTAAAATCCGAACACAATTCATGGCAATATTTCTCTGAGATCAGTTCCAGAACTCAGACTCTAAAGGAATGACACCAGAGTTCAAACCCAGGTAGAACCAGTCATCACTTCCAACCGCCACACAAATCCCCACAATTAAAACCAAAACACTCCCACAAAGCCCTCATCTTTTTCCATATAGACACTCATCATAACCTGTGGCTGGAGTTTTCCATGAGGGACTCATCCCAAGACAGTGTACAAAATAACCTTCCTAGCCCCTCATTTGCCTAAAGTCAGGGTTGCCTGGACACCCTTCCTGAGAACCAGGAGTGACCATAGGCCTGACGTAAATACTGCTCTGCTTCTCCAATTTGAGGCCTACTGACTGTCGGGTTTAGATTTTTTATCTGAATTGGTGTCATGAAAAAACCCAAGCACCTAAAGACTTGCCACTGCAGAGTTTTGAAGAACTCATTTGACACAAAGAATCCCTATTCTCACTAGATGGAGGTCAGGAACCTTATAGAGAAAGGCGAGAGACTTCATCCACAAAGACTGCTTTTTGGGCCATTTTGGTTTTGGAAGCACACATGGAATCTTTCTTTAGATCCATCAGGTGCTGAGAATATAAGCCACAGCCTCACACATGGCCAAGAGGCTGATTCACAAACATCCCTTTCCAAAGCAATTAAGCAAAGAGGTACAGGTGATGCCCATTAATTTCCATTTGAAAACTGTTTTCTTCAGGCGTCCCAAAGGGGTGGCCTGAGGCAAAGACCTTCCTGACATTAAGGGCAACAGAACAATAGGTAAGCAAATGGCCCAAAGCAGGGTTTCTCCACTTAGACTTTTTTGGTCACACTGATATCTGAGTTTTCTGATATTCCCCCAATCCCTTAAGCTATCCAGTACATGGCCATATCACAGAGCTTGGAGATGGTACATATATTGGACACAAAACCATGAGCCTATTCTGGAGAGTGGCCCAAATTCAGGAAGAAAACAGGAACTTAGGAAGATAGTAGGTGTTACCCATCCATAAGGCAAGCCAAAGTCCATTCATTAATTGGGCAGGATGAATGCTGTGAAGCTTTCTACTAGACAGGACACATCCATTGATGCATTCTCTTCTCTAATGTCTACAACCACGAAAACAGTGGGACATACAGACATAGAAACACTCATCTTGTCAAACGACTTACTAGAAACAGTCCCCTCCAAACCAAACAAACCGCCTTTCCTTCCTATTCTCAGAACATGAGACAAAACCATAAACTCCCACCCACACCCACAAAGTCATGTCCTTCCCCCAAGTAGGTCTGTGACTATCCGGAGTATCCTCTGGCTGGTGGGACTTAGTATGTTTTCCGGAAATGGCCTGTCCTGTCTCAGATCTTGTCTCCTTGGTCAACTCTGTGACGTTGTCAGGTGCCAGTAGTGAGCCACTACCTGCTTTCTGAGGAAAGGGCCCTCTTCAGAGCTCTGCTGGCATTTGGCCATCCTCACATCAGTAGGTACCAAGAAAGACTGACACTGTCCTTGGTAAATCCAAACAAGTGTGCCTACTGGAACTGGGACTGAGAGTGGCTCTGAGTGCCTGGCTCACTGGACCCCAAGTTCAGAGAGTTTTTTTCCCAAGGAAGTGAGGTAGGTCACTTCCTCCAGGAACTGAATGAGGTCACTGCCTTGGCAACCACTTTGTCCTAACAGTTGCTTCCATAGGTCCCATGAGATGGAGGCTGCCCCTACTTCCTGTGACACTTTCACAAGTTCAAATAGTGTATCCACCCTACTCACCTGGCAATAGCTCTCCACACAGGCCTGGTTTGTTCCATCCTCTCTACATTAAGATCAGAGAGGCTGATTCAGACACAACCCTTCATCCTGCCCAGGTTGTTTGCCATGGAAGATGACTTTTGCTCTCTTAGGTCCTTCATAGCTGCCTACATCTTCTCCAGGGATAATTTCTGCATGGACTTTTGAGGTTCCCAGCAGGTGGAAGATTCCCTACATTCCTGTATTGTAAGACCAACTCTGTCCCTGCTCTTCTGTAAAGTTATATTGAGTGAACAGTGTATGGTTAGGGTTAATAACATGTTTGATTTATGTTAGTAATCATTCTGCAGGATGAATAATGGTATTGGTAACCTGCCTTGTTAATAAGAATATAGAGGTGAAATATAAGTATGAAAACAGAAATCTAGGTAAAATTTGAAGCCCAGAAGTGCATTTGGCCCTTGATTGGGATACTTAGCTTTGAATTACGTTCTGCACAGGTGTCTCAGATAATTCAACATACAGCGTCATAGGACCTTGTATCTTGGATGATTGAATGTCGAAGAGAACATCCAGTCCAAAAGCGATAGTCAGTAGGATTAGGAAGATAATTGGTAGGTTTAGAAGGAAGAGTTAGTATAGGATTGATACCAAAAGTTTTTTAGCAATAGGGTTTCGGGTAGAGAGTGAATGTATATGTCAGCCCATGTGAAGAGTCAATCACAATGATGAACTGGGATAAATATGTAGGAAAGCAGAAATCAATAGAGACATTAGGAATTCAGCCAAAGTATAAAGTGAGTGATAGAATTAGATATTTTGAACAGGGTTGAGTTTGAATAGAAAATCTTAGGAAGAAACAAATATGTAGTCACCAATACGATTGATATTTGAGAGCATTAGGCAACCTGGACATGGATGTTTTTAGTAATCCATGCTCACTTTCCTTTTAGGCTTTGGTGAAAGGTGAATAAAATATGTACTTGTCACTTCCTATTTTTCTGTATGCTTAACAAAACACTGTTGAAATCTTGAGAACTGTTTGCCAATCCTGTTCCCAGAATGTGTTGTCCCCAACTGCCAAACTGCAGAATGTACTCTCTCACCCATTTGCTCACAAACCGACCAGTCGCCTGGACCCATCAATAAACTTCCCTCTCTGTCCTCTCCAAGAAAAGAATATAAGCTCTGCTTAAGCTCTTTCAGGGCTCTCTGCTCTATCCAAGTGAGGTTTGAGCCCCAGCATGCTGTACTCCCTATTAACCCTATACTATTGCATGAGACAGTCTCTTGGTGGTCTCTTCCTCCAATGCTTGCCAGAACTTCACATCTGAAACCCCCAGCAAGATCCATCAGTGGTGTACGAAAGACTCCCAACGAGCTCCTATCAGGATAAGTAAGGTACCACTTTCGTGTTTCAGGTTTCAGGTTAGGGCTTTGCAAAATGGCTATCAGTGATGAGCGTGAGCTCTCTCAGATGCTGGATGACAGACGTGTCACCGAGCCACAGGTCACGTTCCTGGGGGATGCCCCCAGAGGATTCGGAAAATAGAGGAACAATAGTATCCTCGACTTAGTGATTTTTTTGTTTCGGATTCGGTTTTGCCAGCACATCAGGTTTTGCTGGCTAATCAGTCCTGGTCTCAGTATTGGACGTCCATTGCCTGTCTTTATTGTCTTGTCTTGTCTGTGTTGTGTGTCATTGCTTTCACTGTTTGTATATCTTTCATTATGGAACAGAGCACTTCAATGCCTCTGTCCCTGACTCTTGTTCAGTGGACCAAAGTCCACTTAAGGGCTCAGAATCTTTCTATTTCAGCAAAACGCCGGAACTGGCAGACTCTCCGTGCCTCAAAATGACCCACCTTTGGAGTCGGATGGCCCCTAAAGAAACTTTCTACTCCCCACTAATTCAAAAAGTCAGAAATATTGTCTTTCAACTGGGGCCACATAGCCATCCAGATCAAAAGCCATATATCTTAACTTTGCAGGACCTCTGCAAATCTCCTCCTCCATTTGTGAAGCCTTTCCTTTTCCCTGCCCCCGCTCCTCCACCTTCCCCCATGATTCTATCTCTCAAACCCTCTGCTCCTCCTCCTCCACCCTTTGTTCTTCCTAAGTCTCAAGACTCAACTAGACTCTCTGCACCCTCCTTATCCCCTACCCTCTTCCCCCAACACCCAACACCCTCTAAGTGATTCCCTTGCTGCTGACTCAGCCTCTCCACCATTGGAGGAAGGTAGGCCGGCCCAGCGCCCTCCAGATTACTACCCGGCAGCACACAAAGTCACTCCTTCCCTGGACAAAGCTGGCCCCGGTAAAAGAACTCAAAGAACTTGCCGGCGTTGTCACACCTGCCTACTTGGGATGACTGCCAACAACTCCTACAGACTCTCTTCATGACAGAGGAACAAGAGAAAAACTTTCTGGAAGCTAAAAAAAAATATCCTCGGACAAGATGGGTGACCGACACCTCTTCCCACATCATCAATGCCGGCTTCCCATTGAACCAACCGAACTGGGACACCAACATGTTTGAAGGTAGGTAGCATCCGTCCACTTATTGCCGGGCTCTAATAGCGGGTCTCCAAGCAGCCGCTAAGGTGACCAACTAATTGGGCCAAGGTTAGAGAGATTATTCAAGGGCCTGATAAATCTCCCTCTATGTTTCTAGAGAGATTTATGGAGGCATATAGGAGATATACTCCTTTCGATCCTCAGGCAGAGGATCAAAAGCCATCTGTCATGATGGCCTTCATTGGGCAAGCTGCCCTGGATATTAAAAGAGAGTTACAATGCGTAGATGGATTACAAGATATGGCTTTGAGAGATTTAGTCAGAGAAGCCTAAAAAAGTAAACTATAAGAGATAAACTGAGGAAGAGAAGGAACAAAGGAAGAAGAAAGAAAGGGAGCAAAGAGAGGATGCGAGAAGCAAAAGATAGACTAATGCATTGACTAAGGTCCTGGTCACAACAAAAAATGGGACAGAAATTAAGAAACAGGGATACAGGAAGGGATACCTGGGCACACGCCAAAAGAAACCCCTGGCCTCAGATCAATATGCCTACTCAAAAGGAAAAGGACACTGGGCCAAAAAGAGCCCGAGAATGAGACAGCCACACCAGCCAGACATTCTGACTCTGGAGGATGACTAAGAAAGTCGGGGCTCAGATCCTCTTCCCGAGCTCAGGGTAACTTTTGAAGTGGAGGGTACCCCAGTACACTTTGAAGTGGATACAGGGGCAGTATACTCAGCCCTTAAAGCCCCATTGGGCCCTCCATCAAATAAAAGGTCTCTATTTCAAGGGGCTAATGGCAGTAAATATCGGGCATAGACAACTAAGAGGATCATGGACCTGGGGAAAGGAAAAATCCATCACTCCTTCCTAGTAATCCCAAGATGCCCGGCCCTATTAATGGGCCGAGATCTGCTCACCAAGCTGCGGGCCAGAATAACTTTTATCCCTGAAGGCCCCAAAGTGAAAATTATAAATCCTTCAGTAAAAACTCCTATAGTCACAGCTTTAACACCACACAAGACTGATCAAACAGGCACGTTACCCCAGAATTGGATAACATATTACCCAGATGCCTGGACAAAAACTGATGGCTTAGGCCTGCCCATTAAAAAACCTCCAATAACAGTGGAGTTAAAAACCTCAGCCTCTCCAATCAATGTCAAAAAATATACTCTGGGCAAAAATCTAAAGATGGGATAAGGCCCCATATTCAGAAATATCTGATCTTAGGGGTCCTAAGGCCCTGTTAATCAGCCTGCAACACTCCCCTGCTACCATTAAAAAATGCCAGGAACCGGGGACTATCACCCTGTTAAAGACCTACGAGAGATCAACAACAGAGTGCAGGACATTCACCGCATGGTACCTAATCTGTGCAATCTGCCTAGCACTCTGAACCCTGAGCAGAAATGGTATACTGTTCTGTACTTAAAAGATGCTTTATTTTGCTTGCCTCTGCATAAAGATAGTCAGTTGCTGTTTGTTTTCGAGTGGGTAGACCCAGAAACCGGAACGTCTGGTCAACTAACTTGGACTAGACTCGAACAGGGGTTCAAAAACTCCCCCACTCTCTTTGATGAAGCTCTCCACAGAGATCTCAACAACTTCAGAACTATACACCCTGCTTCAACATGTGGATGGCCTGCTACTGGCAGCCAACACTAAGGAAAACTGTGAATCTGGGACCCAAGCACTATTATCTGAGCTTGCTAAACTGGCGTGTAGAGCTTCTGCCAAAAAGGCCCAAATTTGCCAGCATGAAGTAATCTTCCTGGGCTATTCACTTAGGGGCGGTAAAGGATGGCTCACTGAGCAAAGAAAACAAACTGTTGTGCAGATACCACACAGATCTAACAGCAGACAACTCAGAGAGTGTCTTGGGACTGCTGGCTTTTGCAGGTTATGGATACCTGGGTTTGCATCATTAGCTGCTCCTTTATACCCGGTGCTAAAGGGAGATGCCCATTTCCAATGAACCCCTGAGAACCAGGAAGCTTTTGATAACACCTAAAGACTCTGACACTGAACCCTCAACTTCACTGAGCTTAGCCTGCAATTTCAGAAAGCCCTACACTAAGTTAAAATGTATATCAACTCACTCACCTTGGTTCAAAGAAATTGCAGGCATTCCTGAAGGATCAAGAACAGAGTTTTCCACTAACCGATTCAAAGAGAAAGGGAAGAACTGAATGGGTAACAAAAGCCTGTCGGGTCTGTCAATTGGTTAATGCTTACACTTCCAAGCTTCTTGCAGGAAAGCACCTATGAGGAACCAGACCAGGACAATTCTGGGAATTGGGAAGTTGACTTTACTGAAATTAAGCCAGCAATGTATGGACTTAAATATCTCCTAGTCTTTGTAGATACATTTTCAGGATGGATTGAAGCATCCCCAACAAAAAAAAAAAAAAAAAAAAAAAAGAAAAGAAAAAAGAAAGAAAAGAAAAGAAAAGAAAAAAAAAACCGGCCCAAATGGTGGTCAAAAAGATCCTGAAAGATATTTTTCCAAGATTCTGTCTGCCTAAGGTAATATGGGTCTGATAATGGGCCGGCGTTCATGGCCCAGGTAAGACAGGGGTTATCCAGAATTCTAGGGGTTTATTGGAAGTTACATTGTGCTTATAGACCCCAGAGCTCAGGACAGGTAAAAAAATAAAAAGAACCATTAAAGTGACCTTAACGAAATTAAGCTTAGAAACTGGCATAAAAGATTGGACTATGCTCCTGCCTTCTGCACTGTTTCATGCAAGAAATACTCCCTCTGTTTCTTTGTCTAACCTCACCCCCTATGAAATTCTCTATGGTGCCCCTGCTCCAGTAAGGGACCTAACCCCAACTCTAAGACCTAACGATCCCTTCCACACCCCCTTGCCTGACAGACTTAAAGCTCTTGAAAGAACTCAGCGGTACTTGTTGAAACATCTGGCCCCTTCCTACCAACCAGGGTATGATGGGACTCCACATCAATATCAAGTAAGAGACCTCATCTACTAAAGACGACATCAGGTGTCATTCCTGAAACCCCGGTGTAAAGGACCATACCAGGTGCTACTTATAACACCTACAGTGGTAAAGGTAGACGGAATCACTTCCTGGATCAATGCCTCTCATCTCAAGCCTGCGCCATGTCGCCACTCTGGCTGGAAGCTGGAAAAGACTGGTAACCCTTTCAAACTGTGTGTTCGCCATGTGGATAAGGCTATAGACTCTACCCTTGGCCACCAGTATTCCTAAGCATCATCAGCCCGTTCAGCAGCGATGGCTGATCAAAAATCCTACTAGACAACAAGTATGGTCTACCTCGAATACAGCCCACTGAGGGACCTGGTGGCCATCCCTCCACCCAGACATTTGTCAGCTACCTATAGGTCTTTCATATTGGGATAGCCCTGATGAACAGGATTCCACTAAAATTCCATTAAATCACTTTCGTACCATAGGTAATGGAAACCAACATTATGGATGTAGGGACACGTGAGCCAGATGCAGTTTGGCTAGCCTAGATTACTATGTTTGCCCGGCGGACTATCAAATCCACAAACAGCCATGGCTGTGTGGGGAAAAGCCGACTTCTTCTGTAAGTCATGGCGATCTGAGCATACAGGGGCTGCCTGCTGGAACCCAAACTCCTCATCAAATTCAGTACACAGCATTGGCCATATTACCAATTAGACAACCAAAATCCATGTCCCCCAGAGGGGTCTCTAGATCCTCAAATTCTGCATAGACTTTTTAACTTTGGCAAGTGCTCAAAAGGGTTGAAGGAAATTCCCCTATGTGCAGGCCTTTTTCCTCCTTTGCTCACATCCTGAACTATGCTTCTCTAATAGATCCTCACCCTCAGATTTCTGCTCCAGACTCTCTGCTGTCACTTTCACCTCAGGAATTTGATTTCTCCCCTCCAATTACTAGATCAAAAACCCAAACCTCTACCCTTTCTCAGACCATTGCCCCCTTGCTGAGGTAGCAGGTACTTAGGTACCCCTAAACCCAGACACTCCTCTATTCTTCTGTCAGTGCCCACAATGGGTCCCAACAGGTCCTCTTACCTGCTAACCCAAAGCTCAAACCAGCTGAGAAGAGACCTCAGACCCCTATCCAAGATGTAATAAAAATTACCTTTAAAGTTGCATTGTCAACACTGAATACAGGTTACTAAGAATTTAAAATCCCTCACAGGCTTTTTGAGATACTCACTCCCATCTTCCCCTCTGCTTTACTTGCTCTACTGCTCAAGTTTTTTTTGCTACAAAATCCCAAACCCCTTTCCCAATAGTCTTTTAATCTCTCCTTCCTGATTCTCAGATCCATGGAGCTACTCTCACCCCCTGCCTTCCAGTCTTCCCCCTCTGTACCAAGACCACAGAAAATTCTTAAGTGACCTTCTCCAGAAGTCTTCACCATGACTGACTTTAGGACTTTCAGCAAAATAATCCCTATGAAAGAGTTCAATGTAGATAAACTTCCTCTTTTCTTGTTGCCCTGTTCTAGTTGCCACTGGCTGGAAAAATCAGCACTCCTAAGCTAGACACCCCTTACTAGTTTTTCACAAAATATGTGAACAAGGCCTCTGGCCTTGAGCTGGAGCTTCACAGAGATTGCTACATTTCTAAGATAAAGAAGTTACCAACTGGGCTCCATTTTAACAGCTGGCAGGGAGAAAAAAAAAGAGAAGACGAAAGCTCTCCCCCTCCCAGGTGTCCTTGAAAAGTTAACTTGCCAAAATAGAAGAAATAAAACAGAAACAAAAACTGCTTTTTGTGAACTTCTGCAGACTGTGATATTCTGAGCCCATTCCCTTACATGTTGGCTACAAAATTCTGAAACAACCTAAACTTGGGGTTCAGAGGATTAATTGATTTCAACAGAAGCAATGCTCTCTACATCCTTTTGCAACCAAATAGGACTGCTTCCCTAGCTTCGGTGCTATCTTAGGTGCCTTTCCTTGTCTGTTCCTTCAACAGTATAATTCTATATACTTAATTATTGTTTATGTGTTCATTAAATGGTCAATAGATGTGATTAGTTATGTAATGGTGCAGATGTTTCCCAGAGTGCTCTATCATGATACAGGTTCATTTAAAGTTCAAATAGGGGGGGCATAAAACCCGGTTCCGCTGGGAACCTGTATCCCTCACTTTTGCCATCCTATTTGGAATAAGAGTTGCTGCAGGTGTGGGCACAGGAACCACTGACCTAGTCCATGGGACACAACAAATGACTCAATGAGAAGCAGCAATAGACCAAAGCTTAAAGATATTAAAAACCTCAATCCCAGCTTTACAGGAATCTTTAACCTCTCTCTCCGAAGTAGTTTCACAGAATAGGCGACGGTTGGACCTCCTCTTCATGAGAGAGGGGGCCTTTGTGCTGCAATGAGGGAAGAATTTTTTTTATATGCTGACAATACTGGAGTTGTAAAAGAATCTATGAGTAAATTAAGAAAACGCCTTGAAGAGCGTCAACGAGAGACAGAGGCCCAAAAAGTGTGGTTTGAGTCTTGGTTCACACAGTCCCTTGGGTTAACTATGCTTTTATCTGCCTTGGCCAGTCCATTAATAATCCTCATATTATTGCTAACTGTGGGGGCCTGTTTGCTCAACCGTGTAGTTTCCTTTCTCCAAGCTCAAATTGGACAAGTTAAACTTATGGTAATCAGACAACAATATAACTCACTAGCAGACATAAAATGTGACACCCCCCAATGATCACTTTTTTGATTAAAAGTAACCAGAACAAGAAGTGGGAAATGAAAGGTTTATTAAATAGGTACTTGTCACTTCCTGTTTTTCTGTATGCTTAACAAAACACTGTTGAAATCTTGAGAACTGTTTGCTAATCTTGTTCCCAGAATGTGTTGTCCCCATCTGCCAAACTGCAGAATGTACTCCCTCACACATTTGGAAGCAAACTGCCCACTCACCCTGACCCATCCATAAACTCACACCCTGCCTTCTCCAAAGAAAGTACATAAGCTCTGCTTAAGCTATTCTCAGGGCTCTCTGCTAAATTCAAGTGAGCTCTGAGCTGCAGCATGCTGGACCCCCAATACACACTTTGCTGTTGCATGAGACAGTCTCTTGGTGGTCTCTTCCTAAAATGCTCACTCGACCATTCCATTGGTACAATCATTAGTGTGAACTTTGCTTTTTGTGTCCAGAATATTACTGTGATAAAATGTATATGTAGGTCAGGTGACATGAGTATTTCTTCCACCATTTCTGGGAGGAATATTTTCAAGACCTAATAATTAGTATTGGGGTTATAAAGACGTGTACCCTGTGTCTATGGATATAGAGATAATGCATGAATAGACAATACTGTGTTTAAATAGTATAACAGGTTCCACTTTAAATAATGTATTGAATTGATATCTGAAAATATATAAGAAATCATTTATTGATATACAATCATTCATTCCAACCAGTTATACATCTAATGGTAATATTATGGTTATGGTTCATTATCTAGGGTGTGTGAGATTTCCTTCAAAAGTAATTATGAAAATCAAAAATAATGTGTTTGGAAAGAATTCTCATGAAAAGACCAGTCAAGAAACATGGAGAAATATATGTGTTCTGAAGTAGAAAGTGATTGAAAGTGAAACAAATGCCAATAAATTGCAAACTTATGGATGAAATATATATCCAATGATGTGCATGAACTAAAGAAATAGTAATGTACAAGTGTTGAAAAAAATGAACTTCAAAATACACATCATGTCCCATAGGAGTCTACTTGCATTGATGTTAAACTGAGTCAGTTACTGTAGAAATATTAGGATTTGTATACACCATTCACTTAAGTTAGTTTTCAGTGTTGGAAACAAATAGGTATTCCAGGTGGATGAATATTTCTGAAAATAATCTTGTGAAAAGATTATTATAAATCCACATACATGAATATGAATGAATTTAGGAAATGTATAATAAGACACATATATTTCATATTTTGAAAAATCTGGAGAGTATATATATATATATATATATATATATATATATATATATATATATAAACACACACAGATATTAAAAATTAGCACTATATGCCAATTGAAATTCACCATGAAATACATATTATCCACAGATCAAAAATATTTATTTTACTGAACATGGATTTATATATAATGTTGTTCAGCTAGGAAGGTCACCCATAGGGTGAATGTTCAGTTCCAACAGCGTTTAGGAGGAGTGATCTCTTCTCACAATTTGTATCTGCCTATTCAGGTACCACACAATAGTGTACATGTGGTACCAGGTAGGATTATACATGTGCTTATAAAAATACATGTGCTGAATATGCTACAGCGAAAGGGAGACAGGAATTCATATATTTGTTAACTTTAAAAACACATTGAGAACCATTTCAACAAAAAAATGAGTAGATTTATAACTCCTACTCTATATAATGCAAAAGGCAAGTCCAACTATACACTGTGCCTTTTCTGTACTGCTTGTATTTCAATTCTGTTTGGGTTATTTTTCTCCATCATATTAGGATTAGTAGACAGAGTTTAGTAGGGTATGGGGTAGTGTCAGTGTTTCAGTATTTCAAATGGAAAATTGGAAAATGAATCCAATGTGTATGCAAATATGTGCTACACAAAAATCCACCCACTCTCATCCAGAACAATTACTTGACATTACCTTCGCCCCAATTAAGACACAATTAGAGAAGAAGAGTTATAAAATTTGTGAATACATATCTGTAATGGAAATTTCTCAGGAGTTCACAACTTTGGAGGTGCAAGAGGAGTTTCCAAAAGTAAGGGACAGGATAAAACTCCACAATCATGGAGCTCTGTTGGCCTAAAGACTTCTTGAGAAACTTCCTCTGAGGTTGGGCACTTGAAATATATGTTGTTGTCAGGAGCTTTATCTTCCTTTGTAGTGAGACCATCAAAGCTGGGTCTGCATATATGTGACCTGGAGGACATGGTCTCTTATATTCCAATGAACATTAGGCAGCAGTGCTGAATTCTATCTTTATAGATATCTGTGGCCACTGGGGGTTAAGTGTCTCTCCGTGTGGACTGTGAAGCTATTTTGTCATCCTCCACTTTTTGTGGTGTTTCTTGCTGCTGCATTGGGAGTTTGGTATTTGCTTCTCGAAAAACAAAAGGTTCAACTGGGACACAGTGCTGGAGGGAGTTCTGTCATGTGTTGTGTGTCAGGGTCTGCAGGAGAATGCACCAAATAGGCTTCTATCACACATAGGTTGCTCCCTTGACCATAGCAACCTGATTCTGAACATTGCCCTGAAATTTCTCCATATAACAAGATGCCTTTACATACAAGGTTCTGCTGGCTGCACCATGTCAGTCGCAACCCATTTGGAAGTAAATGGCAGATCCACATGGCCCCACCACAGATGTTTTATCACACACATGCACAACACTGTTCTATGACCACTAATCAGGAGGCTCCAACGTACTGACATCTCTGTTCTACACCATTATCATGAAACCCAGTCAATCAAGGCACTGTCCTGTACACTCGAATTAGCAACAGGACATCGAAGGTTCTCCAGTGCCACCTGGTCAAGGGAATTTCAAGAATGTCATGGTATTTATGTAGCCATTTTTCAAGGATGAAGTTGGAGGCACTGTGGGTTTCCGTTCATTCAGGAACCATTAAAGGTTGAGGAAGATCATTTCAATGAAAGCTCTGGAGAAATTTCACAGGCAAGGCTTCCCAAAGAGTGGGCAAAAGGTTACATGAAGCCAGGCACATAGAGGTCTACAATGTGAGGTCCATGTGTGTTTTGACTCTCAACTATGGATTCCAAGGCTTTCAGAATAAAATCATATGGTATCATGGCTGAGATTCCCTGTGCTCTGTGGAAAGCCTCCCTTGGTCTAGATCTCAGTTTCCAAGGGCGACTCTCCTGCGTGGCCTCCAAAAATGCCAACACAAATCATGGCAATTCTTCTCTGAGGTCAGTTCCACAACACAGTCTCAAAGGGGAATCACATCAGAGTTTAAACCCCGATGGACCCAGTCATCTTTTCCAGCCACCACACTAATGACCACAATTAAAACCAAAACACTTCCACATAGCCCTCATATTCTTCCATATAGATACTAATCATAACCTCTGGCTGGAGGTTTCCATGAGGGGCACATCCAAAGACAGTGTCCAAAATACGTTCTCTTGTCCCTCATTTGCCTAAAGTCATTGTGGCCGGGACACCTTTCCTGTGAACCAGGAGTGATCAAATAGGCCTGCTCTTAATACTGCTCTGATTCTCCAATTTGAGGCCTACTGACAGTCAGGTATAGATTCTTTATGTGATTTGGAGTCATGAGGAAACCCAAGCACCTCTGCAGGGCTTTGAAGTACTAATTTTACCCAAAGGATTCCTATTCTCACTTGATGGATGTCAGGAAACTAATAGAGAAAGGCAAGAAGCTTTATCCACTATAACTGATCTTTTTGCCATTTTGGTTTTGGATGCACACATGGCATCTTTTTTAGATCCATCTGGTTTTGAGAATCTAAGCCACAACCTGACACAGGGCCAAGATACTGATTCAGACACATCCATTTCCAAAGCAATTAAGGAAAGAGCCACAGGTGATGCCCATTCATTTCCATTTGAAAACTATTTTCTTCAGGCTTCACAAAGTGTGACCTGAGGCAAAGACCTTTCTGACATTCAGGGCAACAGAAAAATATGTAAGTAAAAGGCCCAAAGCAGGGTTTCTCCACTGAGACTTTTCTATTCACACTGATATTTGAGTTTTCTGAGATGATCACATTTCCTTCAGCTATTCAGTACATGGCCATTTCACAGAGCTTGGAGGTGGTACATATCTTGGACACAAAACCATGAGCCTATTCTGGAGAGTTGAGAGAATTCAGGAAGAAAACTGAAACTTAGGAATATAATAGGTGTTGCACATCAATAAGGCTGCCCACTCTCTATTCATACATTGGGCAGGATGAATGCTGGGAGCTTTCTACTAGACACAACACATCCATTGATGCATTCTCTTTTCTATTGTCTACAACCACTGACACAGTAAGATACACAGACATAGAAACACTCACCTTGCCAAACGACATACAAGAAACAGTCTACCCCAAAACAAACAAACCGACTTTCCTACCTATTCTCAGAACATGAGACAAAACCACATACTCACACCCACACTCAAAAAGGCACCTCCTTCCCCCAAGTAGGTCTCTGACTATATGGAGTGTCCTCTGACTGGTGAGCCATACTTCGTTCCCCCGAAATGGCCTGTACGGTCTCAGATCTTGTCTCCTTTTTCAACTCAGTGAAGTTGCCAGCAGCCAGTGTTGAGCAACTACCTACTTTCCCAGGAAAGGACCCTCTTCATAGCTATTCTGTCATTTGACCATCCTCACATCAGTAGGTACCAAGAAAGACTGACTATGTCCATGGTAAATACAAACAATTGAGCCCACAGGGACGGGGACTGGGACTGGCTCTGGGTGCCTGGCTTCCTGGATACCAAGTTCAGAGAGTTCCATCAACAAGGAAGTTAAGTAGGTCAATTCTTTCAGGAACTGAGTGAGGTCACTGCCGTGACAACCACTTTGTCCTAACAATTGCTTCAGTTGCTTCCAAGTGTCCCATGAGATGGAGGCTGCCCCTACTTCCTGTGACACTTTCACAAGTTAGAATGGTATGTAAACCATAGGCACCCAGGAACAGCTCTCCACACAGGCCTGGTTTGGTCCATCTTCTCTACATTAAGAAGAGAGAGGCTGATTCAGACATATCCCTTCATTCTGACCAGGGTTTTTGCATTGGAAGATGACTTTTGCTCTCTTAGTTCCTCAATAGCTGCCTACATCTTATCCAGGGATCATTTCTGCATGGACATTTTAGGTTCTCAGCAGGTGGAAGATCCCCTACATTCCTGTATTGTAAGACGAACTCTGTACCTGCTCTTCTGTAAAGTGAGATTGAGAAAAGAGTGTATGGTTACGGTTAATAACAGGTTCTATTTGGGTTCGGAATCATTGTGCAAGATGATTAATGGTATTGGGAACCTGCAATATTTTCAAGAATATACAGGGGAAATATAAGTTTGAAAACAGAAATCCAGGTAAGATTTGAAGCCCAGAAAGGCATTAGGCCTTTGAGTGGGATACTTAGCTTTGAATTATATTCTGCACAGATGTCTCAGATGAATCGATATACAATTGCCTTGTACCTTGGATGATTGAATGTCAAAGAGAACATCCAGTCAAAAAGTGATAGTCGGTACGATTAAGACGAAAGTCGGTAGGTTTAGAAAGAAGAGTGAGTATAAGAGTGGGACCAAAAGTTCTTTAGCAATAGGCTTTCGGGTAGACAGTGAATGTAAATGTAAGCACATGTGAAGAGTCAGTCACAATAATGAACTGGGATAATATGTAGGGAAGCAGAAATCAATAGAGACATTAGGAAATCAGGCAAAGTATAAATTGTGTGGTAGGATTAGACATTTTCAACAGGATTGAGGTTGAATATATAATCTTAGGAAGAAACAAATATGTATTCACCAATAGTATTGACATTAGAGAGCATTAGGCAACCTGGACATGGATGTTTTTAGTAACGCATGCTCACTTTCACTTAGGCTTTGGTACAATCATAAGTGTGACATTTTCATAATGTGTCCAGAATATTACCTTGATAAAATGTATATGTAGATCAGGTGACATGAGTATTTCTGACAACATTTCTGGGAGCTACATTTTGAAGATGAATAAATTAGTATTGGGGATACAAATAGATGTACCCTGTGTCTATAAATATAGAAATAATGCATGAATAGACCATACTGTGAATAAATAATAAAAGTGGTTCAGACTTTAAATAATGGATTGAATTGATATCAGAAAATATACAGGGAATCTTATATTGATATACAATCATTCATTCCAATCAGTTACACATATAATGGTAAAATTAGGGTTATGGTATATCATGAAGAATGTGTGAGTTTTGCTTCAAAATGATTATGAAAACCAAAATGAATGTGTTTGGAAATAAGTGTCATGAAAAGACCATTCAGGAAACTAGGAGTAATACATGTGTTCTGAAGCAGGAAATGATTGAAAATGAATCAAATGCGTATAAATTTGTGAACTTGTGGATGAAATATATATCCTATGATGTGAATAAACTGAAGAAATTGTAATGTACCAGTGTTGAACAAAATGAACTTCAAAATACACATCATGTCCGATAGATTTCTACTTGCATTGATGTTAAACTGTGTCAGTCACTGTAGAAATATTAGGATTGTATGCACCATTCACTTAAGTTAGTTTTCAGTACTAGAAAACAAATATGTATTTCAGGTGGATGAATATTTCTGAGAATAATCTTGTGAAAAGTTGATTATAAATCCACATACATGAACATAAATGAATTTAGGGAGTGTATATAAGACACATATATTTCATATTTTGAAAAATCTGAAGAGTGTATATATATACAAAACACACACACAGACAATAAAAAGTAGCAATATATATGCCAAACAAAATTCATCATGAAATATATATCATCCATAGATGCAAAAATATTTATGTTACTGAACATGGATTTATGTAAAATGTTGTTCTACTAGGAAGTTCACCCATAGATTGAATTTTGAGTTCCAACAGCGTTTATGGGGAGTGATCTCTTCTCACAATTTGTATCTGCCAAGTCAGCCTCCTCACAAGAATGTACGTGTGATTCCAAGTAGGATTCTATATGTGCAGATAAAAATACATGTGTTGAATAGGCTACAGAGAAATGGAGACAGGAATTCACATATTTGTTAACTTTAAAAACACATGGAGAACGATTTCAATTAAAAATTAACTAGATTTATAACACCTACCCTATATCATGCAAAAGGCAAGTCCAAATATACACCATGCCTCCTCTGAACTGCTTGTATTTCTATTCTGTTTGGGTTGTTTTTCTCCATCATATTAGGATTAGTAGTCAGAGTGTAGTAGGGTATGGGTTAGTGTCAGTTGTCCCGGCCGGCCACACACATCAATGTGGGCAAGGAACCTAGTTGGGGAGGAATGAAGGGACAAGAGACACGAGAGATTACAGCAAGACTGGAGTTCTGATCATGCTGCAAACTTTTATTGTTCTCACATGGGAATTGATATGTTGTGGATGGGAAAGCTCTCTTATCGGCAGTTGCTGGATGTCTTCAGAAAGTTTGATAACCTCAGGATGTTGCAGGAAGACAGATGGCCGCAGGATGTCTCAGGGAGATAGATGGCTGCGGGATGTCTCCCAGGCAGGATATCTCCCAGGGGGCTGTTTCTTTTCAGTGTCAGGCTATTCTTTGAAGGAGAACTTCCTTCTAGCCCCTGACCTCTCTTTCTTATATAAAATATTTGACCATAACTTACCGGCCAATGTTTTAGGGGGTGATAGAGGCTCTGTTTCTCTAGCAGGCCTTAGAATATCTCCTGATTCGAGAGAGCATGTTTACTAGGAGATTTCGTGGTGGCCTTGGCATGTTTTGGGAGGAGACGGCTTTGAGGGGGAAGCAGGCTGACCACCATGCACCAGAGCGTGTCACTAAGAGGTCTTCTGTTTTGGGATCCGTGGATACATCCTCCTGCAGTCCATCCTGCACCCTCCGTTATTATGGCCTAACGTCCTCACTCCATGGGTGCATCCTCCCCCAAGTGGAGGGGCCCATGGAGGACGAACCCTTATGGCAATGGCAGAAGATGGTTTGTCAGAGCTGTTACTTATAGTTTAATGTAAGAAAGAGAGATCTGTGGGGATGTAAACTTAAGAAATAAGCCTGTGAGAAGGGTAGAACATCCTTTTAAATGTTGGCAGCATGGTCTTCCATCTCCAGGCGATGATAGTGGACCTGTATGGGCTTAGAGGCCAAAATATTAATCTGTTCTATAATAAATTGTACAAGCCTGTTTATAATGCAGGGTCCTATGGACACCATTAAAAGTAAACCCAACAAAGGGCCTAATAGGGAAAGAAGGTAGGGTAGAAATCCATTAAACCCAGTCCAGAGGGGATTTTCAAAAGGTTCCCTTCATCTCTTTTCTAGATCTTCTTGAAGCTGCTTAATTTTAGTGCGTACTATGGCTGATTTATTGGCATTAAAGCAGCATCGTTCCCCTAAGGCCAAGCAAATACCTCCCTGGTTAGCTGTCAGTAAATCTAAGCCTTCTCTGTTTTGAAGGAACACTTCTGCCAGGGAGTCTACTAGATCCTGCAAATCTTTAATGGTTCCTGATAGAGTTTTTACATCATTTATAAGTTGTTGAGACAGGCGACGCTAAGAGTGTATAGCCATGCCTAAGCCAGCTGTACCTGTGGCCACAGTAGCTGTTATTCCAAGGCTGGCAACGAGTGGTAAGGCCTGTATTGCCCGCCTGTGTCTTTTGACTGAGGTGTCTAGACTAGGAATGCATAGAGTTTCGTCTCCTGGGACAATAGTTATATCAGGGAGTAATAAGGCAAGAACACAGCCAACGGTCCAATTCGATGGAAGCCTCGGGAAGGCCGAGTTTCCTCCACACATAAAAACTGTGCCATTGGAGGGACAAAGAGATGGGGTGGATGAGGAATAGTTTTGTACTGTTGAGCAATTTCCAAAGGAAGTAACTCCAACATCAATATCATAGGTATTATTTTGCATCGCGCCTAAAAGACATATTGTAAAAGTGCCTATAGACTGTACTTTTAAATGAAATCTGGGTTGGCATGTATTATCATCGTCTATGATAGAATTAATAGGAACTGCCATAGGCATGATTGCCCCTGTTGTCATGGAGAGCCAGCAATCACCAGCAAAGTTGGGGTTGGAATTATTAAGCAAGGAGAAGGTAGTTTGCAAAATATCTAATGTATTGTTATCTAAACCTGGGAGCTGGCATTTTGGCTATATTAAGGGATGATATGTGAGCTCAGGGATTTGGGGTTTCAAAAGTTTGATTATCTGAGGATGCTTGACAGCATAAGGGAATCCTCCACCATCAGTGACCCCTGTAGGTGCCTTAATGGGGCAGCAGGAGGGTTTACCAACAGGGCCTTGGCACCCAGCTGACTGTAGCTTGGTGTATTTGCCTTCTCCTCCCCGGTCAAAAAGAACGGGGGTATAATGAATAGTGGTCCCTCCTGCTGCATGAGTTTTAGTTAGGGAGGCTTCAAAAAATTGTTCTCCCTGCTTGTTAACACAAATTGAGGCCGACGCATAACAAGTGGCATGCATCGCTTTGGTATGCGTTCAAGTTGCAGAACAATTTTGGAGAGCTTTACTTGTACTAGGGGGAATAATCTTTGGCTTGTTAACACATACCAATTTAGGCTGATGAACTCCTCTGTGTTTATGGTCAACCTCGGCCCGGAGGTAAGCCACCTTAGTCACGCAGTCAGCAGTCTGGGTCAAACTAGTGGGAGCCTGAGTCCAAGATCCTCCCTTGCGTTCACAGGGAGGGCCAAAAAGGTACTCCATGATGTTGGAAGGTGGAGGGCCAAAGCCTCCGTGTACAATCCTGTTCAGCAGAAGTGCCTTAAGTAGGATCCTCACACAGATTGTTGGCTGCATCTGAAAAAGAGGAAAACTTGTCCTCAGGGGAAGGGCCTCCATCCCCGTGTTGAGGTAAGCCATTAACCTGTTTAACCAGGCGTTCTGGTAACCATCTTGGGGCTGCTTGCTCTTCGTCCAAAACACAAGCTGAGCCTCGCCCACAGATGAGGACAGGACCTGGGCGTTTCCATTTATTTGTAAGGGGATTGTGCCACATAACAGGTGGGCGAACAGAATTGGACGAGGATTGCCTGTGTCAGTCTGCAGCCGAATGGCCTTCATTGTCTAGGGAAAGAAAAATAAGGGCAAGTAATGCATGATTAAGGCGATGCCTGTGAGTGGTAAATACAAGTGCAGAAGCATTAATGCGGGTTAGCCAAGTCTTTAGGTAAGGTGGGCACGTTCCACAGTGCCTGAGGCTTGTATGGAATTCCAGTAGTATGCCAAATTTGCGAGGTAGCACAAAACTGTTTAAATTTGGCACTGGTATATGCAGGACAATTATCTTTTTTTAATATGTATTGGTTTACCCATTACAGAAAACGCTGAAACAAGATGAGAAACGACATCTTTGATAGCCTCTCCAGAATGTGGTGATGCGAAAATAAGGCCACTGAACGTATCTACAGAAACGTGTACATATTTGGTTTTTCCAAATTCAGAAAAATGAGTAACATCCATTTGCCAAAACTGATTGGACAGTAATCTTCGGGGGTTAACTCCCAAGTGTTGAATGGGAAGGGAGACAGGGCAACCAGGGCATGCTTTTACTATTTCTCGTGCCTGTTGCCTGGTAATTTTACATAGTTATCGAAGGTTCTGGAAATTTAGATGGTGAAGATTGTGTAACTCCGTGGCCTCTTGAGTGCAGCCAACAAAAATTGGAAAGATGAAACGAGTTGCTGCATCAGCTTTGGCATTACCTTGTGTTAGAGGGCTGGGAAGATCAGAGTGTGCCCTGCTGTGTCCTAAGAAAAATGGGTTTTGTCTGGCCTGAATTAGCTGCTGAAGCTGGTGAAACCGATGGGCAACATTGGAAGAAGCCTTAATGGTGGGTGAAATCTCAAGCAGGCGCACAGAATGAGCAATGTAGGCACTGTATGTATAAATATTAACAGGATTATCAAAAAATGTTTTAAAAACTTGTGTTATTGCAAACAATTCCACAAACTGTGCTGAATGATAGACAGTATCAAAGGTGTTAGGCTGGTTATTGACAACAAAGACTGCTCGGCCATTACTGGAACTGTCTGTAAAGACAGTAAGGGCTTGAGGAATGGGAGCCTTTTGAGTAATTTTGGCAAAAAAAAAATGGATGTAACTGGACAAAATGTAAAAGGGGGTCATTGGGTAGGTGGTTATCAATTGTTCCCAAAAAGCCTGATAAGGCAATACGCCATTCATCCTCCGTCTGTAGTAAAAATTGGATTTGGTCTTTAGTATATGAAATTAAAATATTATCATGGTCTTTGCCAAAATGTTGTCGAGATAGCAAACGACTTTTAAAAATAATAGAAGCTACCTGAGCAAGAAAAACAGTAATAACCTTGGAGAATGTGGTGGGTAAATGGACCCAAAGCAAAGGCAGCCTTTATTTCTAAAATGTGTATTTTGTTGCCAAAATATTCCTGTGGGTGTATGAGGAGTGTGTAAAATAACCAGAACCAGAGGAAGGTTATAAGAATGTTCTGTAAAAAACTGTTTGGCAATGGCTTCTGTGACTTGGTTTAATTCCTGTCATGCCTCGGGAGTAAGTTTTTGAGGGGAGGAGGGGTGGGAATCACCTCTCAAAATATCATTAAGGGACAAAAGTACACAAGGTGGTAATTTTAAATATGTTTTTAGCCATTGAATATTCCCCAGGAATTTTTGAAAATCATTAAGGTTGTGAAGATGGTCCACCCATAGTGGTATCTTAGGAATTTGGATCTGATTATCTTGAAGTTTAAGGCCCAAATAGGTATAACAGTCCTGTGTTTTAACCTTATTAGAAGCTATTTGTTGTCCCAAGGAAGTGAGGATTTTGTAAATGTCCAAGTAACAATTATTAAGGTCATGGTTATTAGGTGCAGCAATTAACAAATCATCCATATAATGTAAAATATAAATTTGTGGCCATAGCTCTCTCACAGGGTCTACTGCTTGAGCAACGTATTTTTGGCAAAGACTAGGGCTGTTGGCCATACCTTGGGGAAGAACCTTCCATTGAAATCTCTGCATAGAGCCCTGAAAATTAATGCGAGGGAGACTAAAGGCAAAATAGGGTCTATCCGCAGGATGTAAAGGAATGGTAAAAAAACAATCTTTTAACTCCATAATCATTTTAAAATAGTTTTTGGGAATAGCCACTGGTGTGGGAATGCCTGGCTGTAGTGCTCTTATTGGGCAAATAGCTTTATTAATGGCAAACAAATATTGTAAAAGGCACCACTTGCCTGATTTTTACTTGATAACAAAAATTGGAGTATTCGATGTTGAGGTTGAGGGCTCTACATGACCGGCTGCCAGCTGTTCCTGCACTAACATGGAGGCAGCCTCCATATTTTCTTGGGTAAGTGGCCATTGATTCACCCACACAAGAGTCTGAGTTTCCCAAATAATTTTATCTCCATGGGGTACAGGAGAGTCAGAGACCGACACTAAAAATCCGAATACCCAAGTCCATATGTATTTGTTTTTTGTATGGGTTTTATTGGCTCAACCAGTCCTTGTCTCAGTCTCCCAAGGCCTGTACCAGGGACAAAATTTATATGAAGCAT